>NC_059389.1:24804605-25115000 GCF_019703515.2 Myxocyprinus asiaticus | reverse complement strand
ATCACACAAGCAAGAGTGCGATATGGCCCTACATCAGCACTGCTGTGATTGCGGACGGCACTCGGCCTGCGGCCTAGCATTTTCAGAGCTGACCATCACCACCACCCCACTCCTTTGTGCCGGACTGCCAGGTCATCGGAACTGCAGTCCAAGGTGGAACCCATGTAGATCGGGAGGACACGGCTGTCATCAAAAGAGAAACAGCGGCGCATCACCAAGGGACTCTGACTCTGCTGCACTGGTGCCAGTCACGTCTCCGCAAACTGACCAGTAAAAGCCAACGCTCGTCGGTAGGAAGGGGGTTACTGGTGAGCGCAACTCCACTGAGCAAAAACTCACACTACGGACTCTTTTTCCCAGCCTGACTGTAGTACGGACCGACCAGCCATTCTGTTTCTGCCTTGGTAGTCCGGAGAGGAGGGGAATTTCCTGGATGTCGCCACAGCTTCCAGATGGTGGATTCCGGTGGTCAAGCTGGATGAGCCCATCATGGTATACTCCATCAGCGGCACGACCCTGGCCATCATCACCCATTCCACTAAACCACTCACCCTCGTCTCCGGCAACCATTCGGTACAGCTGTCTTTCCTCCTGGTCCAGTCTCCGTCAGCACCAGTGGTGTTAGGGCATCCATGGTTGGTAATGCACAATCCTCACAAAGACTGGTCAACCAATTCTGTTTTTGCATGGAGTCTGTATTGTCTGTTCCATTGTCTTAACTCTGCTGTCTCTCCTGTCCAGTCTTGTGTCTTGTTTCAGGATGAACCGGCGGATTTATCCGGAGTAACTGTGGCATACCATGATATGAGGGTGGTGTTTAGTCGGTCCCACGCCGCGACCCTTCTTCCTCATTGCCCATACGATTGTGCTATCGATCTGCTTCCTGGTACTTCTCCCCCACAAGGTCAGTTATATTCGCTCTAACACCCATAGGGGGCACTTTGAATATTCGGTCATGCTTTTGAGATTGGTCAACTGTCTTCGCTGTCTTCCAGGGGCTCGTGAATGATGTGCTTCAAGACATGGTCGACTGAATTGTGTTTGTTTACTTAGATGATATTCTTATCTTCTCCCAGAATATCAAGGACCATGTCCAGCATGTCAGGCGGGTGCTTCACCGACTGCTAGAGAACCGGCTGTTCATTAAGGCAGAGAAGTGTGCTTTTCATGCACAATCGGTTCCTTTCCTGGGGTTCATCGTCTCGTCCGAGGGAGTGCGCATGGATCCGGTTAAGGTCAAGGCAGTTTCTGATTGGCCAACCCCAGATTCCCGCAAATCCTTGCAAAGGTTTCTGGGGTTTGCCAATTTTTATCGCCATTTAATCAGAAACTTCAGCCAGCTCGCTGTGCCTCTGACGGATCTCACTTACACCCGTACTGAGTTTTGCTGGTCCCCGCGGGCTGAAGCCGCATTTTCTAAATTAAAAGAAAGGTTTACTACCACTCCCATTCTAAACCCTTCACGTCAGTTCATGGTGGAGGTGGATGCATCAGAGGTCGGTAATGGAGCTTTTCTGTCGCAGCGCTCTTCCTCGGATGGGAAGATGCATACGTGTGCCTTTTTCTCGCACCGCCTCACCCCAGCAGAACGGAATTACGACATCAGTAATAGAGAATTGTTAGCTGTCAGATTGGCCTTGTTGGGGTGGCGCCACTGGTTAGAGGGTTCGGGGGTATTTTTCTGGGTCTGGACTGACCATAAAAATTTTGAATATATCCGCAGAGCAAAGTGTCTAAATTCCAGACAGGCTTGTTGGTCACTATTTTTTACGTGCTTTGATTTCATCTTGTCGTATTATCCAGGCTCTAAAAACGTTAAGCCTGATGCCCTGTCTTGATGTTTTGAAGTCAAGACCTCCATCGCCCCTCCGGAAACCATCCTACCTGGCTCTCAGGTGGTGGGCATGGTGTCCTGGGACGTGGAGGCTAAAGTCTGCTCCACTTATTTGCTCTGCATTCGGTCCAGACACATGTCCCCCGGTAGGGCCACTCGTTCAACATCGCCTGCCATCCAGGGGCTGCTCGTACCCAGGAGCTCATTAGACAGCGATTCTGGTGGCCTTTGCTAGCGCTGGACGTTTGCCAGTTTGTGTCCGCTTGCCCTGTTTGTGCATCTAGCAAGACTTCCTGTCAGCCTCCGGCTGGGCTCCTCCAACCTCTGTCAGTCCCTTCGAGACCTTGGTCCCACATAGCCATGGATTTTGTCACCGGTCTTTCCCCGTGCCATGGTAACACGGTCGTTATGCCCATGGTGGACCGGTTCTCGAAGGCGGCTCATTTCATTCCCTTCCCCAAATTACCTTCAGCGAGGGAGACAGTGGTTGAGGACATTAATCACATCTTCCACATTCATGGTCTCCCAGTCAATGTGGTTTCTGACTGGGGACCCCAGTTCGTGTCACGGTTTTGGGCAGAATTCTGCCAACAGCTGGGTGCTACTGTGAGTATGTCTTCTGGGTTCCATCCCCAGACTAATGGGTAGTTTGAGCGAGTAAATCAAGAGCTTGAAAAGATCCTACATTGTGTTGCCTCCCATAATCCGTTTTTTTGGGGCTCTCTTTAGTCTGGGTCGAGTATGCCCACAATTCCTTACCGTCATCTATGGGGCTATCACACAGTGAGTGTGTTTAAGGCTGATTCTGGTGATACAATTGCATTTCTCTCTTCCTCCTTTGAACATAACAAATGTAATGCTTTATACTAACTGTCATTTCTAAGTCCTTAATATTTTTATATATAAAGCCTAACATATTTTCACATTTGTATGTGAACAAATTGTTGATCTGAAGCATTATGTTGGTAACTACGTATTAATGAAAGTTGTTTTCTTTAGACTCACCGATCCATATATATAAACTTCTTAACAACAAAAAGTGATTGAAATAACAATAGTACTGTAATAACATGTACTATTATTATTACAGTTAGTGAAGAAAGAAAGAAAGAAAGAAAGAAAGAAAGAAAAATATTTGCCAGAAGAGTGTTTAAGGGTGGGCCTGGTTTATACACCATGTCAACATTACATGATGTCAAGACAAACTACATTAAACACTCTCATCAGACTGTGGAGTCAATGACTCCTTGTGAGGAGGTAATCTACAGTATACTTTAATAATGCTTCACAGTACTTATTTTACAATAATTCAGATTATCACGACAATTTACACAATCAGTATTAAAATACACTACGTGTAGAGTTTCTATGAATCTTATCACTTACAGTTAGATTAAATATCAAAACTGAATCCAAATTCTCACACTTCTTCACTTTATCTGAAGTATTGAGTCATTAACTAAAGTTTATTTTTTTAAAGTGAGTTTTATTGCTCTCATTGCATCATGTTCAGCCTTGCGTAAAGTCATTGTACACTCATATCAATTGTACAGTAACTATAATCTTTATTAAAGGGGTGTGTGCAGTTATGAAGATATTATTAGTGTAATTGAATGTAATATATTTAGTTTAGTTTTGACAGACTGATCTGGAACCTGCTTGACAAAAACAATTACAGATGTATCTTTGTACTGGAGCTCCCTCTAGTGCTTTAAAGCGGCTACATTAAGTCTTTTAAAAGACCCTATGAAATCAAAATAGAAGTTTTGTGGCATTTAATCCATGGCTGTTTGCTTTGAAATAATCTATTTGCTAGTGTATTCCTAAAAGCTGACAAAAATACCTTTTAGCAGGTAATCGCATTTAATTTGTTTCCTGGGAATCAAACCCATGCCTCTGGCGTTGCCTCACGCTCTACCAGTTGTAATTCTCGATATATCCAATACATCTAAGAAGATCAAAATGCATAATAATAAACCATAAGTCAGTGAGGTGCTTCAGCTTTGAACTTTATTTATTTTTTCAGAAAAACAAACCAAAAAAAACAAAAAACATTCTAAAACATTTCTACATAATTTCACAGAAATTACCTTGTAATGCAGATCCCTATATTAACGTATTCATTTCCTGTCTTGTCTTTGTCTTAAATAGGCAGTCTGAAGATACAGTTTAAGTCAGAAGTTTACATACACCTTAGCCAAATACATTTAAACTCAGTTTTTTCACAATTCCTGACATTTAATCATAGAAAAATGTCCCTGTCTTAGGTCAGTTAGGATCACTATTTTAAGAATGGAAAATGCCAGAATAATAGTAGAAAGAATGATTTCAGCTTTTATTTCTTTCATCACATTCCCAGTTGGTCAGAAGTTTACATACACTTTGTTAGTATTTGGTTGCATTGCCTTAAAATTGTTTAACATTTTGGGTAGCCTTCCACAAGCTTCTCACAATAAGTTGCTGGAAGTTTGGCCCATTCCTCCAGACAGAACTGGTGTAACATGATGCTGCCACCCCCATGCTTCACGGTTGGGATGTGTTCTTTGGCTTGCAAGCCTCACCCTTTTTCCTCCAAACTTAACGATGGTCATTATGGCCAAAAAGTTCAATTTTTGTTTCAGCAGACCAGAGGACATTTCTCAAGATATTTGTCCCCATGTGCACTTGCAAACTGTAGTCTGGCTTTTTTATGGAGGTTTTTTAGCAGTGGCATCTTCCTTGCTGATCAGCCTTTCAGGTTATGTCGATACATGGCTCGTTTTACTGTGGATATAGATACTTGTCTACCTGTTTCCTCCAGCATCTTCACAAGGCTGATGGCTGCGTGGTCCCATGGTGTTTATACTTGCATACTGTAGTTTGTAAAGATGAACGTGGTACCTTCAGGCGTTTGGAAATTGCTCCCAACGATGAACCAGACTTGTAGAGGTCCACAATTTTTTTTTTCTGAGGTCTTGGCTGATTTCTTTTGATTTTCCCATGATGTCAAGCAAAGAGGCACTGAGTTTGTAAGTAGGCCTTAAAATACATCCACAGGTACACCTCCAACTGACTCCAGTTAGCCTATCAGATGCTAATTGCCTAAAGGCATTTTCTGGAATTTTCCAAGCTGCTTAAAGGCACAGTTAAATTAGTGTATGTAAATTCTGACCCACTGGAATTGTGATATAGTCAATTAAATGTGAAACAATCTGTCTGTAAACAATTGTTGGAAAAATTACTCATGTCATGCACAAAGTAGATGTTCTAAACGACTTGCCAAAACTATAGTTTGCTAATATTAAATCTGTGGAGTTGTTAAAACATTAGTTTTAATGATGTCAACCTAAGTGTACGTAAACTTCTGACTTCAACTGTATATCTGACTAACAGGAGAAATAAAATATTCAATTTATTTAAAAAGGACAGGTTTAAGAATCACAAAAGTTGGGCAGACAGCTCTCAGTATTCTGATGACATCAAAAACACTGTAAAATTTGAAAAGGACAGTTTGTAAACACATTTAAAGATGCTCCCTGTTGGTTTGTAGTACAGTATGTTACAGCAGTGAAATAAATGGCAGAATGAATATACTGTACACCATTTCATACACCTGAGCTGCCCATGTCAGCGTAAAACATTGTTTTAATCTCCAAACTTTTTGAAGGTATGTAAAGGAATAGTTCACCCAAAAATGATAATTCTCTCATCATTTACTCACCCTCATGCCATCCCAGATATGTATGACTTTCTTTTTTCTGCAGAACACAAACAAAGAATTTTAGAAGAATATTTCTGCTCTGTAGGTCCATAAAATGCAAGTGAATGGTGGCCAGAAATTTGAAGCTCCAAAAAGCACATAAAGGCAGCATAAAAGTAATCCATAAAAATCCAGTGGTTAAATCCATATTATCTGAAGTTATATGATAGGTGTGGGTGAGAAACAGATCAATATTTAAGTCCTTTTTTACTATAAATCTCCACTTTTATTTTCACTTTCACATTCTTCTTGTTTTTGGCGATTCACATTCTTCATGCATTGGCAGAGGAGAAATGATAGTAAAAAGGACTTATATATGGATCTGTTTCTCACCCACACCTATCATATCACTTCTGAAGATATAGATTAAACCACTGGAGTCTTATAGATTACTTTTATGCTGCTTTTATGTGCTTATTGGAGCTTCAACATTTTGGTATCCATTTATTTGCATTGTATGGACCTACAGAGCTGAAATATTCTTCTAACAATCTTTGTTTGTGTTCAGCAGAAGAAAAAAGTCATACACATCAGCGATGTCATGATGCTGAGTAAATGATGAGAGAATTGTCACTTTTGGGTGAACTATCCCTTTAAGTAGGCAAATGTGTTTTCCAGTATTCATTCATCTCCATAAAACAACTACTTATTTAGGGACTTTGAAACTCCAAACTGCTAAATATCAGGACTCTTTCCTAATCTTGTATGGACTGCACATCAAAGAAAGGCACACAGCTTGGGACAACATCTTTTTCCTATTAATCTCTGTAGAAATGGATACTGCAAATAGTCTTGAAGAAGAACGACTAAAAATAGCATTTTAAATGTCTTATTTCCTTCATCAGGTTTCATCTGCATATGTGAAACTAGTCATTAAAGAATAAACGAGTGAATCTCACAAAAACATGTCTGGGTCATATTTCACTCCAAAATAAAATGTGTATTTATCTTTAAAAAAAAAAAAAGGGTTGGACAATTTTTATATTTTCAAATTCTCATTACCACAATATGGCAAGATGTTTCATTGGAGTTTATTTTTTTTTAATTTTTAATTTTTTTGTTGTCATTTCCATTATTCTAAATGGTGATTCTCATTACTGTAATACAAAAAAATATATATATATATACACACCGATTAGCCACAACATTAAAACCACCTGCCTAATGGTCCCGCCCCACCCACCCTGTGCCATCACAACAGCACCAACCCGCATTTCACCACAATTGTACAGAGTGGTTATCTGAGTTACCATAGACTTTGTCAGTTCGAACCAGTCTGGCCATTCTCTGTTGACCTCTCTCATCAACAAGGCATTTCCATCCACAGAACTGCCGCTCACTGTATGTTTTTTGTTTTTGGCACCATTCTGAGTAAACTCTAGAGACTGTTGTGTGTGAAAATCCCAGGAGATCAGCAGTTAAAGAAATACTCAAACCAGCCCATCACTGAGATCCAATTTTTCCCCATTCTGGTGGTTGATGTGAACATTAACTGAAACTCCTGACCCGTATCTGCATGATTTTATGCACTGCTGCCACACTATTGGCTGATTAGATAATCACATGGATGATTGGAACCTAACTGTAAAGTGTTAAAAAAAAAAAAAAAAAAAAAAATGTATTTTTTTCCACCTTACAGTAATGAACATTTTCTGTATTATAGTAATGATGATTTGGGTGGAAAATGTGTTTACTAATCATGAAAATAATTTCACAATGCAAAAAATCTTAAACGGCACAAAAATGGGCTTCATTATCTTTAAGCAAAATATAATTTCATATTTCTTTCATCTGATTTTAGGGTGAACTATAACATGACAGACATGTTCTTGACAAGTTTCATGAGATTCACCCAAAATCTCTTTTGAAATCCAACAAGGAAAAGTAAGCAGCTCTTCATAGCAAACATACATATAGACAAATACAAAGACAAATATGTTTAAATGTCATTGCTCAGCAGGCCTTTCTAAGGTCCATTTGTGTCCAGAACTCTCAGATCAGCAGGACTTTGAGCAGAAAGCCACATGGCCATCCACTGCCTTCATATTCAATATCTTCAATATATATGGCAGGAGTAGCCATATATCAGATCAATTCTGCAGTTCAAGTGTAAGGAGGCGTCACTCTCAACAGGAAGTGACATTTACAGCTACAGTATATAAAAGCAGACGTCTAAGTACCAGCACACATCTAAACCTTTAAACAATCATTTCAGCATTATATCTCAAGTGCAAACCATATTTATTCGATCCAAAGAGCCTGAGCTGCTAGTTTACAGTTAAAGTTACCCAGCACTTAAAACAACCTTCATTTTCTTTAAATCTTTAGTAAAAATGTCCATTTTCAGTTACCAATAAGAGCTCATCATCTAACAGACATCAAGATACATATATATCCAGGGACACACTTGGTAATAAATAAGAGTCTTTTTGCTCTCGTAGGTGTGTTTAGTTTAGACAGCAGCTTGCAGACACTAAATCACCCAGATTTAGTCCTGTGTCTTCCTATATGAGATGGACCTCATGTAAGGGGTCCTTCGAGACACAGCAGTTTGGTCCTTTAAGGTGTCCGTTCTCATGTTGAGTTTGTTTGAAGCATCTCAGTTAGCTGCAGTTTTAACCTTTCAGACTTTTACCGGACTGTGAGTTCCACATGCCTCTCTTAGAGTGATAGTAGTGGAAGAAGTTTCTCAGTCTCAACCGCTCAACCTCCAGACCGTTTTGCAGCACTCTGAAAGAGAGAGAGATGAATGTAATTGAATTAATTGAAGAAGTAATTTATTTATTTTTGTTAGATTTGCTGATTGTTAATTTCTACTTTTACGCTCTCACACAGCATGTGTCCTTGCATTCTAAAAACGGTGGGTAACTAAAGGAAAAGAACGCAGGTGTCTCAAGACGTGTTTTTAGAAGTTGAAGTTCTTTTTAACTTGACAATGCGTCTAAAAAATGCATCAGGGCTGTCAATTTTTTATTAAATTAATTATATGATGTAGTGATTAATTAATCGAATTAATCACATATAATCAATATTTGCAGAGAAAGGCTCCCAAATAAAGATAACATAATATAAAATTATAATTTAAGTATTTATAAATATAATATATATTTAATAATTCAGATTATTCAAATATATTGCGTTAATGTGGCAGACAATTAAAGCTTTGACTATACAAAAAGTAGCTTTATTTCCATTTATTGGACATATGTTCCATATATTTATTTCCATAAGCCTGTTATTGGCTTACTCTAGTGTAACGATGCTGGCTGCTGAAGGCAATGACGAAGTGTAGAGAACCCAAGTGCAGTTTATTTACAAATGTGATAACCAATAACCCTAACTACAAACGTGAAACATAAAACATAAACTTGACAATAAACTTGACATAAACAGAACGTGGCTTGACTTGGCTAGAACAAAACACATCCACATACATTCAGTACTTGACAATGGACAATGGCAAACATGAGGGCTTAAATACAAGACATGGGAGAACATAAACCAATGAACAAACAGAACTCATAAAAAGATAATTAAACAATAAACCAATGAAAACATGACACATGAACATGGAGGGAAAACATGAAATCACATGACAAGGGATCACATGACATGAAACAGGAACTAAACTTTTCAAAATAAAAGACATGAATCAACAAAATACACATGACATCTAGACAGTAATCAATTTTCAGTTGAGTTCATCAGTCTATCACAAGATGCACTGTGTCTGCACGATTTTAAAATGTTTATCTATATAGTACGTACAACCTGTGTCAGACACATTTGAAGCTTTTCACTTTCACGCCATAAACACGCATTTTAATCTCAAGATCCCTGCATTCGAATTGTCTCTGAACCCAAAAGCGCATCATCTGTGAAAGGCTCTGTATTCCTTTTGTGCTGCTTGCTCTTGTTGGATTGAGAGACGTGTTGCCTGTGCAGCCCAAGGAGTTCTAGGTACAGCCCAAGCTGAGGCTGCCCTCTGCTGACTGTGGAATGCAAAAATATCAAGGCGTATTGCAGAACTTAAAGGGATAGTTCACCCAAAAATACAAATTCTCTCATCATTTACTCACCCTCATGCCATCCCAGATGTGTATAACTTTCTTTCTTCTGCAGAACACAAACAAAAATGTTTAGATGAATATTTCAGCTCTGTAGGTCCTTACAATACAAGTGAATGGTGACCAGACCTTTCAAGCACTAAAAATCTAATTAAGGCAGCATAAAAGTAATCCATAAGACTCCAGTGGTTAAATCTATATCTTCAGAAGCGATATGATAGGTTTGGGTGAGAAACAAATCAATATTTAAGTCAATTTTTACTTTAAATCTCCACTTTTACTTCCACATTCTGAAAGTGAAAGTGGAGATTTGTGATAAAAAAGCATTGAAATATTGATCTGTTTCTTACCCAAAGTGATTGCATGGCCTCAGAAGACATATATTATACCACCGGAGTCTTATGGATCACTTTTATGCTGCCTTTATGTGCTTTTTGGACCTTCAAAGTTCTGGTCACCATTCACTTGCATTGTATGGACGTACAGAGCTGAAATATCTAAAAATCTTTGTTTGTGTTCTGCAGAAGAAAGAAATACACATCTGGGATGGCATGAGGGTGAGTAAATGATAAGAGAATTTTCATTTTGGAGTGAACTATCCCTTTAAGGGGCATGATTAATTGTGTTAAAACAATTAATTGAATATAATTCACATAATTAAATCACACTTAATTAGTCCTTATTATTATTATTATTATTATTATTATTATTATTATAGTAAATGTCACTTGACAAAATCTAACTGGTATATGTTACTATTTACCCAGAGGTGCAAATAGTGCCTTATTTGATAATTGATTTTATCTCTTAAAATCTCTAAATATTATACATTTAAAAAATTTTTTTTATTATTATTATTATTTTACTTCTTTTCATTTTAAACTAAAAACTTATTTCATTCATACGTTCAGTGTAAATTGCCCCTTACACTGTTATGTTCTTGGAGGCATTATTTGCACGCATAAAAATATTTTTGTGCTAGTTTAAAAAATTGCTCAAAAGTAAAATAAAACAAATGCAAAGAGTATTAATAGTATTATATTTTATATTATTATTATTGTAAATGTTGTATATGTTACTATGTTTCACCAGGGTGCAAATAGTCTCTGCCTTATTTTATTAATTGAATATTTCATATTTTATTTTTAATTATTTAAATTTTTATTCTTTTACTTCTTTTTATTTTAAACTGTAATTTTTTTTTATTTGTCCTACTTGTGATATCCTCCATTTGCACTATTGCTATTTTACCTATTTGCAACAATTTGGCATAAGATATTATGTCTTGTTTTCAGAGAAATTCAGAGAACTAAATTTAGTGAGGTTTATGCTTAAAACAAGAAAAAAAAAAAAACAATTTGCCAATGGTGTAAGAAAAATAAACAATTTTAAAAATGAAAACTTTAAGCATAAAGTTTAATACATTTTGTCAGATTTCTCTAAAAATGTCCTTAAAGCTGTAGTATGTGACCTTTTCAGTGTTAAAATACTTTTTCTATCCCATCTTAATATGCAGAGACAACTATAAGTAAGCCATTCATAAGTTAATTTTCTCAAAAACTGTAAACACTGTGTCTCTGTGGCACTATAAAAATGACTGTTTGTTTTGTGCGACCCATTTAGACCCATCCCAACAACGTTACTCTGGACTATCTGACTGTTTGAACAACAGAAGACAAGGGGTGTATTTAGAAAGATGTTTTGAAAATTCCATTCAGTTGCACTAGTTTCGAAGAAATTATATACCTTAGCTTTAATATCTCATGCCAAATTTTGCTTGTCAAGTAAATATATCTTGTTTTAAGAATATTTAGATATTTTTACTGGAAAACAAAACAAAAATACTAAATAAGGAAAAGATTTTTTGCACTGCAGGTGAGAGATGTCAACAGTAAGCGACTGTTGATAATGCTGACCTTTGCTCATATCTGTAAATGAACACAAGTATCCAGTAAAATGAATCATGCAGAACTGTAACATCCTTGTACCTGTCAAGCAGCTCCCAGTCTTCTCCTCCCCAGCGGTCTTTAAACTCTTCTGTATTCATACCACCAATCTTGTCAAAGTCTGACTTGTAAATGCCAAAAAGACCAAAGCCGTTAACCTCCCAGTAACCTACACAGAGAGAGATATGGGTTTTATAGAACTTTTAGATATACAGGCTTCATAAGTGTTACCAAATATTTTTAAGATGTTTTAACCAATCTGATGCAGTGAGGTGTGTGTGAGTCATGTATGTATTACCATCAGGCTCTTGTGGTGAACTGCCGCAGCCCAGTCTCATGACTATAGGAGCGAAGGCCAGTTTACCCTCCACACAGTGTTTCCTGATGCTCTCCAGAATGTTCAGAGGGAAATGAATGTGCAGGTCACACAGAAACACAATACTGTGACTGTCCTGTGAATGTACAAAAACATACTGTAAAATTACACACTGCAGTGGTGTGGTACAAAAACTATTACTGGTGAAAAGCCTTTTGATTGTCTAATGCCATCGTTGTTTCTTAATCACAAAATAGCAACAGCTGTGAATCACCAGTCTTATTTATACAGTCATTAACATGAGGAGGATTCCTAAAAATGGTTTAAACATCAATCTACATGTCTCCATAAAGAGTGATTCACTGATAATCAGTCTTACATAAAGGTTAAAAGTCTAATCCCTGTATGGGAAACTGTGTCATTAATGCTTACAGTAATTATGAGTTCCTGACTAATTAAAACCATTCACACAGGGTCCAAAATTAACACCTGCCAAGCACCAAATGCAAGTAAAAATTGACTTTGGCAAGTTAATAAAATGTTTAAGGCAGATGTATATTCTGCGTCGAACCTACACCATAGCCTGACTTTCATCTCTCCAAAAATGCAACCACGCGTTGCATCAACACAGACCACAACAGATGTGTCTGGTCCGCTTTGTAACCAGAGAGTGTTTAGATTATTTTTAGATCAATGCATTGTTTCACATTGTATTTTGGCTCATTTTAATCTGGAGCATCTGCTAAATTTATACTCAGTTTGTTTTTTATGAAATGTATAATTATTTCAGAGATGAAGGCATTTCTCTTAATACACTAGCATTTTGGCAATGAAAATACAACAAACCCACGAAGGGCCTTGCATTTTTGTAACAGGTGCACTTTTACCAAGAGATGGCTGACCTGCACACTTTGTCAAACATTTGTAAGGAAAAAAACAGCTAAATAACACTGTCATAGGGAAAAGTATTTATTTCTAAATGTACACGACTTTCTACAAGAGGATAAAAAATAAAAGAGCGGTGGATTACAGCAGTGAGAAGAGAGATGTCAAATGTACTGTCACTCCCTCAGCAGCTGTATTAGAAACTCAGCTGTGGTAACTATTTTTTTTTTTTTTAACTAATTCCATGGTAAATCATAATGTTATACATTTAAAGTAAATAATACAAAAATTGAAAATATAAAAGGTTTGGTAGATTTACTCTGCTAAATAAGGCAGAAACATGTCAACACAGTCTGTGAAAAGGGTCTATTATCCTTTATAATTACAGTGAGTCCGGAATGGTGTAAACGTCACATATAAGAGTATGTAACATAAGAGTTTCATCTTTAGATTTTTACCTCTATGGTGTCCACACCAATTTGCAATCCAGCGGAACGTTCAAAGTTTCCTTCCCTCCTCAAATATTCATATCTATGTGACCAAAAAAACAAAAAACAAAACCAAAAAACAGATAAGAATTTTATTCAAATGATATTAAAGACATCATAATTCATTTCCAAATAAACAAAGAAGTAATAAACAAATTAAACGTGAATAAAACGCCTCAACATTTATATGCTAAGTAGCAACAAAGTATAACATTGGCTATCAATATAATGTTGTATATTAGCTGAACATATTATGAAGGTGTATGTGACTATATATGTGTGTGTACCTTGGCACTGAACTTTCTCTAAGGGCCTGTTCAACATCCATGTCTTCACTCTGGAAGTCCACAATGATGATATTGAAGTTGTTGTCCATGGTCTCATGATGCAGAAACTCCATATCGAAAATGAACTGCTGAACCCAACGAGCCTGATTCTTCACTATAGGAAACATATATATATATATATATATATATATATATATATTTTTATACATATACACATATAAAAAAAAACACATCATTATAATATAATATTCATGCATAATTTATTTCAGCCATATCAGAACTGATTTTTGTAAAACACAAATGATCGCCCTTTTGTGTTATAGTCACAGAGATTAGAACTGAACTGACTTGCAATAAAGTCAAAATGCTGCACTTAAAATAACCCTTATCTTTCATTTATGCATTGATTTTAATGTATTTTATTAAACCTGTTGACATCTTCCATGTTGTCTCCAATTGGCCTATAAAGCCATGGCATAAATTTAATTTTATAAATTAAATTTTGTTGGTCTTTTCAATTTTTGAAAATTAAATCAGAATTGTAGATGCATTACTGCAAAGTATGATAGATTCCAAGTACACAGTTGGACTTTTTCAGTACAGAGGTTTCAGTGAAGGAATAAACTTTCTTCTATCTTCCACACAAATATAATCCACCACCACAACAAATAAAAACTGCTCTTTTCAATGAATTTCTGAGCCACCTAAAATGGAAAAAATTAATAAGGTACTGGTGATCATCCTCAGCCCAAGATGTATTTCAAAATAATTGCCCTTTTTACGCCATACGCAGTTCTGCGTGTTCTTCCCAAACAATTCAACCTTAGTTTCATGAGTCCACAAAACATTTTCCCAGTAGCGTTGTGGAGTGTCAAGGTGGTCTTTGGCAAACTTCAGGCGGGCAGCAATGATTTTTTGGAAAGCAGCGGCTTCCTTCGTGGTGTGCTGCCATGGACACCATGCATGTTTAATGTTTTCCATATAGTAGATTAATGAACAGAGATGTTAACCAGTTCCAATGATTCCTTCAAATCTTTAGCTGTCACTCTAGGGTTCTTTTTTTACCTCAGTGAGCATTCTGTGATGTGCCCTTTGAGTGATCTTGGCTGGACGGCCACTTCTAGGGAGAGTAGCCACAGTACTAAATCATCTCCATTTATAGACAGTTTGTCTAACTGTGGACAGATGAATATCTAAACTCTTCAAGATAACTATGTAACCCTTTCCAGCTTCATGCAAAGCAACAATTCTTGATCGTAGGTCTTCTGAGATCTCTTTTTCACAAAGCATGGTCTACGTCAGAAGATGCTTCTTGTGAATAGCAAACTCAAAACATTTCAGTCCTTCTTATAAGTCAAAGCAGTTGTAACCCAAACCTCCTATCTCGATTTATTTATTGGATGCCAGGTTTGCCAAATCCTGACTCTAAGTAGCTTTTTTTGGATGTCATTAGCCTAGGGGTTCATATACATTTTCCAACCTACACTGTGAATGTTTGAATTATATATTCAATACAGTATGCACAAATTTGTGTTTTATTTGTTAAAATAGACTGCATTTGTTCATTATTGTAATTTAGATGAAGATCAAACCAGATTTTAAGACAAATTAATACATAAATGCAGGTAATTTCGAAGGGTTCACATTCTTTTTCTTGCCACTGTAGATACATAGATAGAGATGGACGGATAAACAGACAGACAGACAGACAGACAGACAGACAGATAGACAGACAGATCTGACATCTTACCTGGCACCACAAAATGCACCATGACATCTTTTTTCCACTGTAGCATCACTGGCTGGCAGAGCAGGGGTTTGGCAAACACTGTGCCCCACTGTGGGGTGGCATGTACCCCTCGAGTAGGCATGCGAGAGGGGGGAGCTGGTGGACTAGCAACAGGAGCAGAGAGGGTCGAGGCGGTGGCGCCTTCCACATTCTCCAGGCTGTCTTCAACTTGGCCACGGTGCAACAGCATGTAGATGTACTCGGACAGACGGACCACTTTACGACCTCTCTCCATTAACTCCAACTCGATAAGGTAGCGGTTCCCACGTGCAGAATCACACCGCTTTTCTATGTTTATTATGCGGAGGAGAGTGTAAATCCTGCAAAAGAGGGAGAATGTGAGAAAGAGAGGGAGAGAATGACTAAATGGCAGAGCAAGTGATTGCATGATCACTTGAAAGAGTGACAGGGCCAAACAGGGTTTTAAAGAGTAATTCTCTGTTTCATTTAATTTCATTGATTGTGAATAATTTAAACTGTAACACCCCTAGTGTGAACATCTGTTTATCCATCAATTTTTAACACATGGAATGATATATCTTACTATTGTACAAACACAAACAAACAATCCTTACCCTCCATTGCGTTCATTGAGTTTCTCCATGTACTGCGCCAGCACGTCCACCACTTCGCTCTCAGATAACTGCAAGTTTCCTGACACGTTGCATCGAAGATCGTTCCAATCAGAGCGCAATGTCTCAAAGTCCATGCTGTTGATGGTAAACGTCCTTTGCCAATTAATGGCCTCCTCCGCCCACCCAGGGCGGGGCTCCACGTCTTCATAGTTGTACTCACCGCCATCTTCTTCCGGTTCTGGATCCGTCTCCAGCCGCTGTTTTTGGGACTCTGTGATCTCGGAGGTGTGCAAGTAGGAAGTGACACGGAGAGGTTCAGTCGAAAGGACGTTCTCGGAAGAGTTTGAGGATGGAGGAGTGGGGGCAGAAGGCGGTCGAGGGGTCGTAAAGGCCCTTGAAGGATGCTGGTGTTTTTCCCAGACGCCCCGTATCCTATCAAAGCGGCTCGGCATTGCAGCTCTGTTTGAGAGCGCATGAATTTCAGCTGGCTTGCTGAAGTTGGAGCTTCCTGGAACGACTTTGTTTTCCTGTAGAGGAGGCCGTGCAAATATCTGGGATGCCAACAGAGCACCTTTGCTGAGATTTGTTTTGGCACTAAGGTTCACCAGCTTGGTGGTTTTGCCATTCTGGTACAGGAAAACTCCAGGGAAGACCTCTCTAGGTTGGCGTAAAATGGGACTTTGTTTCTCCTTAGCAGGACGAGGTCTGGTTACATAGATCTTGTTGTCCTCATTCTTGCGTTCCTCATTCTTGGTGTTGATGTTGCCAAAGTTGTGGCTGTTGTCATGGCGATGATTGCTACCTTGGGAACGAATGGTGTGGGCGGATTTTCTTAGGATCTGCTTGGCACGGCTGTTGAAGGCCACCAAGGTGGATTTCTGCGGGAACAGCAAGGCCGACCGACTTATTTTGGAGGAACGTTCTTCCATCCGACCCTCTCTGAAGTCCTGTAGTTCCCTTTGAAACCATTTGAGAGAGCGGCCTTGTACGACATTCTCACTTTTTGGCAACCCTACCTTAGACTGACGATCCAGGGCATCTTTATCCATCTCTTTTGACTGAGTCCCGCCCACCTGTATTTTTCTCGTGAAAAAGTGTCTTTGCTCTCTTCTCAGAGCTGGATTGTCCGGCTCTATCTCTTTTCTCTCTAGCACTGTGGGAATTGGCTTATGGGACGGGCTTAAGGTGTGACTCGTTTGGCTGGTATTGGCAGACTTTGCTGACTGGGTGCCAATTACTTGTGCTTCATCATCTGGGTCTGCCCCTTCTTCTTCTTCAAGAAAATCTATAGCAAAACACCACACACATTGACCACTATGAGGGCAACTGCATAAGTGCAGGTCTAATGTCACATTGAGGCATTTCTAGTTAACAACTGTCCATGACAGACCTTGGATAGTCCTTTTAATCAATGTGCCACTTAAAGGCCAATAACACCGAAAGCTAATATTCACCGTAAACAAGACTTTAAAGCTGCAGTGTGTAATTTTCTGTTTCACTAGTGGCAACAAACGGAATTGCAATCTGTTTGAACAGCCCAACATTGGTCCGACCAATGGCATGAGTTTGGGGCACGACTGAACAATGGACTACAAGTGTTTGTGACACCTGACTGAAAACAATCAATATTTTTGTAATTCTGTTTATTACCACTAGTCACACACAGTGCATTCCTATGGACTGAGTTACACTGGGGATGAAATCTGTCTGATACCAAAGAAAGTTCTAATTTTTTTCTTGTAGGTCAATGGTTTTCCTTTGTTCAGCGAAATAAACTTAATGTCCAATACAATATAATCTTTTGGATCAGCAAAGATTAGTGAAAAGTGGTTGTGTTGAATATGCTGTAAATATACACTGCTCCTACCTAGAACCATTTTTAACAACAGCTTTTATATTATTGCTAAGTGTACACACAAACTCACCATCAGGATTAGGGAAGAAGAATGGCCTGTCATCTTCCTCCTCATCCATCTTCATGTATTTATAGAAGCCAAACCTATCAGAGAGAAGAGAGAGAGAGAGAGAGAGAGAGAGAGAGAGAGAGTTCTACAGAACATGTTTACTGTTAATCTCTCTTAAATTCTAGCTAAATTTAATTTAAAGAAACCTACTAGGTGGTCAAAATTTTGACAATTATTACGTTTTTTTTTTCTTTTTTTCAGGTCTTATTGCGCATGATTCATAAGTGCATGTTGTTGTTGTTTTGTTGAAAAAATTTTTATTATGTTTCTACAAAATGTAATAACTGTCTGCAGCTCTGTAACCACTTTCCTTTTCTGCTGATATAATCAAGGTCACATGGGAACAATAATATGAACCAATAGAGTCCCGTCCAACATTATTTACTTTTCACTATTCAGTTACACTTGAAAAATACATAACATACAGAAGCTAAATGTTTTTGCCGTTTCATGTCTTCAAAGGCATCAGAATTTTCTGCTTGTCAGTCACACATCAGATTTGTAAATAATAGCCAAGCATGCATTTTTAGTTCGTTCTACTTAAAATGAATCCTATGTGAGCATTATATTACATTACATATAGTATTAACACTTTGTAAGGTGTAACACATTTACTAGACTGCATTAACGTCATCATAATTTAAACCCAAAGCTTACTTTTCCAGATAGATGGGTGACTCTCTGTAGAAGCACTTGTTCTCTTTCTCCATGTGTGTGAGGCGGGTAAAGTCATTGGGATAAACAAAAGAAAGATAGACCTGTGGACAATGTACAATGTACCAGACAACCAGTTAATACCTTGAGAGTATGTTCACACTGTATATTCGGAATGGAATACTTATACAATATTCTACATACTATTTTTTATAGTTTGAAAAGGTAAAAATTTTAAACAGTAGTATGCTACATTGTTATAATATGATCTCATTACACACGTTTAATGCATTAGCACTTTTGTTGACAGTTTACTGCCAAACAAACTACTTATTAAGAAGATCTGATTAGGAAATTTGCTTATGATTGTAGGCCTAATTGTTATTATATTGTCTAATGCTGCATATAATATTCATGTTTAATAAAATTTCATTTCATGTTTCCTCCCCATCATTATTTCCTCCCTCTTTTTGTGTGTTTTTATTTTTATTTTTTTGTAGGCCTACTATTTTAAGCCTACTTGCATTGTCCGCTGAGGTTTTAAAATTATTAATGGTCTTCCATTGAACTTGTGATAGCCATATCACAGGTTTCACTTTAAATTGAGCTATTTTATGTGTACAAACATTTAATTAATCATTAATCATAATTAAATAATTAAGTAAAAGCATTGATGATAAGTAATTAACAAAGAAGTTAAAATGTTTTATATATAAAGTTTTCTTTTTCTTTTTTTTTTAAACTACACAACAGCTTTTGGTCATGTTTTTCGTTGTTAAAATAGCCTAAATCTATCTAGGGCTTTGCTTTCACCCATGAGTGGGCGGGGCCTACTTGCCGACTCTGTCTATACACACAAAATATAGTACAAGCTGCATGGTACTAGTGTACTATTCTAAACACTCTAATCACAACATTTACAGTGAGTCTGTAATTACATTCTTCAACCAAAAGAGGGCAGTAATCACACAGGATTTCTAAGACTCGAGCACTGCTGCGTCAAGATACAAGGCAACAGGTGCATGTAAATTGTTGCTTAAAAGGCCTTTTGTTCCAAACTCTTTAACGAAACAGGTGCATACATGTGTGGTCAGGGTCCAAATTTGACTTTTTACCACACCTGCTAATGTGCGTGAATTGAGAAAGAAATTCTGGCCAAAAATACTTCCAATGTGGCCATTAATCTGGCTAATGTTGCAGTTCTTAATAAAAATATCGGCCAATTGGTGAGTGACTACTTTGTGTTTACTTGCCAATACTTATTTTTACTCACATTTGGCGCCTTAATAGTGTTAATTTGGTACTTTGTGTGTGGGTATGTAGTTCTATTAAACTCACAAATTGCAGGCCTTGATAGCGGGCGATAGGGAAATCTTTGACCACATATGTCGGCGAGTACAGACAGGCAGGCAACACATTCTCAAGATTAGCAGGGTCGATCATGGGTACTGCAGAGAGAGAGAGAGAGAGAGAGAGAGAGAGAGAGAGAGAGAGAGAGAGAGAGAGAGAGAGAGAGAGAGATAACAGAGTATTGTGTAATGGTGGCCAGCTGATAGATAGCTGTGCAATGTGTATAAACCTCACTCTCCTGACCTCAAGAGGTGCGCTAGAGGCTGTAGCCTTTAGCCTCCTTGTTAGCGCACCCGCCTCCCATGTCGGAGATGCCAGTTCGAGTCCCGTACGGAGCGTGTAGAACAGGCGCGTCACAATGGTGCATTGGCCGGGATGGGAGTGAGGTTTAGGGGGGTGAGTGTAACAGTGGCCAGCTGATAGATAGCTGTGCAATGTGTATAAACCTCACTCTCCTGACATCAAGAGGTACACTAGCGACTGATGCTAAATGTTGTAGCCTTTAGCCTCCTTGTTAGCACACCCGCCTCACATGCCGGAGACGCTGCTTTGAGTCCCGTACGGAGCGGGTAGAACAGGAGCATCACAATGGTGCTTTGGCCGGTAAGGGAGTGAGGTTTAGGGGGGTGAGTGTAACGGTGGCCAGCTGATAGATAGCTGTGCAATGTGTAAAAACCTCACTCTCTTGACCTCAAGAGGTGCACTAGTGACTGACGCTAGAGCCTTTAGCCTCCTTGTTAGCACACCCGCCTCCCATGCCGGAGACACTGGTTTGAGTCCCGTACGGAGCAGGTAGAACAGGAGCATCACAATTGTCACAGAGACAGTTAAATATTACCAGAGGCACAATAGTTATTTCATACATTATTCATCACACAGAGGCATGAATACAAAACACAAAAGGTAGAAAGACAATTTCAACCTTGCTGAAAAGACCAGCCTAGATCAGTATGAATTTCCATGCTAGCCCAGCCTAGTTTAAGCTGGTCTAGCTGGTGGACCAGTAAAACTTAAGTAGGTGAAGTTGGTCAACCAGAATGGTCTTTCTCTGTCTAATCTGAAAAACTGATATGCATTAAATATCCTTTTGGAATCAAATTGTGTCTCCCTGAATCTAAATTATATTGAATTGTAAGATGCCTATACTAGATTCCCATTCCTAGTAGAAAGATATGGAGAAGCGAATCAAATAAAGGTCTAGAAAAGGGGATCGGTTGGGACACATAGAGGCTCACTGTTGAAGAAGGTGTCGCGGGGGTCTGGTTGCAGCATATCGGCGCCATGTTGGCTGCTGTGGGGCTGGATCTCTGCTGGGATGGGGCTGTGGCTTGCCAGTGTCTGAGGAATGTGATCCACATGGTTCATCTTCAAACTGCTCTCATCTGTCTCAAAGAAAGAACGAATAATGATGGATGAAGGTGAGAAATCATTGTTTACAGAAGAGATAAGTGTTTAAAAAGACAATATGAAACAGCATCCGCAACCCATTCAATTTCTGTAATGTGACAGAGTGCTGTCCAAAAGTCTTATACTACACTGAATATATGAGATTCTAAATCTATTTTAATAAAAAAACACCAACCCCATAGCAGCAACACCCTAAAAATTGCTAGCTAGCTAGCTAGACAGACAGACAGATAGCTAGTTAGCTACACCGAGAGACAGCTAGCTAGACCGGTAGCTAGCTAAGTACATAGATAGACAGACAGAAAGCTAGCTAGCTAGACAGACAGCTAGCTAGATAGACAGACATACAGCTAGCTAGACAGACAGGCAGACAGACAGCTACCTAGCTAGATAAACAGCTAGCAATCTAGCTAGCAAGATGTACAGACACCCAGCCATCTAGTTAGGTAGACAGATAGACAGCTAGCTAGCTAGATAGACAGGGACAGACAGCTAGCTAGCTAGCAAGATAGACAGACAAACAGACAGCTAGCTAGCTAGCTAGATAGTAAGCTAGCTAGTCAGAAAGCACATTTTCTGTACATCTCAGAGATGTCTGTTTTAGATATTTTCATCTGGAAAGCATCACAATCTAATCTGCTAAACATCTAAAAAAGATCATATTTACAAACAATCTAAATCATAAATGATTCAAAGACATATGCTGAATGTCTTATTGAGATCTGAGACATACTTATTGACATATGTCTTATAGATGTATTGCAGATGAACAAACAACGTAAAATACGTCTTCCAGCTGAACACATCAAATAGACGTCTGGGTGATGTACGTGTGCTATCAGGATAGCATGACAAACAGCTAGATAGCTAGCAAGAGAACAGACATCCAGCTAGCTAGATAGACAGACAGCTAGACAGACAGACAGCTAGCTAGATCTAGATAGATAGACAGACAGACAGCTAGCTAGCCAAATCAGAGATGGAAACACGACTCAGACTTGTAAACAATTGACTTGACTTGGACTCGAAATCATAGTCTCGTGAAAAACACAAGTCATTTTGCGACAGTTTTTCCCGCCGGCGCTACTACAGAGTTGGCCTCTACCTCTCTCTATATCTCAGTTTATGCACTGTCATTTTCTGTTAAGCGATATCAAACGGCAAATGCACCAACGCAACTATTTGCTACCCGGATAAATGGACAAAGCAGTGTGAGCGCAGAGCAGGTGCGTTCTCGTGTCTCGTGGACCACTCTCGAGCTCTCAACCTCACAACCTAATAATTACAGCGCTGTGAGGTCCAGTGAGAAGTACGGCATGAGTCATGGAAACATTTGAATTCAGCACATAATTCTCTGGTGCAAACCTCTCAGTGATCCATCTAGTTTTAAACCACATTAAATGACCTGACAAAACAGCATTGATGCTAAGAAAACACTGTGACCTGCACAGACATAAATTAGCAGACTTTTCACACATCACCACCTTTATCATGAATTTACTATAGTAACAATAACTGTATTGACTAGTTGATAGTTTATGAATTGTTTACTGTATAAAAATAAAATCCATGATTTAAGTAAAATCTTATTAAGTTTAAATAAACAAAAAAGGCAATCCCTTAAGTAGTCAGTTTTAATATTTCAAAATTGAAATATACAGGGTTTATTAAACTAACCATCTGCAGATAAAGAACTACCCCCCCCCCCCCCCCCCCACAAAAAAAAAAAAAAATAAGGCTTGACTTGGACTTCACCTCAAAGACTTGAGACTTGATTTGGACTCTACCTCGGGGACTTGCGAATAGTGATGTCCGATTCTTGAATGAATATACTTGATTCTCAGCAAGTAACCGATCAGGCGAGAAGGACCTGGCTGCAGCCTGCAGAATGAGGTGGGGCTACATATGGGGCGGAGCTACATGTGTCGCCCCACCCATAACATAGTCTCATTGGCTCGATCATCTTTCATAGACATACATGATAGGAGATGTAGTCGTCAATGCTGGTGTGTTATCATTGTTTGAGAGATACTGAATAGCTGAGCCAAACCATTTGATTATAGTGCTTACTTGTATGTGATATTCAATCCTAAATTCCATGGATTTATCCTACGTTAAAAGTGAGAAACAAATCGGGATTTATAAAGGCTAAAACTGATGTGAAAATGTTCTTATACAGATGCCAACTGAAAATCATGTATATGTGTTGTTTGTGTTTGGTGCTCATAACTCGGTACGTCAGTACAGCATGAACAGTTATAGCCTGTATGCCTCATGCAATATTCCTTATTTTCCGCTATAACAGACTATTTATTGACTGGCGTTGGTTTTCATAACCCATATGTTGGGTCATAAATTAAAATGTTTATATAATAACAACACTGATCCACTTTTTTCATTTTCACCCTATGGTGATATTAAAAAATTAACCTATTTTATAATGAATTTAATTCATTTCTCTAACCATGCGTTATAATGAAGGCTTTGTGAAATTGCACAACTTTTTGATTTACAGATCTGAGTGACAGCAGACACATCAACACAATTTGTTCATCAGTCCATGCGACTCAGTCCTTCAAACATTTGTTTAAAATGACACGTGAGGTACAACACAAAGTCACTTACGAGTCACAGCACTAAAATCAAAATTATCTTTCCAAATTATTTAAACACTGACTACGACCACATTAGAGTTGAATCTTCGCCATAGTAGGATTAGTAATTTTGCCCTCAGCTTTCAACACGACTGAAACAACAACAGGCTGCTCAGTCAATGAACCGTGAGGTACAACACAATTTCATATCACTTATGAGCCACAGCACTATAATAAAAATGATTGGGCTACACTATTTTAAAACGCATCTCCTATAATTGTACACCAATATAAGATGACCAAGCCAATGAGAGTAAGTTATGGGTGGAGCTACATGTGTAGCCACGCCCCAATGTGTTGCCCAAATGAAGAACCAAATGAGCCAGTCCCACTGACTGTCGAAGTTTGCTGAGGATTACCGAGGACTTGCTATGTGTTGAGATGGCAGTAGCCGATTAAAACATTTATGAACCTTCAGATGATCTATCAGCAACAACATACTAAAACGACACTAAATTCAGACAACTAGTAGCCTGACACAAGAGTTCAAAATGAACAAGTTGGACTCATACAGGGAGGCGGCTCTGACGAGTTACAAGACCGGTTATTGAACTAAAGAACCAGTTTGAAATGAAGGAATCAAACCTACAATTGAGGGGGCCTAGGTAGCTCAGCTGACTACCACCCCTGGAGTAGCGAGTTCAAATCCAGAGTGTGCTGAGTGACTCCAACCAGGTCTCCTAAGCAACCAAATTGGCCCGGTTGCTAGGGAGGGTAGAGTCACATGGGGTAACCTCCTCTTGGTCGCGATTAGAGGTTCTCGCTCTCAATGGGGCACGTGGTAAGTTGTGCATGGATTGCGGATGGTAGCATGAGCCTCCACATGCGGAGTCTCCGCAGTGTCATGCACAATGAGTCACGTGGTAAGATGCATGGATTGACTGTCTCAGAAGTGGAGGCAACTGAGACTTGTCCTCCGCCACCCAGATTGAGGTGAGTAACCACGCCACCACGAACACCTACTAAGTAGTGGGAATTGGGCATTCCAAAAAAAATAAAACCATCTACAATTGAAAGTCAACTTTTTGGTCAAGTCTAACTAAAAGAACTACAGATATGAATGACTCAAACATACAGACAGTCATCTCAAAAAGAACCGAATGAGCCAGTCCAAATAACTGTAGAAGTTTGCCAAGGATTACTGTGTCTTATGAGTGAGCTGCTGATACTATGATCATGCGTATACCGAGGGTGAGGACATGAACAAGCCTGGGGCGAACTGTACGTTTCTTTAATGACAAACAAGACGTACTGGAAATATGCTTATGACTAGTTTTATTAAATAACATTTATATTGAAACATGCAAAAACGTTTCACTCGAGAGATGTAAATGAATTTTACTATTGTTTATTTTGCATGCTTATATTGCTTAGATTATATTTAAAACTGTTAAAAGCTGAATCATGGTTTCTGGTGAGTTAATTAAGACTAGTTTATTCTCTTTATACTGTATGCTATAGACCATTTCAAGAATGTAAACAAAAACAAATGAATTAGAATGGTCCAGACGTACAGCATTTCCAGATTCTTTCAACAAAGTATTTTTTCAAGGTAAGTCAGGCCATGAATGTGGCATAAACAAGTGGTATGAAAGTACAGCTCCTATCTACTTGAATGGGGAAAGTCCAAAATCTCCAAAACGGTTGGCCAAGATTATGATAAAAGAACATATTTCAAATAAGCAGTATAATCTGACAACACTGTGGAGCTTCACTCGAGTGGTCCGGCTTCCCTGGGCCTCGGCACTTGAGGGGCATCCTGTCCCGTCGGCCACGACGCGTGCTCCAACTCGTGCCGGGGTTCCGGGGTGCAGGTGTGTTACTGCATGATTTTAAAGCACAACAAAGTCAGAAAAGACAAAGAAAGCGCGAAAAAGAAATGGTGCGCTGATTCTTCACAATGTAGTTGAAATTTAATGTAAGCACAAACGCAACATGTCAAGCAGAAATATCCATTATTTTATTGTATTACCTGTATTAAAGGAGCTTCGGGTGTTCATGCTTTTCATCTGTGTTGATATCAGACACACTAAGGAAGATCCGCGAAGCTCTAGTGATTGTGTGTATCCACTTTTTGAATTTTCCGATCGAACGGTTATTTCCTTTTAAAGTCGCTCATAAATGGCAAAGTTTAAGTTCTTGTTTTAGTCCAGCAGTTGATTGAAAGGTGAGGGGTGGCACTTAACTGCTGCCAAGACACATAGAGGACAGATTATCGTTTACACCTCAAATGTGTGGACACATGCGTTTTTGATCACATTCATATGTGGTTTCTGTGATCCGATCACAAACATTTTAGACACCGTTTAAACCTGTATTTAGGGCTGACCACATGTGATCAGATCACCCGAAACGCATCTTAATACCAGTTGGAAACGGGGCCTTAGACATATAGAACATATCCGTGTTTGTACATCAGTGGAGCCTATGTATTGGGTGCTTTAGGTGTAAAACTTGAATGTAGGAAACTTATTCAAGATGTAATCAATATTTGTCAGTTGTATTTGACATGCAGGATCACAGAATGAAACACTAATGACAATAAACACCATTATAACTTAACTGAACAAAAGGTAATTATCCGCAATATGCATTCACATATGGATTTATTTAAATGTTTGAGCATGAAATCCAGGATGTTAGAATTACATAGTAGTGACGTCATTACGTGATGACACAAAAGAACCACTGAATCAGTTTTTGAATCGGTTCATGGAAATGAACTGTCCGAAAGAACCGGTTAGCGAAAATGAATCGGACTTCCCATCACTACTTGTGAACATGTCTGAGCCAAATAGACAGACAGTTAGCTAGCTAGCTAGACAGACAGCTAGCCACCCAAACAGACAGACAGACAGACAGACAACAGCTTATGAGCTAGACAGACAGCTAGCTGGATAGATAGACAGACAGACAGCTAGCTAGGTAGCAAATAGACAGCTAGCTAGACAGATAGCTATCTAGCCAATCAGACAGCTAGCTAGCTAGCTAGACTGGCAGTCAGCTAGCTGCTGCAGACAAACAGCTAGCTAGCTAGACAGACATGGAAGGACAGACGGATGGATAGACAGACAGATATACAGATGGACAGACAAAAGGAACAGACTGAAAGACAGCTAGGTAGTTAGATAGACATACAGCTAGATAGACAGACAGACACACAAACAGACAGACAGCTAGTTAGATAGCTAGACAGACACAGATGAAGAGCCAGACAGACACTCAGGCAGGCAGACAGACAAATACAGTATATGCCTCTATGCCTGATTAATATTTGGGTCACTTTACATCAGAGATAATGTGTCTTTGTGACAAGCGATGGTCCCAACCTTCAAGCGAATATGACCAGCAGAGCCCCTCCATGCAGATGACACACACATGCTTTGATGTATGCTTCAAACAGGTGCCATCCACTACTAACATGTAAAGAGAGATTGCAGAGGCGGCTGTTGTCACACACACTCGTCTCTTTAATTTGTGAAAGATGAATGCTGTGAAGTGCTTAAGTAGTGTTATGTTCAAAGGAAGTTCACATGAAGGTCAGAGAAACCAGTGGCTGAATCAAAACAAAGAGAGGAACCAAAGCAAAGGGAATACACTCAAATGTTTAATATTATAAGACTGCTAATGCACAAACCAACAACTTTCTATTTAGGCTCTGGGCTATTTTAAGTGCTACAGCAGCTTTGGGTGTTCAGACTATAAATTGCTCATTCCTGCAAATGTGGCATTTAGAATAGTGGTGGCCCATTCTAATAATTTATAATATATATATATATATATATATATATATATATATATAGAGAGAGAGAGAGAGAGAGAGAGAGA
This sequence comes from Myxocyprinus asiaticus, assembly GCF_019703515.2. Lineage (NCBI taxonomy): Eukaryota > Metazoa > Chordata > Actinopteri > Cypriniformes > Catostomidae > Myxocyprinus > Myxocyprinus asiaticus. The sequence goes on along the minus strand of NC_059389.1, from coordinate 25,087,217 downwards.
GAGAGAGAGAGAGAGAGAGAGAGAGTACTATGCTTAAAGGAACAGTTCACTCTTGTTTTTGAGCTGCTCTTTTCCATTAAATGTAAGCAGATGGTGATTGATACTGTTTAGCCCCAAGGACAAACAAAGCCCTATTAAAGTACCATAAACATAGTCCATATGACTTGTATGCAACATCTTCTAAAGCTGTACAATATCTTTGTTTGAGAAACAGACCAAAATTTAAGTCAATTTTGTTTTGTGTATGGCATTCATCTTAAATCTCTCAATCTTTTGGATCTTTGGCTTTCACTGGCCCTGTTCCCTAGAGACACGTATCCCACAACCATTTGCTTCCATCACTATTTCCTTTAAAGAACTAGATGTTACAATTAGAATTAAATAAGTAACAGCATAGAGTATCTCAGAGGAAAAGTTCATTGCTCAGAAGTCTTGCATAGCTCAGGACACTCAATGGTGTCCGCTGTTTCATTTCATTTTAGTTATGTTAAAATGTCTTAGGAGAAATGAAAATAGACACAGATGGGACAACTGTTAACATGAATTAGGAGCTTAGACCTATAAAATTTATGCGGAAACATAATCTAGCATATCTTAGAATTTGATTAGAAATATTTGAGTTCACACTGAAATCGGTGACTTTTGATTGCAGATGTTGGGATCTTGGCCAATCTGAGCACAGTTTGGACACTGATTTTTTTTATCCCCTTTTCTCCCCAATTTTGGAATGCCCAATTCCCACTACTTACTAGGTCCTTGTGGTGGCGTGGTTACTCACCTCAATCCGGGTGGTAGAGGACAAGTCTCAGTTGCCTCCGCTTCTGAGACTGTCAATCCATGCATCTTATCACATGGCTTGTTGTGCATGACACCACGGAGACTCACAACATGTGGAAGCTCATGCTACTCTCCGTGATCCACACACAACTTTTGAGAGCCCATTGAGAGCAAAAACCACTTAATTGTGACCACGAGGAGGTTACCTCATGTGACTCTACCCTCCCTAGCAACCGGGCCAATTTGGTTGCTTAGGAGACCTGGCTGGAGTCACTCAGCACACCCTGGATTCGAACTCAAGACTCCAGGGGTGGTAGTCGGCATCAATACTCGCTGAGCTACCCAGGCCCCTTAGTTTGGACACTGTTGAGATTTATTCTGAAACTCGGAAGGATATACGTGGGATTACTTATTTTTTTCTCACAAGAGAAAGCTGAGAACCAAAAGACTTAAGCAAAAGTCTCAATTTGATCTCCATTTTATCTTATTGCTATCTAGGAGAAACAACTGAGATATTAAAGAAATCTCATTTGTGACTTTCTTTTCAAAGCAATTCTGGAGGAGTAGTCAAAATAAATGTATGAAATGGAATGTGTTGCAAATCATGTGAAAGCCAACAAGCTCCCTGGTGTTACAAGATGGCATTTGTACTAAAGACAGTTCCAAAAGGCTACAGTGAAGGTCAGCATCATTGCTTTGGCTTCGGATGCTCTTCTTTCTCTCTTTCTTTTTCTCTTATGTTACAACAGCACTAAGCACATTTTTAATTTGCTTCACCTCGGGGCATTGATAACAACAATTGTGTTAAAAGCATATAAAGAGCACTAAACTCATAAATTTTGCATTGAACTCAAAATGACACTATTAAAAGTCTTCTTTCATCCCACTTTAGGCCACGGAAAACAACTTTTAAGTGAAATCATGTAAAAAGTGTGTCCTACGTCATTCCAGGTCCATTGGGATGGAGTGTACATATTCCTTGCGCAAAGACCAGTGACTAGAAACCGCTTCTGGCAGCAGAGAACTCTGTCATCCATTTCAATGCTCCATAAAAAGCTGTTTTCTTTGCTCTCAGTGATCTCGAAAGAGACAGAGACACTGTCTCTTTCATAAATAGTTAACAGAGAGATCTTTGACAAAGACACATATCAAAGATTAATGTGAAAGGCTAAAGTTCAAACTGTCAAATCATCAAACTGCTCAAACCATGACAGAGAGGTTGCACTTCAATGGCTCGTCAATGCTGGTTAGTTTTGAAATGGGTGGAGTTTGTTGGGGAGGGAAGGTTACCTGTGTACAAGGAGATGTAGGCAGAATCGATGACATCATACTTGAGTCCAGGCAGGAAAGGGCGCCACTGTAATAAAGACAGGGAGAGTTAGAGAAAGATTAGTCTTAGCCTCAGATACAATTGGCCAATGGACAATTGCTGACCATCTGATTACAAGTTCCAGTGAAGACAAATCTTAATGCTATGGCAAACAATGACATTCTAGAGAATTGTGTGCTTTGTGGCAACAATTTGGGGAGGGCCCTTGTCTGTTCCAGCATGACAGTGCTCCTGTGCACTAATTGAGGTTCATAGAGATATAGTTTTGCAATTAAATTGGCAAAGATCTGACTGAAGTCGTGTCAACTTCAATGGAATTTTTGGCCATGACAAAAAAGACTGAAAAGTTGAATGTGTCAGGTGTTTTCTTGGTGTGGTATTGATCAGTGTTGGGGAGTCACTTACGAAAAGTAGTGATGCTACTTTTTCAGTAGCATGACAGTAGCTATTTTCATAATATTGTAGCTTTTCAAATAACAAGCAACATTTTCCAATGAGTAGTGCTGTAGCATCACAAAATGAAACCAAGTCATTTTAGCTAATTGGTTCTTTCTGGTTAAAATAAAAGATTCACTTATATTTAAATTTGGGAACTCTGATTCATTTTAGAGAGTCAGTTCTTTCAGATAGTTCATGTAATGAGTTAGGGTTAGGCTAGTTGGGTTAATACACATCCCATGTAATGGGAAATATGGGATGTTTGGAGGAGATCGCCCTCAACTGTTTTGCTGCTTTAAAATAGGATAATGGGCATCCCGATGCATTTATTTGGCTAAAATATGATAGTTTATATATGCTTACTCTGACAGTGTGATTGGTCAGATTAAATGAACTTGCTCCTCTCGAACCTTATTAATGAAACTTCATTTCAGTAGTTCGCAAGTTAATGTAATCCTGCATTGAGGATAGTGTAAACGTGTTTGGCTCGCTGTCCTGGGCGAAGGGCTCGAGGCTCGTGACTTGACCCAAGCTCGAATACCCCATAAAAGAAGTCAGGAAATGGGACAGCGAACCATTATGTATGGAGCCTTGTAGTATGAAATGATATGTTTAGGAAGAGATTAAACTTTTTTTACGCTGCCTCATATTCCCCCAAAAAAGAGACGAACCAGAAATTACAAATGGAGTGGGGGGGAGTGGAGAGAGCGCTTGCTAAACCCTGTGTGAGATGGGCAGAGGTGCCAAAGATGTTAGAATGAGTGGAGCCGCTAGTGGAGGCAGACTCGCACTAAGGTCCGCTTGGGGGATAGGAAACTGAGAGGTGCGGGATAGGTAGAAATTAATAATGAAAATAGGCTGAAGCACTGAAAAGACAGTGGCAGTTACGGCCACATGGAAATTAGCTCTTGCAGGTGCTGTTCTGCACTGGAGGGATTGTTACACACGAACACAGGGGGCACTCCCGCAGTCAGGCAGAGTCCAGACACGGTTGGTTCAACGGGATGGGCCCGTGCAGAGAACAGGCGAACCCCGTAGGAAAGAGGCTTGGTGGCTGATCGAGCAACAAGCCCAACCTGCGATTGAATGGGGACCCTCACTGCGTTCAAACGGGGGAGTCCTCACTGCATTTTGAACGAGAGAGCCCACGATACAAATAAACATGAGTTAGCTTGCACTGCATTCGAATGGGAGAACCCCAACTGCGATTCGAACGGGAGAGCCCTTGAGTGCTTAAGGCAGGCTCTTACGACGATTTGAGATGAGGGGGCCCGCAGCATCCAAATGGTGGGGCTGGCCTAGTGAATTGATGAGGATGAAGCAAGCGTCCCCCTGACTCTGATTATGAATGTTGCGTGATTAGCTGATGAGGGCTTGTTGTGCCTTTCTGATGTGGAGATGGATGATACGGATATAGCCGAGATATGCGTCAGATGACCAGTGGACCAGTAAGCATATTTGGTGTTCAGGCAGGCCTTTGTGAGCTGCTGTGGTTGCGGTGGCGATACAGAAGGAATGGCTTGAGGTGAACGGGATCTGCCTTTGTTAATGCACTAGACGGTGGCTTGGTTGTCGCAGTGGACTATGATACATTTAGATGTCCATTCCGACCCGAGTGGGGGGGGAGTTGGATGCAAAACAGCCCTGATAGTAACCTCCTCATCCGATTGATGGAGCTGCATCGGTGTATGATTGGATATTTTCGAGGGAGCAGATGAAATCGTCGTAGAAAAAAGAAAGGCCGTTCTAGTGGCTGAGAAAGGTTAACCAAAGTTGTAAGTCTGCCTGGCATGCTTGGTCCAGGGTTACGATATAATTTAAGGAGTGGACGGATGAAGCTAGAGAGAGGAGGTGTGAGATGAACGGGCAGCCTTGGAGGATGATACGCATAGTGAAGTTTACATGGCAGAGGAGGGAGTGGAGATCATGCTTGGTGCAACTTGGGTTTGATAGGATGCTAGAAGTGATTGAAATGATCAGACTGATCTTTTCTTTGGGAAAAGAAGTGAGAAATTCAGCTGTATCGAGTAAGATGCCTAGAAATTCAACAGAAGTGGGTGATCCAGCAGTTTTCTCTTGGGTGATAGGAATTCCTAGATCAGAGAACACTTTCGTAACTGCAGTTAGGTGGAGAGCCAGGGGTGAATTGTGAGGCGAGACAATGAGAAAATCGTCAAGCAGATGGAGGAGGTAAAGCACGGAGTGATTATTTGACAATATCCAGCAGATTGCTTCAGATAACATGTTGAATATCTTGTCAATTGAGATCAGACTATTGATACTCAGGTGTAGCCCTTCGTGGGGGGCCGAGAGATCTATTATGAGGTGTTTTTTCCCCGAAAAGTTTCTGGTAGCTACTACGATGGGATTAATGCGAAAATTCTCGAAGGGGGGTTTTACGAAGAGGCCCATCATGAAACCTGATTTGACTTCTTAGGATGTCGTTCGACTATCTTGTTCAGCAAGGGCTGATTGCAAATTATTGCAGATGAGATTTGAGGTCGGCAGACTCTCTAACCCGGGGTTGCAACCGTATTTTAAACCGAACAATAGGAATTGGGTGAAAGACTTGTCTGGATAGTTAGCCAATTCTTTGGCTAATGCAGGAATGATGACAGAAGATCTGAGGTATTCTAAATTTTTTATTTATTGAAGATTTTTTGACAGGGCATATGGAGCAAGCGTGATCTCCTCCACAGAAGTTGCAGATGTGCAGGAAGCATCACAGTTATTTGTTGCATCCGAGTTTGTTGAAGTTATTGCAGATTTGTTTGCCTACTGAAAATCACTGTTCTGCCTTTGTAATCTTGGATAGAAGATTCTGACGGGTTGCTAATGGGTCGGGGAATGTAGTTAATTGGTTTGTTTGCAGTAGCGACATGTTGGGGGGATGTGATTTTGGGGCAGGACGTGGTTTGATGCTCAGTCGACCTGCAGACACCTGTGGTGAACAATCGGACCAGATGACATTCCATGAGCCAGTTTATGGAAGAGCACTCTCTAACTGTCAAGGCAAAGAAGAGTGTCTCAATTTTGATTGGATTATGGTAGGACCAACACAAACAAATGCCAAGCACAGCCATCAGATAAGCTGCTCTGACAACTTCCAGACACCCCTCACAAGGCAAAAGAACCTTCCAACACGTTGGAAAAGACTTCTCATTGGTCCATGAGTGGCTTTTTAGCAACCTCTCAAACCCTCCATCCTAAGGTTTTGCCCAAGTCCTGAGTTGAGATAAAGACCATAAATATCTTCAAGACCTCTCGAAGCAGCATTACATTTCTATGTGGCAAAAGTTGAAACAAAGAAGCCACAAAGACAAATCTTTACACACAAACTTTTATTCCTAACATGGCAACCAACTGCAACACATCCACTCCATATTTGTTCACAGAACTGTTTATGTAAATTGCAGTTGTTCAATTAGAACAATAGTTCACACAAACTGAACTATGGTGGTATAAATTAATGCATGTGTAATATTTAATCTTTTAATATCATGTTTGGTCTCAATATCTTCAGATAAATGCCAAGAGTATTTTTGAAAAGGTTTGGAAAAGGAAAAAATGCAGAGATGAACCTTTGAAGACATTGTTCTAACTATGTACTTTAAAATATGCAAATGTTCCACACAGAGAAGGGAGGGTGAGCCACACTGTGTGGGCACCCTCCGATGTCAGCAGCCAATCATAACCCTGAAACAGGAAGGCACTAAACTGAAATCTCCTCCTCTTCAGGAGGGTATAAAACTATCTTCCGGATGACCACACCTTTGTCCTGAGTCCCTTTCCAGAGGGTCATTAACAGGATACACTTCTAAAACACCTTTGTCCTGAGTACCCATCCATAGGGTCGTTAACATGATGCACTTCTATAACACTTCTGGTCTCACTTCATGAGAGAGAGGATAACAGATCATCCAACATTCTTAGTGTCCATCTGAGAGACAGAAGAAGATCGACCAAGTACCAAATCTCACTTCAAGAGAGTATTGCAATGCCAAATTCAGAATCCCTATACCAGGGAGATAACTACAGTGACAAGGTTTAGCTCTGGCAAGCAAACCCTCTCTTCAAGTTTCGTGCATCTGTGTGTTAAAGGTGATGAATCTTGCACCGACATAAGGGCTGTATATCTGTGTGTTCCAGATTACAAGAACCCTCTCGGTGCGGAGATCAGCATTCCTCAGCTCCTTCGTGTCCAAGGCTGTTGAAATGGAATCCAGCTCCTTCCCCACTGAAATATGGCCCTGAGCCCCAGTGGAAGACGTCGCCATCACCGAAGTCATTGATCGATCAAGGAGAACGTAAATATCTCTACTAAACCTCTTTCCAGAGACCTTGGCATTAGTGTATACTATCAGTTTATGATTTTCTATGTTCTTTAGATGACATAACCTGTGTATTAAATGTCTTGCAAATAAACTTGTTAACTTGAGTTATTTGTTTAATCGGGAATAAGGTTTTCACCTTATTAATTAACAGAGAAACAGCAATTTATCTTTCCATAAGATAATAGTCATACTTTGCCATTGCTACACCCAATTCAATCACTTGCATCTTTCCATCCTATGCACTTTTATTTGCCAATTCATTTATATTATTCTTTTAGCATATTAGTACTATTTTGTAGTTTTGTTAGTTATTCTTGTTTATCTTTTTGAAAATAAAACTAATTTTATTAAAACTGTGTGTTCCTTGTGTTGATGATACAGAAGAGCTATAAAGGGTTAGGCCAAAACTCATGAATCCTTCAGATTAATCAGGGCCGTCTGATATTAATAATCACACACACATATACACATTGTAACACATCAATGGAAAGGAGGAGGCGAGAACCGGCTTGACAATATTAAATAATATTTAATGAGAAACTAAACCAAAAAGACGAACACACACAGGTGTCAGACAGCTGTCCGTAACTCTCTCTCTGTCGCACTGCCGTCTCCAGTCAGCCTTTATCCCTCTCGGGCTAATCAGCCTGATTAGGGGTGGGGTTTGTAGAATCACAACCCGGCCCTGCCCTCCGCCCTGCCACACTCCTTAAGTGTGATAAAAAATCACCACATATTTTGGTGTCTTGTGTGAGGCCTGATTCATTTCAATTGGTGCCAGGGTGATTCTCACTACACAGCACATGAAATGCTCCTGCATCCCAGGAACACTCTATTGTGGAGATCTAAATCTAGCACTCCCCAGTACTGGCACTGGTTCCACTGAGCAACTCTTACTGCACATTTTGCTGAAAAAAGCTCGCGATATATGAAAAAATTACTGCCACCATAAGAGAGTGATAGTTCAGCAATGACTGATAGGTAGTCGTTAAGCACGAGCCGTCTGTGTGGAAACATGGAGCATATGATTTCGGTAAATCGCCCAAAGGCAATGCAAAATTCAGCGCAAGTGAGCTCGGAGAGGGGTTTTTCAGATTTACTGAAAACTCGTCGCAGTCTCTGGATCTAACCGCATCGTTGTGGGGGACTGCTGAAAGTAAAAAAGGGAGGTCTATGTCTGCACCTGCTAGAATTTGAGCACGAAGGTGGTTGGAGACGGATTGAATGAACTTGCTCCTCCCGAACCTTGTTAATGAAACTCCATTTGTTAGATTTTATTGCTGATTTGAATATTATCAGAAGATAATCTTGACCAACAGTCTTTTCCCATTCAAGTAAAAAAAAGAAGCTGTATTTTACTGGAAATAGCTTCCTTGAGACGTTACAAATATGGCTGCCGATTGAAAGGTACTTTAGAACGAAGAGGGTCGAAAATCTGCATAGCTATTTGTCCATCTATTTTTCAAGCTTGGCAAGGTCACCCTCACACAACAGATTCACTCACCCAATACAAAACAATCCACAGCAGGAAATAACACACACACACACTTACACCCATCAGAAGTAGCTTCTTCAGAGGCACTTACAAACCGTCCGACAAGCTACAATTCTTTTAATGACGTTGCGCAATTACCATGTCACTTCTGCTTATGCTCCTTGTAATGAGGGGAGACAGGCCATTTTCCACAGCACAGCACAACACACACACACACACACATTGGTGTGGCTATCCTTATGAGGACTCTCCATAGGCATAATGATTTTTATACTGTACGAACTATAGAGTCTATCCCCTAACCCTAACCCTACCCCTAATCCTAATCCTCACAAAAAACGTTCTGCATTTTTACATTTTCAAAAAAACATAATTTAGTAATTTCAAAGTGATTTGAATTATGGGGACACTAGAAATGTCCTCATAAACCACATTTATAGCATAATACCCTTGTAATTACCAGTTAACCTAAAAAAATGTCCTCGTAAACCACCCAAAGCTGTATAGACACACACAACATTATTGGGGAAATACCAGTAAAAACAGACATATGAGCTCTGTTTCTTCCAAACTGCTGGATTTTTGAGTTTGAAAATATGTTTTCATCATACATCAAGTGTTTTGTCCTTTTGTAAAGCGAGCACAAATGATTCTTCAATTAGGGACTCTTTTGACTACTTGAAATATTGAAAACTTTGAAACTTTGTATGTTAAAACTAATTAAAATGAAGTTTAAGCTATTGTAATTTATCCTTTAAAACTAGAATAATTGTTTACTTCTTATTTAAAATCATCCTGGGGACAGAACAGTTCCCTATATTGAAGAAGAATCACCCATACATAAATTTAGACACATGCAAATGTGCAGGCAGGTCTAGATTCAAAAATAAAAAAATGAGAAGCAGTCAGTTGTTTGAGATTTGTTTGAAACAGCACCCAGAGAGACACCGCAGTCCCTATCAACAGAACGTCAATGACTGGCATATATAAACCAGTGAAAATACAGACAATTGGTATGAAGTGCTCTTCAGATACCAGAGGTGGGTAGTAATGTGCTACATTTACTCCGTTACATTTTTTTTTAGAAAAAAATTACTTTTAGAGTAGATTTAAAAGTGGGTACTTTTTAATTTTTTTTACTTTTACTTCTTTACAATGGGCGACGTTCCTGTCGTTACATTACTGGGTTTAATTTTAGTTAATGTGTAATTTATTGAGATATTATTGAATGGGACTTTTACGAGAGCGGAAGTTCACACAGCTGCGAGCAGTGCCGCTGACACAGACTGTCACTCAAGTCATCAATGCTGCAGCATCAAACTCTTCAAAGTGAAACACTTTCTTTGCTCCCCAGAGTGAAAAAAAGAATAGTTTCATCATGCAGTGCCTTCATTTATCACCAAGACAAGCTGATATTTCAAGATTAAAATCTCAGCTTCAATTTAAGGCAGGACGTTGAGGTAAGTTTTGGCTCTAATGCTAACACGGGCTTTTCTGTGACATGGTGATGGTCATTTTCAGGGTGATTCTGTAAATGGGCTCTTATGACATCAGTTTTTAAGTGTACATTTTTGAATCAGTGCAGCAATATATCAGTGCCCTTTGTCCCACATCCCGCATGTCATGAGCAGTATTTATTCATTTACTGGAAACTACTGCAGCTTCTTCGGGCGGATTAACTGTATAAATCCATGTAAAAATCCAAGTTAAGTGTAAATGCCTTTTGCTCTTCCCCATGATGGATTGTGGGCAATTAACCGTTGTTGAGTGTACATCAAATGTACTCTCAAAATTAGAGTGCATTGTGTGTAAGAATGAGTGAACAAAAGTAGGGAACGAGTGGCTCACTCAGAATTCAGACACTCCTACAAAATGGCAGACACTTGAAATAGTGCACTATATAGTGGATTGGAGGTGGTTTCAGACACAGCGAGTGTTCCACAACCGGGGTTGGTGCCCTACGCACTAGGCTGCGTACTCTGCATTTAGAGAGCAGTGGTACTGCTGTACAGAACTAATGATCTAAATTCTTTCGACACTGAAAACTGTAACTACACTGAAATAAGAATACACACAGGACTTTAATAGCTATGAAATAGCGAAAGTAGGCATTAATAAAGCATGATCTTGCTTTGGTTTATATTTCAGCATTATATATAATATCCTTGTGGGACATTTTCACGTTTTCACCGTAATAATTACTAGAAGTGTTTCCAAACCTCTCTTCTTATTGACAAATTCATCCAGATCTGACAAGAGCCCTTAAAGGGATAGTTCACCTAAAAATTTTAATTCTCATTATTTACTCACCCTCATGCCACCTTAGATGTGTATGACTTTCTTTCATCTGATGAACTCAAATGAAGAATTTCTCAGCTCTGTAGGTCCATACAATGCAAGTGAATAGGTGGCAACATTTTAAAGCTAAACAAGATCACATAAGTCAGCATAAAAGTAATCCATAAGACTCCAGTGGTTAAATAAGTATCTTCAGAAGCGATGTGATAGGTGTGGATGAGAAACAGATCGCATTCACGTTCTTCTTCTTGTGTTTTTGGTGATTCATATACTTCTCTGCATATCGCCCCCTGCTGGGAAGGGAGAAGAACGTCTATCAAAAAATGACAAATATTGATCTGTTTCTCACCCACACCTATCATATCACTTCTGAAGATATGGATTTAACTACTGCAGTCTTATGGATTACTTTTATGCTGCCTTTATGTGCTTTTTGGAGCATCAACATTTTGGCCTACAGAGCTAAAATATTCTTCTAAAAAATCTTAATTTGTGTTCTTCAGAAGAAAGGAAGTCACACATATTTGGGATGGCATGAGGGTGAGTAATTGATGAGAGAATTTTCATTTTGATACTGACAGTCGCGGTCACCATTCACTTTCAAAATATGGAGAAAATAACATTCACTGAATGTAAATAGTGACTCATTGTGTTGCATGGAAGAAAAAAAGTCATACGGGTTTGGAACAACATGATGGTGAATGATGACAGAATTTCCATTAATAATAATAGTAATTCTTTAATACATGTTAAATGTGTATTATGTAATGGAATATAGGGGAGCTAACGTCCATTATGTCATTTGTGAAAGTAACGAGTTTCTCACTACTTGAGTACTCTTTTAATTGGATACTTTCTTACTCTTACTCAAGTAATTATTTATGTAAGTACTTTTACTTCTACTTGAGCAATTATTTGTTTTTTAAAGTAAATGTACTTTTACCTGAGTACAGTTTTTGGCTACTCTACCCACCTCTGTCAGATACCCAGAAGTACAGAAGTGTTTTGAACAGTATGATTCAACATGTGTTTCTTCTGAACCATCTTTAAAATATTCCTCTTGATAATTTTCAATGGATTTGATTTGTTTGAGACATACCGATATATAGGGCTTGTTTACACCCTGGTGTTAAAGTCAACATGAAACCAAGTGAAATATAAATATAATGACATTTCATGATATAAAAATTTTTTTAGGACAGGACTTTGACTTTGTTCAAATCCCTAACCATAAGCATGAGCAATAATAACAGTGATGCTTGCCTTAATTAATTTAATTTAACAATAAAAGTCTCTACAATATGTCCCAATAAAATAAAAAATAAAAAAAGCTAGGCAAAAGTGTGTGTGTTCTAAATTAGTTGTTTGTGTCTCCTGTCTCTGGTGACATTTTTGCTGTGAGACAGAGGTCTGATTAACTGGCGTAAAGCTTTCAGTGTGAAGAGACAAAAATCAGTACAAGAGAGGAAAACAACCAAATTCAACAATACAGCGAGAAGACAGCAAGTGGCTCCAGAAGCATTTTATTCTGCTCTGAGCCTGATAGAAATGTTCACTGTGACAGAAGAGCTTTATTTTGCAGTTTTTCTTATCAAAAGTTTTGACAAAGTTGAATTACCGGGAAAGTCAAGTTAAACTGAAAAAATTAACTAGACCAGTGGTTCTTAAATGGTGGGTCTGTTCTGATAGGTTCATGAATGAGAATGACAAAGTTAAATGCAAATAATACAATGCAACTAGCTATATAATCATGCATAATCAGCATAGATAGCTAAATAAATAGGCTTATTCATTTTTAAAAGAGAGGAGAAAACACTTCCCATATCTTTTATTGTTGACGTCAGAGGCCATTCGTCCAGTCACACTCTACCATTTTTTGGCACAAATTGATATGCCACTTGGTATGTGCAAAACTACCAATTTTCATAGTCGATGAGTCGGTCGTTTGTTTGAACAACTAATCGACTAGTCGTGTTAAGTATAATAATGTATAATATAGGCTCCGTTGTGGTCATGTCATCAGACGCGCTTTAGAGGGATATACGGATGCTAAGTGCAGCATATTAACATGGGAATGAATGGATAGTCAACAAAGAAAAAGGCTACATAAATTTTTGCTCAAAACTATCAAAGTATGAAAATTAAGAAATAAGAAAGGCTCCAATAAAGAACGGCACAAATCTGCTTATGCGCATCCTGAATGCAAAGTGACGGGCTTCAATTTAAACAGAGAGCTTGGGAGTCTCAGGGTGATCCTAACCCTAACCCTCATCGAGTAAAATCCTGTCAGTAAAAGCACGGCAGCAAAAGACCATGACAACAAGGAGACCAGAGCAGATCAGGCAGATGGCCAGGAGACCAAGACCAGGGCAGATCAGGCGGATGGTCATGAGACCAGGGAGACCAGAGCAGATCAGGCGGACGGCCAAGAGACTCAGAAGACCAGAGCAGATCAGGTGGACGGCCAGGAGACCAAGGAGACCAGAGTAGATCAGGCGGACGGCCAGAAGAATAGAGCAGATCATGCGGATGACCATGAGACCAAGGAGACCAGAGCAGATCAGGCGGACGGCCAGGAGACCAAGGAGACCAGGGCAGATCAGGCAGACGGTCATGAGACCAGGGAGACCAGAGCAGATCAGGTGGACGGCCAGGAGACTCAGAAGACCAGAGTGGATTAGGTGGACGGCCAGGAGACCCAGGAGACCAGAGTAGATCAGGCAGATGGCCAGGAGACCCAGAAGACCAGAGCAGATCAGGCTGATGGCCATGAGACCAAGGAGACCAGAGCAGATCAAGTGGATGACCAGGAGACCCAGGAGACCAGAGTAGATCAGGCGGACGGCCAGGAAACCCAGAAGACCAGAGCAGATTAGGCGGATGGCCAGGAGACCCAGGACACCAAAGCAGATCAGGCGGATGGCCAGGAGACCCAGGAGACCACCTCAGGGTAGGGACTGGATCAGAAGGCCTCGTTGGCAGCCACAGACTAGAGACAGGGTCAGGAGGCCTGGGAGGTGACGACAGACTAGGGACTGGAGCCGTGAGGGCGGAGCCATGGAAGACTCAGAGGGCGGAGCCATGGGAGGTTCAAGGGGAAGAGCCGTGGAAGGCGGAGCCGTGGAAGGCTAGAGGGGCGGAGCCATGACAGGCGGAGCCGTGGGAGGCTCGAGGGGCAGAGCCGTGGCAGGTGGAGCCATGGGAGGCTCGAGGGGCAGAGCTGTGGCAGGCGGAGCCGTGGGAGGCTCGAGAATAAGAGTCCAGGATGACTGGGAAATTACGTCCATGGTCACGGGCATGAGCAGAGACTCGGGAACGACCTCTGTGGTCGTGAATGCTGGCAGAGACTTGGGAACGACCTCTGTGGTCGTGAACATAGGCTGAGACTCGGAGATGACCTCTGTGGCCGTGAACATAGGCTGAGAATCGGAGACAACCTCTGTGGTCGAGAACATGGGCTGAGACTCGGAGATGACCTCTGTGGCCGTGAACATAGGCTGAGAATCAGAGACGACCTCTGTGGTCGAGAACATGGGCTGAGACTCGGAGACGACCTCTGTGGTCGGGAACATAGACTGAGACTTGGAAACAACCTCTGTAGTCGTGAACATAGGCTGAGGCTCGGAGAAGACCTCCGTGGTCATGAACATGGGTTGAGACTCGGAGACGACCTCTGTGGTCATGGATATGGGCAGAGATTTGGAAATGACCTCTATGGTCGTGTGCACGGGAAGAGACTTGGAAATGGAAGCCTTTCGTCTCCTCCTCCTCCTCCGGACGAACGAGGCTGGCAATGCAGGCTCTGGGATGGATAAGGCTGGCAACACTGGCTCTGGGACAGACGAGATTGATAACACTGGCTCTGGAATGGACGAGACTGGTAACGCTGGCTCTGGGACGGACGAGACTGGTAACGCTGGCTCTGGGACGGACGAGACTGGCAACGCTGGCTCTGGGACGGACGAGACTGGCAATACTGGCTCTGGGACGGATGAGACTGGTAACGCTGGCTCTGGGACGGACGAGACTGGCAACGCTTGCTCTGGGATGGTTGAGGCTTCTGGCTCGTTGGCCGTGGCAGGCGTGGGCTTTGGCTCATTGGCCGTGGCAGGCGTGGGCATTGGCTTGTTGGCCGTGGCAGGCGTGGTTGCTGATAATTTGTGAGGAAGGGTTCTTGTGGCCCAATGCAACGATGTAAATGGTGGATCATTCAACTTGGAGACAGGGGCCGTGGGAGGCTTGGCTGTGACCTGGCATGGAGCAGATTCAGAATTGACTGTGAAGTGACATGGAGCAGACTCTGGCGTGGCTGTGACATGGCGTGGAGCTGACTGTGGCGTGACTGTGACGGGGTATGGAGCAGACAGAGGCATGGCTGTAACATGGCTTGGAGCAAACTCAGACATGGCTGTGACATGACGTGGGGCAGACTCAGGTGTGGAAGACTCGGAAGCCGGGATCAGGATTGAGAGAGGAGGATCCTCTGAAGTGAGTGTTTCCAATGTTAAACTAATGTATTCCTCCCAAGTGTAATCTCCTGTCTCTGGCAAATCCCTCCACCTGTGAACTAGGAGTCTGTTCCGGTAGATTGATTTCAGGTGGGAATCAGTAAACCCAGTGTGTCTGGCAACAGTGCTAAAAAGATGTGAGTATTCGCTGATGGGTAAGTTCGCTCGGCTCAACTGAATAAAGTACGCCGCTAGATCCATTTTGGTTCAGTCAGTTGTTCTGTGACGTGAGGAAGGAGGTCACGAAAGTGGAATCTAAGTGCGGCAAACTTTAATAATAAATAAATAAACAAAGTACAAAATAATGGGGTAAACACAAGAACAAAGAAAACATCCACGTGGGGAAAACACAGGAACAAAGGAAACATCAACAATTGGAACTGGTCAGTAAACAGGAGGTCAAAACACATATTCATATAACAACTGACAAAGGATACATAGACATCAGGACAATATATATACAGGGATAAATGAGATAAATGAAACACAGGTGAGAACAATAGGGAACAGCTGGAAGTGATCAGAGCAGGAAATTATGGGAAGTGTAGTCCAGGGGGAAACAGTTGACAGAGGCAAAACACAGGGCAGACAACAGTGAATCGTGACAGTTGGATGTGTGCCAAGCATTGATGATGGTTTACATTCTTGGGCTAAAACAGCCACAGTGCTATGAATAAAACAGAACGTGGGTAACTTGAGATGCATTTTATAGACTGAATTTCCTTTTAAATTGATACAGTGTCTAAAAAAATGCATCGTTACTGCACGAGAAGCTAAAAAAAAACAGTGAGACATGACTTGTAAAGCAATTTATTTTAATGCATTAACTACATTTATAAGCTTGTTCAAGTGCAAACAAATTGCTTGGTAGCTCAACTAATAGAGCGTTGCATTTGGATGCATAGGACCGGGGTACGAGTCCTGAAGAGCACGCAAATTGACACGTGAACTGAAAGTGTCATAGAAACACCACAAAATGATATGGTTACTTCAGCAGTGCTGAATTTGCTTTTTATGACACTAACGGTTAGGTTTAGGTTAAAGGTTTAGGGTAGACAGTTTTGTTGATTTAAAACTAGATAGAGCTTGAACATAAAAAAAAAAACACATCTGTGTGAGCGAAGACTTAACTCGCTTTTAGTGCCACACAATGGACATTTCACCTCAGCATCGTTTTCATGAGATCAGGCTGAGAAGCCAGATCATCTCAGTCAAAGCCAGGAAATACATTTTGAAAATGTCATTCATTCTTTTTTGCTTTTGCTCAATCCTTTTAGTGAAATGAGGACCAGCCAGCTGCAGCTAAATCAAACCTAAAGTAGTTTCAAGCACTCTCTCCCTCTTTCTCTCTCCCATAGAGCATTTGATACGGTCTGATGTTTGCTGATGGCTTCACTGAGGGGGGGATAATTGTTATTTTTGGATTATAATGTGATGTTGTTAATTTATTTTACAATATCTGTGCTACTTTTCCTCAAAATGACAGAGGATGACTTTTCTATGTGTGCTCTGTTGAATACTACACATTTTTCCAAACATGTCATCTACTACATAGGAATAAGGAATAAGTATGATAACCGTAGAACTCTTAAACAAGACGTCATGAAACAATTCATTAATAACATTTTCTTCCTCACTATAAAGATGTCAGGCGCAATGCAGTTTTCCACCGTTTCATCCTCCACACACATACAGTTGTGTATTTTTAATTTGTACAAGAGAATGGGTGGGTGACTGCTAATAAATTCAGTGGTGTCTGAAAACAAGCAGTGAAGTGATGTGATTTAGGAGAATGTGAAAATGAAACAATAAAAGAGGTATGAGGCAACAGGCAGTGAGAAATAGTGATCAGAAAGAGAACAGTAGTGGAAAACACGAGAGCGTTAGACAAACAGATGGTGGTGGATACACTGATGTTTAGTAAAGGTGTGGATAAACTATTTTTTATTTTTTATTTTTTTTTTTTATTTCATGCTTCACCACCCAGACGTGTTTAAATGTAAGATATTTCTGAAATGTCTCAAAGCACATCTCTTTTTTTTTTTTTTTTTTTTTAGGCTCTTTGTCTTAACAATTGATACAACATCAGCATTCACCTCTCTGCTGCCCCCTCCAGGTCTGGAGCACACATGACATTTAAGGGATGTTTAAGCAACATAAGTTGGTTCAAGGTAAGTTTGTGTTTATAAGCTCAAATTTCTAGACATGGCTGGTTGAATTTTATAATAACATGTCCATGTCACATTTCACCCCCCAAAAAAGACTTGAGACTTTTTTTATCATTGTGACATGACCCTCTTTTCCACCATTGGTCAAACGGTTCTCGTTGCAAAACCGTGCTGTTCCGTGCCGATCCAGGCATTGCTGCCATCGCCAGTATTGCCATGGTAATACTACTTTTAGTTTAATTATTGCTCGGCAGTACTAGTTTTCTCCATTCATACAGCTACATTAACCTGCATTTTTAGCTCTGGTAAATAGTAGTGATGGGCATTATCAAGTAATTTTGTAGTCGAGTATGTACGTGAAATTTATATTTTGTTTTATTAACAGAAGTTACTAAGTACAGTTACAAAATAAACCAACTTCAACAAACTATGTTTTTGGAAAAAAATGTAATGAAAAATAAGCAAATAAATACAATAAAAATAACAGTAAAAAAAATTCCACTTACCAGTTTGGGAACTTACACAGAAACCGATACTGACACTGATTACTGATACTGATTAGGATAATGCACATATATAACTCTGAATCTACATAAAGCTTACCACGTTTGTATCATTTGTGAAACTATTTTGCATTTCACAAAATCAATTTGTGATATTTAAGTACTGTTTTTAATAGTTGACTAGCTGGTGCAAAACGATTACTTGTACACATCCCTAGTAAATAGGTGCTGCCACATCTCTCTCTCTCTCTCTTTGAGTTTAATGTGAGCAGACAGTGTACAAAGGAAGCACGTTGTTGCATGTTTGCTGAACTTAAAGATTTAACCTAAGTCTCTGCGAGGGAGGTGATAAAACTATCGCTCCTGTTTCTAACCAATGAAGTTGTCTACTACAGTGCAAGTGCGTGACACTGAAGCGATCTAGATTTGTCTCATCACATTGTAGATAACTAATATTGGCATTATATTCATGCTGTATAGCCAGAAGGGAACTTGCTTCCCCAAGGTTATTTTTCTATCTAAACTAACATCTTATGGAGTTTTGTGCTCCATGCCAAAGTCGTCTCTGGTTGCTCACTCGGGGCCTAAATACAAATCATTTTTTTAAGGCATAATCTACAACCACGTTATTCATTTAAACCACACAATGATTCCTCTAAGACATTACAGACATTACAACTTCATTTTCGTTTATAGCATGATTTTCTGTAAAGCTGCTTTGAAACGATGTGTGCTGTGAAAATAAAAATGACTTGAGTTGACATTGTGCCGCTCACTCATATTACAGCACTTTTAACAAGAAAGGCAGAAATAGCAGAAATGCTTTGTGTGTGTGATGCTACCAGAATTACCCAGCTGCAGGGTGAAGAAAAACTACATCATCCTGATCAGAGCACCCATTCACCCATATGCGATCGCTCAACTCCAACGCTCAAAAGTCATCGCTCTACTCCTCGCTCACGAGCGCTCATACATGAGAGCGATGTCAGAGTGGAGCGGCATGAAATGAGAAAGAAATGAGACATAATTTCTTTGTCAACAAAAAAAAAAAAAAAAAATCCCTCGTAATATTGGCATATGACCTAATATTTAATGGTGCAAATAACAACTGCACAAACAATGCCTTGATGTAGGCTACTTTTAAAAAAATTGCCTATTTGGACAAGGTTATTTTATATGGGATGGGGTAATGTAATAGCCTAATAACCAGAGCTTCTCATTTATTTTAACCCCGTGCTAATCTTTCATGTCAGTAATTTTTACGGACTTTTTGCGGGCTATGCGTTCCCACGCCGGTAAAGATAATATCATCTTACACCTATCAAACGCAAGTTAAAAATAACCCCTGTTATTCTTATCCCTTGCAAATTGACATGTTGGTAAAAAAGCCAGTGAATCTGCACTTTCCATCCTGTGAACCCTTTAACTGATCATTTCTAAAGTTCACCAAGTGTCTGAATTGGATGTTAGTCATTGAGAAGACACCAGAAAAAGACGTGCTTCAAAACTTCATCGAACGCTGGCTGTTGTGTTTGGACTGATGCATGAGAAATAAACAAGCATGATTTCTTTTAATTAGGAAAATTAGAAAAAGACACAAGTACTAATTTTGTGATATAGTGAATGGGAAAAATTATGTTGAGCCCCTCATTTTGCGACATATTTTCAGGAGGGACATATAAAATTACACAATGTGAAAAGATTGTCTATATTTTTAATTCAAGAGTGTACTGTAGGATTACTGGCTTGCTAATGTAACAAGTTCTGTCATATTTTGCCAGATATTCAAGTCAGTTTCTTCTAATAATCCCTGATACAGCATATGCACGTTTAATACTTACTTCATAATTAATCAGCACAGCTTCTGATGGGTCAGTTACGCGTGACGGCAGTGTGTAAATGCAGTTGACACTCTCATCTCTGTGATTTATACAGATATCGCTTATCCTGTGCGAATCAACAGTAAACCTTACAAACGTCCACGGAAGCCTAATAAAATTATTTTACTTTACAGATGTATGTCGGTGAAACTAATCTGTGTTTTGAACTGCCTCTGCGCTCTCACCTCACTGTAGTCTGTTGTTGAAATCGGCCCCTATCACCATCAGCTCGTGAATCACACCGAGTTTAAACACTGCCTCATCTCTGATAATCCACTCTGTTTAAAATACTGGACCTAATACAGCTGCCAATACCAGATATTTGTCAGTATACAAGCACCCACATATTAATGTGACTACGCAAGAAATGTAGTGCATTCTGGTAGGAGCGGAAAGTGAGTGCCTTGTGAGCGGCCGGAGCAGAGCTGAGCGCGGTCTCGTGAAACACGCTCCTCGCTCCAGTGAAATTCTGATCGCTCTGCTCCCACTCTGCACCGCTCACATGCTCTGATCCTGATAAACACCTGTTACATCTCTCATTTCCATCTCTCTCGAGCTCCATCTGACGTATACAGGCATTTTCTCTGCTGTGTGAATCAGTCAATTTTAGTAATATAATAAGGCCATATGTACCGGTAATAATATACATAATAATAATATAAATACTTTAATATTAATAATAAACATATTCAAAGTGTCATCTTATTATCTATTTTTATACCATAGTCTGTTCGATTACTTGATTCTGATTGGCTGGAATGTGTGCGGTTAAAACCGTTGAATGCACAGGTAGTTCCAGTCAGTTTTAATCACCATTCGATTTGAATGCGTTGTTTGTAACCCTAGCAACATAACATTACAGAGCAAGCAGAGTGAGCTATAGCAATTGAAAACATGTCCTAACCACTTTCATCAGCATAGGTAATATAATGGAATTCAGCTTGTTTTGCACGGAGGGTGAGAGAAGGAAATCAGGACCTATTAAATGCGTCTTTCGCTGTCCGGCAAGGTGATGCAAGACCATTTAAACTGTAATGTGCTGTTTATGTTATGTGCTGAAGTGCCGCCTATAGCCACTAGAGGCCCCCTGTGCTCACACATCTCTGACTCTGAAGGAGAAGCACTGTTTGTTTTCAAAATGCATGCAGCATTTTGCGGTGAAGCGCTACCATTCAAGGACAAATTGTGATTTCATTCTTAATTCAGTCAATCGTGCAACCTTAATGGATACCAAACCGATGTCTCAGAGGTCAAAATCTGCAGGTTCCAGAGTGTTTTGAATGGTTTTCCCCATATCATACAGTAAGTGCTACTTTTACTCTCACTGCCACGTTTGTAACATTGGTTTTTCCACATTTATGCGAAAATGACAATGAATACAAATTAAATAATACATTTTATCTGGAGTGCCAACCCCTCTGCATTCTGCGGATATCATTATTTCTGGATCGTGCATTTAAATTGACAGTTTTGACCAAGTGTGTGGTCGCACTACTTTTTCTCTGTTTCTGAATAGGCAGCGCTGTAGATCTAATGACCCTTATAAAAATGAACCATTATTTTTTGTTCTTCCAGTCAAAATTTGCACTGCAAAAAATGTATGACAGCTGTAACTAATCAATTCTGGCAAGTATCCATGGTATAAGCGGGATAATACACAGCTAGGTGTGCATTACACGATTTGAAATGCACTTCAGTGAGGCAACCACCCTCTGCTTTGTGTCTTTGCCTCCATGTTGTGCATTTAAAATCGTTTAACGCACACCTAGCCATGGATTATCCTTTACTTAATATACATATTATATATCTTTCAATAAACATCATAACTAATTTAGCAGCAAGGTTTTCCCTTATAGGATTCCATCGTTAATTTTAAGTGCTTTTTGTCAACTTTAAACCAGTGAGGACTGATTTCTGCCATCACTTCACATTTTCACGTTTTTGCAAACCCATGACTTTCTTTCATCCATGGAAGTCAAAAGGAGATGTTAGGCAGAATCTTAGTCTCAGTATTCACTTTCATTGTATGGAAAAAAAAGATGCACTGAAAGTGTATGGTGGCTTAGACTACCATTCTGCCTAGCATCTCCTTTTGTGCTACAAAGAAGAGAGAAATTCATGTGGGAGACTATGAGGTTGAAAAATTATGACAGAATTAAAATGTTTGTGTTGTTTAAGTATTTTTTAATGGTATCAGCCAAGAACAATAATATACATGTAAGTCAGCATAAAACCCTACTTTTTTTAGAGATAACTTTGAGAAACTTCAACTAGTGCTGTGTCACGTGAACACAACTTTTAGAAATGCTATGTAGCAAATAGTTAAATGAATGTTAATACACATACTGAAGAAAATATAAAAATCCTTCTCTTAAAGTCACTAGAATTGAATGCTTTGATGTTTTTTTTTTTTTTTGCAAATAAATTCTCTCAGGGGTGTATGCCCCTAAACAATAAGGGTAAACTTCTTTACATGATCATGTTTTTGTGCGTAGCCGGAGATGAAATCCCGCAGGCGGCCCTGATCACATACAGTATATATGAAGTTAGAAAAATCAACACAATTTAAAAAAACATGCTTTTAGCAGTATTTATGCCTTGGCATGAAAATTTGACATTACTACTTTGGCACATGTGGTGGCACCCCTGGATCCAGGCCAGTTAGCACGGTTATGGTTTCTTTTTCCATTGTGGTGCTGTGAAATCAGGATTAGAATGTATGTAACAAATACATCAGTTGGCGACAGTGTGAAAGGTTAACATTGGAGAGAGTGCACTATGAGGGATGATCACATATTCCAGTTTTTAGGACTGTTTTTTCCCCTGGTTTTTATTCTGCTAAAGCACAGGAAAGACACAAAAAGGAAAGTGAAAAAGGCTTAAGGTTTACCCTCATTTGCTGAGGGGTTGTGCATGCCACCGGACACCCAGACTAACTAAAAATGATATTTATTGATAAAATAGTATTATATTAGTAATATATTGATATATTGAATCTCATTACTATAATACAGTATATTTACTGTTCCAATAAAACAAGGTTTCACTGTATGCATAATGAATAATTCATTAAAGTCTTAATCTTGAAAAATGTTAACCAAATCAAATTGTATCATATCATATATCAAATCAGATATCGCTACATCTCTAATAATTTCATTTCACATTGTTTCCGTATTTTGCTCCATAAAATATTACTTAACATTGTTTTGTATCATATATCAAACATTGATGAGACAAAACATTATGACCACCTGCCTAATATGCTGTTGGTCCAACGTATGCCGCCAAAACAGCACCGACCTGCCAAGGAATGGACTCTACAAGACCCCTGAAGGTGTCCTATGGTATTTGGCACCAAGACATTAGCAGCAGATCCTATAAGTCCTGTAAGTTGCGAGGTGGAGCCGCCATGGATCGGACTTGTTGGTCCAGCACATCCCACAGATTCTCCAATTGGATTGAGATCTGAGGAATTTGGAGGCCAGGGCAACACCTCGAACTCTTCATCATGTTCCTCAAACCATTCCTGAACAATGTGTGCAGTGTGGCAGGGTGCATTATCCTGCTGAAAGAGGTCACTGCCATCAGGGAATACCATTGCCATGAAGGGGTGTACCTGGTCTGCAATGATGCTTAGGTTGTTGGAACATGTCAAATTTACGTCCACACAAATGACCGGACCCAGGGTTTCCCAGCAGAACATTGCCCAGAGCATCACACTCCCTCCACCAGCTTGTCGTCTTCCCACAGTGCATCCTGGTGCCATCACTTCCCCAGGTAAATGGCGCACACATACACGGCCATCCAAATGATATAAGAAAATGGGACTCATCGGACCATGCAACCTTCTTCCACTGTTCCAAGGTCTAGTTCAGACACTTACGTGCCCATTGTAGGTGCTTTCGACGGTGGACAGGGGTCATCATGGGCACTCTGACGCGTCTGCAGCTATGCAGCCTCATACACAGCACGGTGCGATGTACTGTCTGCTGTGACACATTCCTCCCGTAACCATTATTAAAATTTTCTGTGACTTGTGCCATACAGTCACCAGACGTGATAGCCTTCTTCACCTTCGCACATCGATGAGCCTTGGGCACCCCACCCTTTTGCCGGTTTATGGTTTGTCCCTCCTCTGACCACTGTTGGTAGGTAGTCACCACTGCTGACTGGGAGCACCCCACAAGCCTTGCCGTTTCAGAGATGCTCTGACCCAGTCACCTGGCCATAACAATTTGGACCTTGTCAAAGTCACTCAGGTCTTTACTCCTGCATTCAACACATTGACTACAAGAACTGATTGTTTGCTTACCATCTAATCTACCCAGACCTTGACATGTGGCCATGTTAGGAAATGATCAACATTATTCACTTGACCTGTGAGTGATCATAATATTTTGGCTCATCAGTGTATAATAACATTTTATTGTTTACTATCATAAAATATAACGGAACATATTGTTTAGGTTTGTATCATATATTGTAACATAACATACATTATCATGTCATAACATATTGTACTGTTTTGTATCACATCGTATCTTGTAACAACCCATATCATATCATACCATTACCTAATATAGCATATAATTTGACATCATGATATCATATCATATCTTATTCCACAGCTTTTCATGAAAATAATGTCACAATACAAAACATCTTAATTTTATGATGTAGTACAGTACATATCAATTCTGGCGTACTGACTTAAAAAGAACATACTTGACCATCAACAGCGCAGTATGTACTCTTCATAGGAGTATGTTAATTGGTACCCAGCCATGTGTTTATGTTTGACTATAAATATACTTGAAGTGGGAAAAATGGAACAGGAGTGGATAAGAAAAACAAAGTGCTTTAGCATTCTGGGAAGAGCAACCTTCCTTACATTCAAATATGGTGCAGCAGATCTGACATTAATGACACCAAATGCCATCGGTAACCCTTTCAATTGAGGGTATAATGAGAGTTTAAAAGTCTCTCCATGATGTCAGACATAAGGAGGTGTTGGGAATTTTAAAACATCTTATCAAAACTGACAGAAAGTCCTACAGCCAGACAGATGAACAGGCTCATGAAAAGATCAGGTCTAAATGCTCGTCAGTCTGAGAACACATTAAGAAGTCTCATAATCTTTAAAAACCCAAACAGGGGCTTTCAGTGCTATTCAGGTGTATCTCAGACTAATTGAATGGAGTGTTATCAAAGCTCTGTGAATGAGAAAAGATATGATCAAAACATTAATTTATTTTCTTTACCATCTAATCAATCCTCAGAATTGCCCATGAACTGAAACACCTGGTATAACCTTTAAACTAAAGTACACGGCTGTTATATCCAGTGCAGATAATGGATTGTAAAGGATTCAGGATTGTGCAGGTTTAGATAGAATAAACAAAATGTAATTTGAAAAGAGTTCTTTGTTCTGAAATGCAGTATAAGATCCACAGGCTATAGATTCTGAAGTTTCATGCTAGAGTTGAAACTTATTTCAGACTCACCCCGACTTCAACGTGATCCGAGCCTTTTTCGTCTTGTTTGTGAAGAATCTCAAAGTAGTATCGTCTGGAGGCCATGAGACTAAAGGAAAAAAGTTAACATTATGAATTCTTAATGGATTTCATTTGTAAAGTAAGCAGTGCATTTTCATTATTTTGTCATCATTATCTTAACATGCAACGTATCACATCATATCATAACATTGTATCGCATCATGCCATATATCAAAAATTATTTCAACTTAAATCAACATTTCATGTCCATTAATTACGTATTTGGCAAGTAGTCATGTAATAAAAGGGATAATGAGCAGTCATACGGTCATCTTTGCAAAATAAACACCAGCAGAACTCCAACACAAACTGGAGGTGGAATTCATCTGTTTCTAGAGACTCCGCAATCTCTTTCTTCTCACATAATAACATAAATATTTGGACATGAATTATTGATTTGCAATTATTTGTTAGGTAGCCGTGTAATAAGCAGGATAATGTACAGTTAGATGGTCATTATCACAAATTAAACCCCTTCAGGGTGATACAATCTGATCACCCTGAAGGGGTGTATTTTGCGGTATAATATAATATATTGTGAACTAATGATCAACCAAATATGGGTTTTTTAATGGCCGATGCCGATATCCAGAGAACAGAGTGGCCGATAGGCCGATACAATGCCGATATATCACATGGTTTAATTTAATATAGTAAATAACAAAAACATAAAATTGCTAAAACAAAATTAATAAACTCTTATTTAGCACTATATTTACTCCATTTCACACAAAACTTTAACTTTGTAAAAAAAAAAAAATAATAATAATATTGTATTTGAAAAAGTAGATAGCAATTTCTTCTGATTTCTGTTTAGTCATCATATTTTAATAATTAATTTGCCAATGAAGAAATTGTTAATATATTAGGAAGAAGGAAATAACAGTACACACAGTAGTCCAGCAACCATGGATGACATGTGCGCATTAACAATTGCATTTTCTCAAAAAACACAGAATCAAAGCAATTGTACATACAGTGCATAGTGAATAAGACATTTACTCATACACATGAAGCGCTTTTACTTTGAAGTTGCACTCATGTGTTCGTGCGGATCCAGCGCGAGCAGTAATCTCCTGACAGTTTAAACGGCCTGGATCGTCTGCTTGGATTGTCACGGACTGACTGTCATGATTTGTGAATCAGAGGAACTTTTGATCTGATCCTGAAATTTGGATTCTGGCTGATAGAATACGTGCTTAGAAAGATAGTAGATGAGTGCTCGACAGGAAGAAAACGATGGATTTTCACGAGGTTCGTGAATTACATCTGTTTAAACAAGATATCTGCATATTTGCAGATGGTATATAATAGAAGTTTTATTGATATTTGCCTTTTAACATTAGAAAAGTGACAGGCAACTGTTGAGGAGGCTGCTGAATGTGCTTCAGAGGAAGATTTATGAGCGCACCACAGGATGCTGGATCTGCTCATGTTCTGTGAGATTTGTGTATTACATCTGTTTAAACAGATATGTGCATTTTAGCAGATGGTATATGATTCGTTTTATTGATATTTGCCTTTTTATCATTAGACAATAGAGTTAAAAGTTATAGGGAACTGTTCAGGAGAGAGAGGGAGAATGAAACAGGTTCAAACACGTGTTTGATATGCGGACCGTTTAAATGACACTGTGTTGCACACCGGTCTATTATTGTAGTAACACAATGGCACGTAACAACAAAACAAACCTTGACTGGTCGTTTACATGTCTCAGTCGCTTCACATGGAAGCAGCCGATTCTCAGCGCCCTCAAGAAACAAATCGGCCAAATAGGAAAATGTATCGGCGGATGTGATAATTTAAAAATTCAGAATGGAATCAATTTATTTATAAATTTGTCTTAAAATCTGGTTTGATCTTCATCTAAGTTACAATAACGAACAAACACAATCAGCTTGAACTAATAACACACAAATTAATGTATTGTTCTTGTACATATTGAATACATCAATCAAACATTCACAGTGTAGGTTGGAAAAAGTATGTGAACCCCTAGGTTAATGATGTCAACAAATCTAATTAGAGTCAGGAGTTGGCAAACCTCACATCCAATTAATGAAACAAGATTGGAGGTGTGGGTTAGAGCTACTCTGACTTATAAGAAGCACTCAAACATTTTGAGTTTGCTATTCACAAGAAGCCTTAGCTGACGTGGACCATGCATCATAAAAAAGAGATCTCAGAAGACCTATGATCAAGAATGGTTGCTTTGGATAAAGCTGGAAAGTTTTACAAAGTTATCTCGTAGAGCTTAGATATTCATCTGTTCATAGTTAGAATAATTGTCAATAAAAGGAAAGGATTTATTACTGTGTCTACTCTCCCTAGATATGGCCATCCAGCTAAAATGATTCAGGTTACACCACAGAATGCTTAATGAGGTGAAAAAGAACCCTAGAGTGACAGATAAAGATTTGAAGGAATCATTGGAACTGGTTAACATCTCTGTTCATGAGTCTACTATACAGAAAACATTAAACAGCAATGGTGTCCATGACAGGACACCACATAGGAAGCTGCTGCGTTCCATCAAAAACATTGCTGTGCGCTTGAAGTTCGTAAAAGACCACCTTGACAATCCACAACGCTACTGAAAAAATGTTTTTTAGACTGATGAATCTAAGGTTAAATTGTTTGGGAAGAACACACAGCACTACATATGGCGTAAAAAGGGCAACGCATACCAACATAAAACATCATCCCAACGGTGAAGTACGGTGGAGGGAGCATCATGATTTGGGGCTGCTTTGCTGCTTCGGCACCTGGACCGCTTGCAATCATCAATGGAAAAATGAATTTCCAATTTTATAAAGATATCCTACAGGATGGCTTGTCAGGGTGGCTTTGCACAACTGAAGCTTAGTAGAAGTTGAGTGATGCAGCAGGACAATGACCCTAAACATTGAAGTAATTCCACTACAGAATGTCTTCAAAAAAAGAGAATCCACCTTTTGGAGTGGCCCAGTCAGAGCCCAGACATTAACCCAATAGAGATGCTGTGGAATGACCTCAAGAGAGCCATTCACACCAGACATCCTAAGAATATGGCTGAGCTGCAGCAGTTCTGTAAGGAAGAATGATCCAAAAAAATTCTGAATGTTGTGGAAGTCTAATCCAAAGCTACTGGAAACATTACTAATTTTTACTCACCAACTTGATCTGTCACTCTTAAATCATACTGCTCCAATGCCATTTATTCATAACAAAATGAGATTTATAAAACCACATTCAAAGCCATTTTACAATAGTCGATAAATGCACACCTTTGTCTACACATACTGTATTAATGCATCAACTTCACTTTGTGCGGGAACTGTTTATTTGAGTATTATTAATAATACATTTCACAATTTATTGAACAATGGGGTCTTTTTATCATATTTCTGTTTGCCTCCCTTTTAATAAAAAAGAAAAACTATAAATTACTGAAGGCTGTGCGTTACAGTGATTTTATCACTGTTAAGGGTGTTTAATGCACTCGTTTGTGTTGTGCTTAAAGGAAAAGTTCACAAAAAAATAAAAATTATGCTATCATTTACTCACCTTCATGTTGTTCCACACTCATGATTTTCTTTCTTCTGAGTAAATGATAGCATAATTTTCATTTTTCTGTGAACTCGCCCTATAAAAAACACCAATTTCCCATGGTAAAATCAACACACAACCTCTTGTTGTTTATTCCTTTATTATAATTTTTTTTCCCGTGTAACATTTACATGTGATAATTACTTTATTTTGTGTTCTCGTGCCCTGGCTATCTGAGAGACGATATTTGCAACACAATGTTCCAAAACAGTAAATTTGCTCATGTATATTCATGATGGCTGCTAATGCATGAAACATAATTCAGCTCAGATGTGAACGCAAATGTCTTGTTTGCACCATTGGGCATATGAAATATAGAGCAAACAGAAGAAGGGAGAACAGGCGTGAGCAAGGAATGAACGGAAGATTAATTGAAAAGAGAAAGAGATGGAGAGACCTCCTATCTTTCACGACACAGTGATGAAAAGAAACAGCAAAATAACATCTTTCACCCAAAAATGACAATTCTGTCATCATTTATTCACCCTTGTTTCTTTCCAAACCCGAATAACTAATTTCTTCCATGGTACACAAAAGGAGAAATTCTAAAGAATGTCGACACTGCTCTTTTTCCATACAGTGGAAGTGAATAGTGAATGAGACTGAACATTCTGCCCTATATCTCCTTTTGTGTTTTGTGGAAGAAATAAAGTAATATGGGTTTGGAACAACATAATGGTAAGTAAATAATGACATCATTTTCATTTTGGATGAACTATCTTTTTAACTGAGAAGGAAGTAATGAAAGGAAATGTGTGGAAAAAAAAGTGTGAGACAGACTGCAGTAAAAGCAGAAAACAGACGCTTTCAGCGGGAACAGGTGAAATTCTCAAGATCGTGAGTGGGCTGAGGTTCCTCAGATTTAGAATTATGGTCAGAGGAAGGTGTCTGTGACAGTGCAATTTCCTCAAATTCACGCCAACTGATTCGCTCTGCCTGTCTCATATGCCACACTACAATCAATCACAGCAGGTGTTCCGGCTCCATGCCAAAAAAAAAAAAAAAAAACTTCATAAAATGGAGAATGATGCAGCTTCCCTATCAGTCCCATACTCCATCAGATAGGAATCTCTTTCTCCTTAGATCATTGCTCTAAAACCCACCTTGTCTACGTTTGTAGACATGACAGGTGTGCTCCCGACACTTCAATTTTTTATGTTCAGTTTAGGTTAGGATTCAATCTTAGAATGTAGCTGACTATATAGATAGATGGTCAGGCAACTCACTATATTGTAAACACTAGCACAGTGGCATAAGCTGAGACACGCCTTTCACAGGATGCTTTTACTTTATCGAAATTCCAAAAGAAAGTGAGAGAGAGAGACGAGGCACTGAAAGGCTGTGCTAGTACAAGAGGTGCTGATAAAAATGGGTGTTGTGGTGTTGTTGTGTCCTCATCATTGTGCAGCGAGGGATAGACGGCAGTTCTGCTGGATTTATGGCAGCAACATTAGATGCCTCATCACACTCTGTCAGCACTGCTCAATTTTTATGCACCTTCTTTTAACCACAATACTCGGTAGCTTGAAGTGATGATAACTGAAGCGTATGTCATCCATAAAAACTGATCAAATGACAATTTACCTTACATTTAGCAAAACTTGCAATGCAGCACTGTATTGAAATTCTTCATTTGTCTTTTTCTTCTTCTTTTACAAACTTTTCTGCAAAATAAGGAATGGCCAACGTATTGTTTAACGTACAGACTTTGTTTCAGCGGCTATAAACTTCCCAACAATAGAGTAGCGTTTTAAAGATATTTAAAGACTCTTATGTAAACCGATTTCATACCGTTTTATAAGTTATGTAAATCTCCTATTGATTTACAGCGACTTGGCAAACTCTAGGGATTAAATTTGGTGTAAATGTTATTTGCCCCTTTACATGGATTGAAAGTTCAGCATTCAAAATCGAACTGCTGGCTGCCTGGTGATGATGTCAGCATAATTTTTGCACTAGGAATTATGATTGGTCTTTTTTCCACAACTTCCTTCAGAAACTGCAAATCAATTTGGATTTCATATTTCAAATTGTTAGTGACATCAATCTTTAAAGTACTTTCGCTGATATTCACACCATAATCGGCCTGTTTAATCAGTTATCCATTCATTAATATCAGGTGTACTGATAAACGGCTAAATCTCTAACAAGTCTCCATTTGGATATGTTTCCCACTTTGTCAACAATAATATTGTCATTATTATAATAATTATTATTAATACAGTATATTCATCATGCATGTTTTATTTTATTGTTGTAGTCTAATACAGATGCAACTAACAATTATTTTAATAATCGAATAATCTAACAATTACTGAAATGACTATTCAGGCGATTAATTATTTGCTCATAATTAACAATTCAGCTTGTGCCTCGAGTTAAAAGGTTGTATTAAATATGTGCTCGCAATTTTAAATGCCCAATTCCCACTACTTAGTAGGTCCTCGTGGTGGCGTGGTTACTCATCTCAATCCGGGTGGCGGAGGACAAGTCTCAGTTGCCTCCGCTTCTGAGACCGTCAATCCATGCATCTTATCATGTGGCTCGTTGTGCATGACACCGCAGAGACTCACAGCATGTGGAGGCTCATGCTACTCTCCGTGATCCACGCACAACTTACCACGCGCCCCATTGAGAGCGAGAACCACTAATCACGACAATAAAGAGGTTACCCCATGTGACTCTACTCTCCCTAGCAACCGGACCAATTTGGTTGCTTAGGAGACCTGGCTGGAATCACTCAGCACACCCTGGATTCGAACTCGTGACTTCAGTGGTGGTAGTCAGCGTCAATACTCGCTGAGCGACCCAGGCCCCTAAACATGTGCTTCTTAAAAATAAAAGGCAAAAAGGATGGCAGTATCTTTTAAAAATACCTCCAAATGACCTTCACTGAATTACAGGGAAAAAAAATACTCGAGGATTTTTTAATTCAGTTAAAAAAATAAATAAATCCTATTCTTATAAAGTATTTGTGCCTTGTGTTCCATTAAAAATGTCTAAAAATCCTTAAAACAAGAAACATTAACCTGAGAAGCAACATACAATATATTTAGACATGTTTTCAGAGAACATATCTTGAATATAATTTTATTTTGTACATAAGGGTAAAAGTGTATTTGTCGACAATTTTTTGTTATAATAAAACAATAACTGTCGATGGCTTTAAACTATCACCAGAGCAAACCCTACAACTGAAGCATGTCGTAGGTGTAATGTTTGGAGTTTCCTCTGAGGTAAAGGTTAGAAAGTAAGTGTGTAGGAGTGTCTCCAGAGGTGTGTGTGTGTGTGTGTGTAAGAGAGATGATGAATAGAGCCACAGTCAGGCTGAGAGAGAGATAAAGAAAGAGAGAGAGAGAGAGAGAGAGAGAGGACAAGCTACTAATTGTGTGACTAATTGCAAAAACTGACAGTCTCTCAGTAAGTGAGTGGAGTCGAGCCCAGTCACAAAGATGAATGTGAGGAAGAATCTAACAACCCCATTACCGTCACACTCTGTGCCAACAAGATCTGTCACAAGTCCCCCTCCCCCCACAACATTTGACCAAAAAAAATATGGTTCCACACTATGGCTGCTGCAACATCAAACGTAAGCAATAACAAACTTTATGATGCAGCATTTAAAAGAACAGTTCACCCTTATATGCCTCTGCATATTTAAACTGTGTTGCAGTGACAAGACATGCGAGAACTAAAGGTGTTTGATGTCATAGACGTCAAACCTGGGCTGATGTGTCTTGATGGTTTAAGTTTGACTTTAGACTTGGAATATAGCGTCGTATGGACTACTTTTTTGGAGCTTGACAGCCTCTAGTCACTATATGCTTTCGGAGAGCTGCATAAACATTCTATAAAATTTCTCCTTTTGCGTTCCATGGAAGAAAGAAAGTCATACAGGTTTGGAACGACATTAGGATGATAGATTTTACAAAACATTTTAGTGTGAACTATTCCTTTAAACGATGTGCTCTGAGAAATCAAGTTCTTCACGAATAGAGCAGGCTTGTGACTTTGTCAATAATTTAGATTGTGTGATGGGTGCTCAGCAGGCATATTACCTCCCTTTGCAGAATAAAGATTAATACCCAGAATGCCATGATTCCTCTACTGACTGCAAATTTGGATGAATGCTTATTGCACATGAGTCCTGATTACAGACGCTATGTAAGATGCTATGTTTAATTTGAAACAGCATTTGTAACCCATTTTAATTTTGTACTGTGACTTTGTAATTCCAAGTTAAATGTTTTATCCACTTAGAATCAATTGGATTGTGAAAAATGGTTTCTATATAGTGGTTGGAGGGAAGGGGTTAAAAAATAAAGAGTGCTTGGTGATGTCAGCCAAAAAAAAAAAAAAAAAAAAAGTTTCTTTAAAATAATATGCTTATAAATTGTTTATAATAAGACCAGGGATGAGTTTTTTTTTTTTTTTTTTTTAAAGTAAAGAGTTAATTTACATGAACATTAACAGGAATTAAATCAAGGCTGTGAGGGGTAGTTCACCCATAGGTACTTATGCATAGCTGGACTATCCATGACAGTAGAAAACCCTTGAGGAAGGGTTTATGCATATGCCCACTATAGTGCCCCCTTGTGGCCATTGTTGAGTGTAATTTGATAACAACATAGCTACTGTAATCTAATTACTTTTTAGTCAAAAAGTAGTGTGACACATTACATTTTAAATTCTTGAAATCGTATTACAGTTACTGGCTTTCACTTAAGTTCATTACTTGGGTCACAGATGTCTAAAATATTATCATTTATATAGAATTTAATCCATGAATTATGTTCATATGTATGTCTATTTGCGCTTGTGTGACAGCTAAAGGGTTTAAACCCCCTAAAAAATAGTTGTAAGGGAAAAACAAGTATATTACTTGCGTGTAACAATGAAAAAGGTATTCCTATGGTATTCGGTCATTTTTGACTGAAATAATTGTTTTAAATGTAATAAAAATTGTTTCCTTTATCTGAGCAGTACAAGACTTGGTGACTTTTCCTCCATTTGCCATCTGAACATACAAACAAATTGGGCTTGATTAGATATGTCTAAAAAAAAAAGTGTCAAAAAAAGAAGTGTCACCTTTGGTATTCGCGGTCAATACTGAGCAACAATTGAAAATGAATGAGAAAGGCCAAAAAACAGAGCATTTTTTTTTAATCTGTCAAATACAAATCAATAAATCAGTCACAATGAAGAAAAAACCAGACAGAAATTACAGGTTGAGACTCTAAAACATCCTCAGTGCAAAACATACACACTCACTCACTCACAAACACACACACACACACACACACACACACACACACACACACACACACACACACACACACACACACAAGAATGAACTGGTGAGACAATGACACAAGGGCTGCAACTAATGATTATTTTGATAATCGATTACTCTAACGATTATTAGAGTGTTTATTACATTATTTGGCGATTATTGCAATGATTAATCATTAGCTCTTAACCGATTATTGAGCTTGTGCTAAATACAACTTAAAAGGTTGTATTAAACGTACTTACTAACAATAAAGAGGACAAAATCATCTTTTAAAAATACCTCTAAATGACATTCACTGAATTAAAAGGAAAAAATACTTTTTATTAAGTTTAATTCAGTAAAGAAATTCACTGCAAAAAATCCTATTGTTATCAAGTGTTTTTGTCTTGTTTTCCATTTAAAATTGTCTTAAAATCCTTAAAACAAGATACATTTACTTAAGAAGCAACATGTAAGATATTTAGACTTGCTTTGAGAGAATGTCTCTTAAATATAAGTGTATTTTGTATATAAGTGTATTTTTTCAGTTGGTTATACTTCTGCAAGTGCAGTAAAGACAAAATATACTTATATTCAAGATCTATTCTATGAATGAATGCATCTTTTTTTTTAAAGGATTTTTAGATATTTTAAAATATTTATATTTGTAATATTATATTCAGTATTCTCAGATAACAATCTTCTGCAGGATAGCTGCCAAAGTAAATGTACGTTGTTTTAAAGGAGTTTTAGATATTTATATTGGAAAACAAGCCAAAACAAAAACAAATCAAAAACTTATTTTGTTTTTTGACTACCCTCTCTCACATTTTTGTTCACTTCAATCCATCTTTAACTCTCAAAAAAACAAACTCTCTCTTATTAATAAAGCTGCGTACTGCTAATTGTTTTCACAATAAGAAATTAACAGTGACATTTATTATGATTCAATAAGTCGCGAGCCATCACGTTATAATCTAGCTGCATTAAGTGTGCACGCACGAGGGATGAGCATCCCCGTGACAGAGTGTGCATCAGCTGGGTGCAGTTTCAGTCTCTCCCCTTTAGATCGGGACACTTTGCGCAACTCATAGAAGAGGCGCTGACCGCACAGAGAAATGCCAGTTTCAGAGTTTGTAGTTATTTACATGATCTGCTTCCATATTATTTGAACTTTAATAAAGCTATAACGCATTAAATATAACTGCATTAAACATGTAACGCCAGGGTGTTTCCTTTAAAGATGCTCGACACACAAGTTTTGCTTCAGCGGAGTGGCAGCTCCAGCTCCATTTATTCCACAACAAGAGTGCTTCTGTATTTACTGATTTTGTATTTTTGCATTATAATTCCCTCATACTTTGTGATCTACATCACCTGAAGCTGTGAAAGTTTAGAGTGCATCTGGACTGTGAGCTGTGTAATTCTTCCTCTCCTCAGTCAGGCGCGTGCTGTTCTCGCACATCATCATTAGAGTTTCGTATGATCTCATGTTACGTTAAATGATATCAAACGACTATTCGACAACTAAAATTTTTTTCGACAATTTTTTATTGTCGATAATGTTGATAACATCGACTAATCGTTTCAGCCCTAAATGACATTGCTTTTTTTACATTTGTCAAATAAAACCAATAAATCAGCCACAATGCTAATCATACACACTCAGAAATTAAGGGTTGAGACGATAACACACTCACAATGCAGAATACATGCACGCACGCACACACACATAACCAGGGCATCAATAAGTGGAGCTCTGCAGCATCTTTTGGTCATTGTTGGCATTACAAGTAATCTGTTATTTTCCAGCTGATGACAGCAATCTGACAGGCACACATACATACACAAAAACACACACAAAAACACACACACACACACACACACACACACACACAGACACACATTTGCAAATACATTTTTACTACTGAAAGTTTGAAATTGCAAAACGTTTACTCTGATATTCCTGTTTTATACTCTAATTGAATTGAATTTCTGTTTGTTGATGTTCATTTTCTTGACATTATTATGCATTTACTTTGAGATATTAAATTGTTATGTTTGAAATATATTATTGGTAGAAAAATGCTTATTCTGTGTTTTCTCTTTGTAACACCATGTTCAGGTTTGATGACAAGTATAATGACATAAACTGTCAAATCAATTTTAAAATGCTAAACTTTGACAAATAATAGTTTGATAGTGTCTAAATATATCCAAATGCATATCTTGTGATAAAATATAAAATTAGGTTATAACAAGCCATCAGACAACACAGTAGGAGGCTACAGCCATCTACTGGCTGTTACTGACATGACATGGTCATGTTATTTATATTTTGTTCACCAGATGGCAGCAATCTGCCTCCAATTTTTGTCACATTCTCATATTTTCTTCATGTTTCAACTTATAGAGGTGTAGGTTCTGAATTTTTTTTTTTCAACAATTTGCTTATTGTTGTTGTTAACATCAACAACAAAAATAATGTCAGTTTGATACATGCACTTATACTTGAAAACCATGAACAAAACTATGCAAGACAAAAGAAAATGCGATCAAGGCTACATTAAATACAGGTTACGTTTATTTTTAACCACATAATATGCAATGTAAAATCTTGGTCCTGAAACAAAACCATTTGACAACCACTGGCCAAGAACGTGAGTCAGATCTAGTGGCATCCATCTCTGAATCCTCCCTCTGGTGCTCTTCCTTTTTAACAGCCATTACGGCCACCTGGTCTTCCCACACACCATTTGTCATCCAATCATAACATTATTCAATTGCATAAGCAGGAATAATCTAATGGAAAGCCCATCAGAGACTTCATCATCATTCACATCTCAAATTCATCACAAAAGAATGCAGACTAAACAGGTATCAAATGAGTTCGTCTCTATGGAAAACACTTGGTGTTTGAGCTATCAAGCTCAAGTTTCCAGATATAACCAGACAAGGAATACAGCTCCTTGTATCCCATTGACCCCTCAAGAGAACATCTCAGGAGGTTTCAAAGGAACATTCAGACATCTACAGTATGGTACATGCTGGTCTAACCTGGTCTTAACAGCAGAGTATGGCAAGGACCTTTTATAAAAACTAAAGACTCTTTCTTCTAAAAAAGGTACAGAGTCATGCTTCAATGCCACTTTGAAAATATTATGCAAATTTACATTTTCCCATAGTGTCAAACTAGCAGTTGTGAAGTGAACATATGGTGAGTAAACAGTTGTTGTTTTTTTTCCACTCAGCACTGAACGATGTTTCAACGCTTTCTTGATCTACAAGAGGGTTGGAGTTCTTTGAAATGAAAGAAGGTACTCTGCTCAAATCTGTTCAACCAAGTGAGTGCACTCTCAATGGATGCAAGCAGAGAAGTCTGTCTTTTCTTGTTTAATGCTTGATGCAGCATTAGATAAGATGCATTATCTGATCAATGCTTTGTAAGAGTGGAAAAGTCTCACAGCTGTTACAGCACAATGGACTATCCTGAATAAAAAGCAAAGTGCTTAACCTTCGATCAATAGCTATCATTTCCCCTCTATTTTTCTCTCTTTAAAAGTCAATCACGTCATTGATTTATGATCATAGTAATCAAGATAAACTGCATTACTGAAAATCTTAACAATGACTTATTTATTCTCTTTCATTGGTAGACAAGCCCTGCATGTACTTCTCTGCTACACAGTACGCAAAAAGTAGTATGTCCAATGAGGTGGATGTCCGAAACTGAGCATTCAGTAGGTGCACAATAGCCAGATGGTATATTTCTTCTGCTGAGATTCTGAAGAGTCTTCCAACAGTGGACACCATCAGCTTTGAAAGAAAAAACATTAAAACAGATAAGCCTAACTAGCTTGGCCAGGCTAGGATACTAGCTAGCCACCTTATACCTCCAGCAGGGATGCCAAACCAAATTTATGGAGTCTTGGGTTCCCAAGCCGGATGCTTGTAATCTATCTATTTGCATAAAAAAATCAATAAACCTTTCTGATGACAAAAAGGACCACAGATTCTGAACTGAAACAATAGCTCCAAAACCTAATGAGCTGTATACCTAGACAGTATTTTTTCGGAATCATAAGCACGCTCCTGGAAGGATGTCTCTTCAAAACAGTAGGTAACAGAATTACGATGCCTTATTAGACAACTTCTTTTTGCCAAATTCTAAGGGGCCGTTCAGAACGAATGCATTTTTGCACTAAAAAAAGCTACGCATATAACAGTGCAGCACATAACAGAACACAGGTATCTTGAGACCTGCTTTTAAAAGGTAACATTCTTTCAGTGTTGTTTAAAGTACCCAATTGTCATACTTAAGTAAAAGTAAAAATACCCTAAAGGAAATTGACTCAGGGATAAATTAAAGTAGCTCATGATACTTAAGTATCAACATTACAAGTAAATGGCTTTAAGTTTAGTAAATTGTTAAGTTAATTGTTTCAGGTTAAACAGGGTCATTACTGATTTATACACATTGCACCTTGGTTCAATGTAAAGTGTAACTGCATTTTATTGACTTACAAACTGCTAAATATTACACATGCTGTGTATGAACAGTTCTCCAGGAAAGGCGGCAGACTTGTACAAGCGGCATATCACACCCAGGACGTGCCGCCCCCGATAGGGCTACGAGCCCATTCTACCAGGGGTGTAGTGGCCTCCTGGGCCCTGGCCAGGGGTGCCTCTCTAACAGACATTTGCAGAGCAGCGGGCTGGGCAACACCCAACACCTTTGCAAGGTTCTACAACCTCCGGGTGGAACCGGTTTCGTCCCAGGTAATGGCACGCAATACAAGCGGATAAGCCCGGGATAGCCGGCCGGGTGTATCGCTTGCACATAGCGCCTTTCACCTCCTCTGTGCTGAACACGTGCGGCATTAATTCCCAGTAGTGTTCACAAACTATGTTCCCTGGTTGAACTTCATCCGAGTCCTGTGGCAGTCGAGTTTTTGGAGAGACTCGCTGCCGGCCCAGTACACATGCTAACTAAGAGCCCTGTTCTGGGGTAGGTGCTCCGCATGTGGTGGTTCCCTGTAAAGTAACCCCATGCGATGTATATCTTCCACTAATTCGTTTCCCTGTTGGCAAACTGCGTCTTCCTTTTCCCTCTGCCACAGTCTCCATGTTTGTAATAACTCCTCCCCCATTGGGTAGGATCTACCATGAGACTTCTCCACATGGTCGGCAAGACCATGTGATGTATTTTCCACTTAAATATCCCCCCCTCTCTCTGGGCGAGGTGTGGTCTCCGCAGTGTCCTCTCCTTGGGAGGGACATCCCCCGACTAGACCTGGTGGCCCAGTCAGATAATCCCCCTTGTTTTTTTAGGGAGTGGAAAAAAAAGAAAGGGAAAAGAGGCCACGACTGGGCTAGCCTGTCTCTATCTTTTGGGTAGTCGACTTGTCCCCAAAGGGCCGTTCGACACTCATAGCTATGTTGGGGGAGGTTACGTGTTGGCCTGGTGCGCTGGCTACGAGGCACACAGTTGTCTGCCCGTCACACACCACCAGTTCACGTAACACAGTTCAGCCAGTTGCGGCATTTTGTATAGGGACCCCTAGTGTCACTACATCGACACAACGTCGAGTGAGTGACAGATAGAGAACGTCCTGCTTATTTGCATACCTCTGTTTCCTGATGGAGGGAACGAGACATAGTGTCCCTCCTGCCATAATGCTGAGCTACCCGCTGAAATGGACGGACCTTGTCTCGGCTCCTCAGCATAAAACCTGAATGAGTGGTTGCATACCAGCTCCTTTTATACCCGTATGTCCGGGGGAGTGGCATACAAATACCACTCGCCAATTTTCATTGGCCTTTTATCAAAGACCAGAGGTGTCTCGGGCTCCCAAGAGTAACCCCTAGTGTCACTACATCGACACAACGTCTCGTTTCCTCCATCAGGGAACGGAGGTTACGCAAGTAAACAGAAGCTCCATGTTTTTTAGATGTTGTGTCAGGTTAAAAACTGTCAAGCTGTTTCGAACCACCACAATAAACTCAAAAAACACTTTATTTTTGGTCAGAGTTTGTTGAAAATTATGCCAT
The DNA here is from genome assembly GCF_019703515.2 of Myxocyprinus asiaticus. Classification (NCBI taxonomy): domain Eukaryota; kingdom Metazoa; phylum Chordata; class Actinopteri; order Cypriniformes; family Catostomidae; genus Myxocyprinus; species Myxocyprinus asiaticus. The sequence continues at coordinate 25,047,017 of NC_059389.1, read as the reverse complement.
TTCAAAAAATCCCATTAGTTCCATTAGAACATATTTTTGCATCTGTTTATGCTGTTTTTTCAACGTTTTTATATGTCAACATTCGCTAAAGGACATATTTGACCGTTGCATGATGTCTCGCTGCTTTTTTAGCGTGTCGCGTGGGAGCACCAAGTATATTTAGATGTTGTGTCAGAATAAAAGAAATCAACTTTTAGGCTACGTCCACATTATTCTGGATACATTTGAAAATGGCGTTTTCGAAATGCTCTCTGTCCACACTGCCATTTTCAAGCATTTTCCAAAAGTCTGTCATCAACACTGAAATGTATGAAAACTCCATATACTGCGAATGTGAAAAATCGCCGTTCCATGTACGTTCTAAAATGCAGTTGTCCTCGTGTTCTGTCGCCGGACAGCAGTTCCAAGTAAACTTCCCATTGCCATTGAAGGAATGCAGTGTGAAGGTTGTACGTAGTAATATTTATCTTTAACAATGCTATCAAAGTGAAAAGCAGGCACACAACTCTGCTACAACATGGGCCGCCATCTTGATTGTTTTGGATTGAATGGATCACATGACTGTGTCTGGGGGCATAGATTCCAGGGGGGATGGGGGGGAGGAAACCCCCCAAATAATAAAAACAATTAAATACATGGGGGCCTGGGTAGCTCAGTGGTAAAACACGCTGGCTACAACCCCTGGAGTTCGCTAGTTCGCATCCCAGGGTGTGCTGAGTGATTCCAGCCTGGTCTCCTAAGCAACCAGATTGGCCTGGTTGCTAGGGAGGGTAGAGTCACATGGGGTAACCTACTCATGGTCGCTATAATGTGGTTTGTTCTCGGTGGGGCACGTGAGTTGAGCGTGGATGCTGCGGTGGATGGCTTGAAGCCTCCACACGCGCTATGTCTCCGTGGCAACATGTTCAACAAGCCATGTGATAAGATGCGGTCTCAGATGCGGAGGCAGCTAGGATTCGTCCTCTGCCACCCAGATTTAGGCGAATCACTACACGACCACGAGGACTTAAAACACATTGGGAATTGGGCATTCCAAATTGGGTGAAAAAGGGGAAAAATCCCCCCCAAAAAAATCAAAATACCCCCCCCCCATATTTATACCATGATCAATGGAAACGTAAATTCTTCACACTATAACCCCCCCAATGTACAAGCCAAATCTATGCCCTTCACTGTGTCACATGACAACAAATACGTCATCATTTTCAGATATCTCCGTTTCCTTTGTTCACACAACAACGCAAAGACAGTGTTTTCAAATTAATCCACTTGGGAGAGCGTTTTCGAAAAGCTCCGTTTCCGCTGTCAAAAAATCTGTTTGGACAGAAGACCAAAATGTAGAGAAAAAGATGTGTTTTCAAACGAAAATGTATTAGTGTGGACATGGCTTTAGAAACATGTTGGTAAGCTGTTTTGAAACACTTTAGGAAATTTAAAAACAAATAGTTTTTTTTCCAGATTATGTTTAAAATTATGTCACACCCACTGGTTCTTTGATTTTGCTAGACGTATACTGACGAATTAAGGGGTCGTTCACACAAAATGTATTTTTGCATCTGTCCACGCTGTTTTGTCCTTGTTTTTCTAAACAAGCATGTGCTATACGGATGTCTTTGTTTGTTGCACCACGTGTCGCTTTTTGAAAATGACATCATATTTTAAAAACATGTTTTAAAAACGCACTAGTACGTTGTTTCCTAACTACCGCAACAAACTCAAAAACATTGTTTTTGGCCAAATTTGGATCGAAATGACATCATATGCATTAGTTCTTCGATGTTGCTAAAAGTATTTAATCTCAATGGTTACTATCTATACACACAGGTTTATGAAATGGGGTCAGATTAGTTTATGTATTATTAAATATACTCAAGATAAAGGCTAAGGCATGGATCACTTTTCAGACACAATATGGAAACAAATCCACTGCTAATTCCAGCAGAACCATTTAAAGCCATTAATAATGGAGCATTAGCGCAAAGTGCTGAATTAAAATTATTTGTTGGCTTTAACATGCTTTTTAGGGAAAGAGGATATGCTAATCGACCATTAGTCTATTGCTTTTTTAAAGCAGAAAAGTCTTTGACACAACGCTGTTCTTTCTTCAGTATGATATTTTAATCAACATAAAAGTTGTATGGCACTAAGTGATGTGAGCTGTCTGAGCAGGGCAGGGAAAGGAAATCATTAAATGCCCCATCAGATAAAGGCCAGCAATTTCCTCTAATTACCAACCCAATCAACACCATCAGAGGTAAAATGACTGCATCAATACGCATGAGTGTGGGCGGTTTGTTTACAAAGAGGGAATTGAGGCCTTTGATTGGACAATGACGCAGGAAGTGAAACACAGAATTGAGTTACACATTATTATCTGTTGACGATGTTTCAAAGCATTTGTTATCAAGATGAGTCTTTTGTCTCATGAGCAGTGAAAGTCAAGGATGTGTATGTCAAACTACTTACATTAAATCTGAAATAAACTCATGTGATACTTGGATAACATACTAAATTTGCCCAAAATTTCCACAATGCATTTTTCTACAATGCAATGCAAATGCTCACATTTGGAATACAATTCCTAATAGATGCTTTTGACTGAAATTTTGCCATTAAAAACAACACCAGAGTTTGCATGATTGGATGTGTATGTGCGCCCAAGAATTTCACACACTATTGCACTTGTATATATGGTTGTGTGACAATAAAAGTGATTTGATTTGATTTGATGTGCATCGCTATATCAATTTAAAACGTCTTTATGCATGTTTTGATGTGTACTCCTGACTGACACAAATTTAGACATTACTGTCGCTGTAACACTTCTAATGTAGATCGAATATTAAAGTTTATGTCTAAGACCTTTTAAATTATATTGCTTTTAAAATTTACTGCACAATATAACCATGACAATGTTCTTTAATCTTGACAAACTAAGTTAGGGCCTCTTAGTGCTTCAGGATATGGAACATACTAATGTAGTTGGAAATATGCAGTGGGATGGTAGGTTATTTCAAACACATTGTGAGGGTATATTTGTACTTACTGGACAGCTTTGGATGCCTGAGATCTGAACTTGGTAAACTCCCCAGGTGCAGTCCATTCTGATCCCAGCTGAAACAGAACAATTAAGACTTTACAACCTGATTCCATTGAGAATTTCTTTATCCAGAAATATTGGCAAAAGGATAGTGTGCTTTAGTGCTTGAAAATCTGGAAATCGAAAGGTTGCAGGTTTCAACCTTGCATGAGTTGATCCACAAACTTATAACAACTATGCCCTTGTGAAAGACACTTTCCCTTGGATTTTTCAGGGCTACTATCACTAAGCGTACTGAAAGTAATTTTGAATGAAAATGTCTGTAATATGACTGCTTCAAATGTGTTAAATACTTTCTCTAAACAGTCAGCGATGACTATAGGTAAGCCATTTGTAGTCCTGTGCATTTTTTAGACATTGTGTCATATTAAAAATAACTTTTACTCTGGCAAGCACCTTTTTGGCCACATTTTGTTCGAAACGATATCACACGCATTCGTTCTTTGATTTCGCTAGAAGTATATTGGCTCCTTAAGGGGTCGCTCACACTGAATGCGTTTTTGCATCCGTCCACCCTGTTTTTTTTTTTCTACATAAACAATTACTAAACTGATATTTTTGACTGTTGCACGACATCTTGCTGTTTTTTCAGTGTGTTTTGTGGGAGTGCATTGTTTTTTAGATGTTGTGTAAGGTTAAAAAGAGCTCAGCTTTTAAAAAAATGCTGGTTTCGAACCATGGCAATGAAATTAAAAATACCTTATTTTTAGCCAGATTTTATTCAAAATGAACTGTTCGTTCTTTGATTTCAGAAGAAGTATATCGGGGTTGCTCACACCAGTCGTGTTTTTGCATCTGTCTGCGCTGTTTTTACATCGTTTTTCCATTAAAAAAAAAATCTTTTTTTATATATTAAAAAGAACATCAACTCTTAAAAGCACGTCTGAAGACACCTGCGTTCTGCTCCATTAGTTGTACTACATCTAGCTTTTTTAGCACAAAAACTTTGCGAGTGTGGCTTTGGCCAATAAACCTTAAGAATAAAGTTTCTTGCAGTTTAAAATTTTTTCGAAAGCCTTTTTTTTTTTTTTTTTTTTTGCTGTCCTGCTCCTGTGCATGTGAGCGCAGTGATCTCCACACCAGTAATGACAGCAGCTGCTACAGAGATTTAGAATGAAATCTCTAGTATTCCATCCCAGCATGCCTCTTTAATTGCATGTGTGGCATCTCTCTCCCTCTCAAAGATTTTGTGTACATCACACATCGCTGTAATGAATCATAATGCCTCCTGGATCCTTGCTGCCCTCAAAGACGTCTTTCATTCTGCACACACAAACACACACACACACCAAAGTCACTCAGATATTCCCACACATGACCCTCTCTTTCCCAGCAGGAGTGTGTTTACTGTCACACACACCTTGTGTGGCCGTCAGCATAAACACACGTGTGTGACTCAGCCAATGCTAATTACCTCTGCTGCCAAACACAACTAGCTCCCTCGCAGGGATTAGAGGATAAAGATGCGTTGTGTGTTTGCATGTATGTGTGTTTGTATGCCCTGATGTTGGGGAGTAAAACTAAAACTAGCGGTGTTATCGATGCTACTAACATTTTTCAGTAGAGTGAAATTAGTTGTCTCTGCATATAAAGCTGTGATAGGAGTATTTAACTTCGAAAAAATGTCACACTTCATCTTTAAATTATGCGTAGCCTGTAGCTTGACAAGCGACAGTTTCAAAGTAGCTTCCCCAACACTGTTTATATGTTTACCTCCAGAGTCGAAAGCAACAGAAAATTTCCACTTGAATGTGATTGCAGGAAAACTTCTAAATGCAAGGGTAAAAGAAAACATTCTGTGGAAACTTCTTTTCACTTGTACACTTGCTTCAGTGCACTTGAGTTCAATACAAATCACAGCTTGTTAGGGACAGCTTGCTAAAGAAAAGATGGATCAAGGAAGACAAGGACCATTAAAAATAAGCCCAAAGAGAGACACACACAGTCATTCCACCGCAGCACTGTTTCCCTCCAGAGCAGTGGGAGGGATAGCAATAATACATTACAGCTATTAAACAGAGAAGAACATTTATATTTATGTAGATGACTCATCTTTTTGCACGGACTTCACAGAACATCCACCAGCTAAAGAGAATAAAGAGAAAAAGCTGGTGTTACCTTAACTGATATCAGATTAGCTTTTTTGAGTTCAGATGACAGCTGAGATTATGACCAAGTCACAAACTAGCAGTGTTGGGGAAGCTACTTTGAAACTGCAAGTTGCAAGCTTTAATTTAAAGTAGTTAAGCATGAAATCAATATTGATCCTGTTTACTTCCTTGATACACATTCCCTGTCATGCTGCATTCAAGTCTTCCTTAGAAGTTCTTTCTTGCAAGCTCAGAAGTCGTAATTACAGTGTGATGTGCGTTCAAGTGATTTTGGTCGTTAAAATTGATGTGGTTGGCAACTTAATATTTCTCTCTCTCTTTCACCTTTTTTAGTGCTACTGTAAAGAAATGAAGAGCAAAATGTGCATTTGGTGTGTAATTGATGCTGTATCTGCCTTTAAAAAAAAATCGAGAGTTCATGGCAAATTTGCTGAAAATTCGCCACTAATTATTTTCACATGCAAATGAGTTTTGCAGCAAACTTGCAGCAAATTGTCCATTGTTGCCATAGGTTTGCTGCAGGTTCACCATTATTGGTGTAGAGCTGCAAACTTCTGGCCAACATTTGAAGCGAATCACAAGATCATTTGCGTGTGAAAATATTTAGTGGCAAATTTGCGGCAAATTGTTGCACGTTTGCGGCTAGTTTGCCAGAACTCTAGATTTTTTGTAAGGGAGTGTATTTTATCAAAATCGAAAATGTTCTAAATGAGAGTGATTTCTGGCAAGATTTATCAATGTTCTTCATCAACAGTACACAAAATTCATACGAAGAATTTGAGAAAGTCGATTATACAAGTCGGGGCTTTCGAGGAGTTTCCGACTCGTAATTTCATCATTGTGGTGGCGTTCATGTGCACTCAACTCGTAAATACAATCATTCTGATATGATTTAAATGCACCAATATTGTGAACGATTCATCAGTGCAGACTATTCCAAAGGAATGAAAATTTTTGTTTTCTTTAATCAAAACGTAATAACTTGCTCCGCCTCTGACATAACTCTCCTTTTCTCCATCCAATCAACTCCTGATGGATCGAGCCTCGTCCTGCGTTTTTTATCACTGAAAATTGTTTTTAATTCATAAAATATGTCACATTATGGAAGTATAATTGGTTGCAAACACCATTCATATTGACTACACAAGACAGCTACTTTGCTAATGAAAATTAAACTATTTAGGTGCAATATGTTTTAATTAATTAATAAAACCATAAAACACCATATAAAAAACACCATAATTTATTTAATATAATCTAAACAGTGGTAAACAGCAGTACTTGTTTTCAAATAAAATAAAAGCTGTCAAATGTCAGACGTCGACTTCGATACACTACTAATTGATAAACTATCCCAAAAAACCAATTTGCTCAGATTACCAGTGCTACTTCAGAGGGGGTATTTTATGAAAGGGTATTTCATTATTTCCTCAGCTTGCTCGACTGTAAGGTTGGCTTTGAAATAAAATATGACATAAACAGCATTGTAGTATTTTCCAAAAATATATATATTCTAGTTGCTTGATAACTAAAAAAGTATAGGGTCATTAGTGACTCAAGATATGTAATAATGTAGCAATATACACTGATGAGCCAAAACATTATGACCACTCACAGGTGAAGCGAATAACGTTGTTCATCTCCTAACATGGCCAAGGTCTGGGTAGATTAGATGGTAAGCAAACAATCAACTCTTGTATTCAATGTGTTGAATGCAGGAAAATTGGGCAGGAGTAAAGACCTGAGTGACTTTGACAAGGGCCAGATTGTTATGGCCAAACGACTGGGTCAGAGCATCTCTGAAATGGCAAGGCTTATGGGGTGCTCCCGGTCAGCAGTGGTGAGTACTTACTGACAGTGGTCAGAGGAGGGACAAACCACAAACTGGCGACAGGGTGTTGGCCACCCAAGGCTCATCGATGCACGAGGGCAATGAAGGCTATCCCGTCTGGTCTGAACCAACAGAAGGTCTACTGTTGCACAAGTCACAGATAATTTTAATGATGGTTACGGGAGGAATGTGTCACAACACACAGTGTTGTCAGAGTGCCCATGATGACCCTTATTCATCATCGAAAGCACCTATAATGTGCACGCGAGCATCGGAACTGGACCTTGGAGCATTGGTAGAGTCCCGTTTTCTTTAACATCATGTGGATGGCCGTGTATGTGTGCTCTGTTAACCTGGGGAAGTGATGGCACCAGGATGCACTCTGGGAAGACGGCAAGCCGGATGAGGGAGTGTGATGCTCTGGGCAATGTTCTGCTGGGAAACCCTGGGTCCGGACGTTCATGTGGACATCAATTTGACACTAGTCTCACTTCAGACAGCACACACACAGTCTGTGTACTAAACGTCTGATGCTTATAGCACACAAAACTTATTATCAGTCCGCCTGGAAGCCGAGTCATGTTTACAAGGTTCCATGTTGATACAATGAGCACTTTTGAGGACGAAATAATCACAGAATTTGCCCAAGTTTACCATGTTAGTGACATCAAATCTTTTTTTGTCATTAACCATTTTATTGATTCCAAAATTAAAATGAACACATACAACACATGAAAACTCGGAATCAACTTTTAACCATATATGCCCCCCCCCCACCATCAACCAACATACATCCCAGTGGTCAGACATTAAATAGCAACAGACACACATATAAACATGCAGTTCAAAAATAATACTCTATGACATAAAAAGACATAAAGAAATTAACCAACAACAACAACAAAAAAAAAAGAACAAAGATTCCATATATTAATTACAGAAATTACCCAATTGTCCCTCTCCACTACTCCCCCAGGAAGGCCAAATAAGTGCCCCACTTCCTGCCATAATCACCCAACCTGCCCAGTAGTCTATATGATAACTCTTCAAAAGCCGCCACTCTAACCATCTCGGTGCACCACTCATGAAATGAGGGTGCACCCGGCAACTTCCATCCCCTGAGTATCACTTGCCTGCCGATCATCACGCAGGTAAGGACCCAGTTTTTTATATGTTCATTTATAATATTAATACCTGCCCCATCACCCAAAATACAAAGACTGGGGCAGAATAAAATCTGAGTGTCCATGATCTCGCAGACAAATCTCTAAACCCCAGACCAAAACTCCTGAATCTCAACACAGGACCAAAAAACATGGGCCATGTCCCCATCCTCCAACTGGCATCGCCCGCAATGTGTGTCTTTAAGGCCAAGCTTGTACATTCTAGAGAGGGTCCAATAAAGACGATGCAGAATCTTAAATTGAATGAGGCGCACCCTTGCATCCCTAGACATAGACTTTACATTTTTAAAAATCCTACTCCATTCTCCATCTTCTAGTACTAAATTCAGGTCTCTCTCACATAACTTCTTAAGAGATGTTAAAACCCCATCCCCTAGACTCTGAATTAGCCAGGAATAGTACGTTGAAGCTTCATGACCTTTTCTAAAAGAAGCAAGCACCATCTCAAGAGTGTCTGCCGCTTTAGGGGGCTGCGTACTACACCCAAAGGTGGTACAGAGTAGATGGCGCAGCTGTAACTACCTAAAAAATTTAGATCTGGGAATCCCAAACTGTATAATATTTTCAAAGGATCTCAATGCTCCATTTTTATACAGGTCACCCAGTGTAGTAACACCCTTCTCAATCCATTCTGTCCAGCAGAAAGGGGACTTGTTAATGCACAATTTCGTGTTTAACCAAATACTTGCTGCAACGTTCAGATAAATATCAGAGTTGAACACGCGAGAAACTTTTGTCCACACTAAATGCATGTGTGAGATGACGGGATGTGTCTTTACTTCTGTGGACAGCTTGGTGGAAAGACTTTGCAATAGCAAGATAGGGGCAAGGACGTCCTGTTTAATAAAGAGCCAGGGAGGGGTTCTCTCAGGTGGAAGTGACCAATGTGCCAAATGTCTGAGACCAAAAGCATAATAGTAATACAAAATCTTGGGAAGACCTAACCCACCTTTGTCAACTGGCCTGTGTAACTTGTTAAAGTGCATCCGAGGATGTTTACCATTCCAAATAAAGGATTTAGCAATACTATCAAATTGTTTAAAATAAAAGAGGGGAACTTCAATGGGGAGAGACTGTAGTAGGTAGTTGAATTTTGGAATACAATTCATTTTAATAACATTAACCTTCTCAATCATAGATAAATGGTAGTTTATAGGGGCAGTGGTAGCTCAGTGGTTAAGGCTCTGGGTTACTGATCAGAAGGTCGGGGGTTCAAGCCCCAGCACCGCCAAGATGCCACTGTTGGGCCCTTGAGCAAGGCCCTTGACCCTATCTGCTCCAGGGGCGCTGTATCATGGCTGACCCTGCACTCTGACCCCAGCCTAGCTGGGATATGTGAAAAAGAAGAATTTCACTGTATATGTGCAAATGTATAATGTGTGATGAATAAAGATAAATTAATTAAAAAAAAAAATGTAATGAAGCCCACCTGCCCACATCACCCGAAAACCTTTTTATTAAGGGGTCAAAATTAACTCTAACTAAATCACACAAATTTGCTGGAAATAAAATGCCCAAATACTTATTGCCCTGTTTGGGCCACTGGAAGACGCCCGGCTGGAAAGCTGTTACTGGGCAGTACAATGTCAGAGCCAATGTTTCAGATTTAGACCAATTGACTCTGTATCCCGAAAATTTAGAAAAGGAACTGATAATTCCGTGGAGGCAAGGCATAGATCTAGTGGAGTCGGAGACGAATAATAAAATATAATCTGCGTAAAGTAAAAGCTTATGCGCCATTCCTCCCACCATCACCCCTGGAAAATCATCTTCCCTTCTTATTGCGGCAGCTAATGGTTCCAGGGCAAGATAGAACAATAATGGGGAAAGTGGGCAACCCTGCCGAGTGCCCCTATCCAGAGTAAAATAATCTGAAATTAATCCATTTGTTTGTACCGCTGCTACAGGGTGTCTATAAAGTAACTTAATCCATCCAATAAAAGTATTTCCAAACCCATACATTTCCAAAATCTTAAAAAGATAATCCCATTCTACCATATCAAAAGCCATTTCGGCGTCAAGTGAGATGGCAGCGACCGGAGTCTGTTCATTCGCCACTGACCACATGATATTGATGAAACGTCTTATGTTATCAGAAGAGCTGCGGCCCCGAATAAACCCCACCTGATCTATATGTATAAGAGATGTCATAACTTTACTTAATCGGTTAGCCAGAATTTTTGCCATCATTTTTACATCTAGCTGGATCAGGGAAATTGGGCGGTAACTTTTACACTCGCTTGGATCTTTGTCCTTTTTAAGAATCAGACTGATCCGGGCTTGCGTCATGGTTGGGGGAAGTTTTCCATTCTTTATTGATTCTGTATATACTTCTAACAAAAGTGGAGCCAATTCTGTAGCATAAGATCTAAAAAATTCAGCGGCAAAGCCGTCTGGCCCGTGAGCCTTGCCTGTAGGTAAGGAATTAATTACCTCGTCAAGCTCCTCCAAGGTTATCTCAGAATCAAGAGAATTTTTTTGCTCAGTCATCAATTTAGGAAGCTCTAATGGTTCCACAAATTTTCTTATATCTTCATCAGTAGACGAAGATGTGGAGCTATAAAGATCAATATAGAATTCTTTAAAAGCATTATTAATATCAATGGCCGAGGTAAAAATTTCACCACCAGCAGATTTCACTGAGGGAATGATAGAAAAAGACTCTATCTGCTTTATATATCTAGCCAAAAGCTTCCCTGCTTTGTCCCCTGACTCAAAGTATGACTGCCTTGCCCTGAATAACCAAAACTCCACTTTCTGTGACAAAATAGTATTATATTTGTATTTCAATCGGGTCAGTTCTCTGAGGCCATCAGATGACATTTGGTGCTTCAGCTCTGCCTCTGCATTTTTAATATTCCCTTCTAACTCCACGAGTTAGATTTTTTGATGAATGAGGCATACTGTATGATCCAACCCCTAAGAACTGCCTTAAGTGCCTCCCAAGCCATGCCCACAGAGGATAATGAGGACCAGTTGGTCTCCATATAAATATTGATTTCAGTCTTTAACATTTGTTGGAAATCAGGATTTTGCAAAAGGGATACATTAAAGCGCCAACTATATGATTTCTTTTTCTCTGTGTGTGGCAACACCTCTAAACTCACCAGGGTGTGATCTGAGACTAAGATGTTTCCAATTGAGCAATCAACAACAGATGAAATGAGGATTTAGATATTTAAAAAAATCTATTCTAGAATAAATCTTATGAACTGATGAAAAAAATGTATAGTCCCTCCCAGATGGGTTCAAAAGTCGCCAAATATCTACAAGACCAAGATTTTTACACATCCTGTGAAGTGTCACTGTTGCTCTAGGGGGCTTACACACTTTTGCTTTACTATGATCAAGGACTGAATCCATCAATAGATTAAAGTCTCCTCCCAATATTATATCATGAGGGGTGCCAGCAGCCTGCAACATCCCCTCAAGATCTATAAAAAAGCCCTGATCATCAGCGTTAAGTGCATAAATATTAGCCAAAATCAATTTTTGCCCCTGAATGTCTGCTAAAACAATAATGGCTCTTCCTATTTTATCTTTAATCTTTTGAGAAATTTGAATTGTAGATGTTTATTTATCAGTATAATGACCCCCCTACTCTTACTTGAGCCAGCACTAAAGAAGACATGTCCATCCCATATCTTCCTAAATTTTTCAGCTTCCTGCGGGGAAAGATGAGTTTCTTGAAGAAAGACTATATCATATTTCTTAAGCTTAAGAAAAGAAATAACTTTCCTTCTTTTTATGGGGTGCCCAACCCATTTACATTCCATGTGGAGAGAGACAATCCACTCATATTAACATTTGACATTTTGATATAGTAGAACAAATTTATTGTGTGTTAAAAACAAAATTATACAGACCACATTCCCCATTAGTGAAACAATCAAACCCCGAACTTCCCCTTGAACAAAACCAACAGAAAAAAGAAAAACGTGCGCATTAACCCCGCCAACCGGCTTCAATCTCTTTAAACTCAAAGAGTCCATGAACGCCCACGAGCCCCCACGACAACTTTGCCATCGTATTGCTCAAATTTGTGAGGCAAAATTACAGAACAGAAATACTTTGTAAAATAAACCCTAGCCAATAGGAAGAATGAACACAAAGAACATGTAGATTAATTCACTGAACTGTCTCAAAGGTGTAATCTTCCACAAGACAAATTTCAGCTGATATAAAACCGTTCAGATTCCTCGGACAGACAAACGAATGTTCAGTGAGCCAGCTGTTATCAGCAGATGACGTAATCATTCCAATGTCCCGTAAAAATACTCAACAAAACAAACTCCAGCCAGCAGGAGGAATAAGCACGAAGAACATACAGATTAATCCACAGCTGTTCCAAAGGAGTGTTATTCAATAGAACAAGCTCCAGCCGCTAGGCGGAACCAATACAAAAAGAAACAAAACCGGCATCCCGGTTCCTCGGATGGTCGAGTCAATTCACTCAGAGGCTGCATAAAAGTATATACTATGACTTACTCAATCCATCAACTTTATAAAAGACATCCTTTGTGTGAGCATGTAGATATTTTGTGGTCATCCATTGTGTCCACTCTCAAACTGGCCGGGAACTCACTGCAAATGTAATCTTCCGTCAATGCAAATCGAGTCCCTGGTCTGTAGGCCTGTCGGGGCTTTCATCCTGAACACGTAAGTGTCTTTTAATGTCTCCAGAGCCAGAGGATTTTGACTTCTTTGCCATGTTTTGCCTCAAAGAGAAAATGTGTAACTGGGTGTATCACATTTCTCTAGATTATAACATGAAAATAATAAAAAATTTAGCAAAGTGCGCAGAGCTCGTCGCTCACATGTCTACTTCTTGCATGGCATCACGTGACCCCCGTGACATCAAAGCTTTAAAGATATTCAGAGTTTCATTTGAGGCACGTAGCAGAAAGTAAAGTGGATATATATGAGCAGAGCTGCATATTCTGCTTTGTTTACCTAGTTATGTATGTGAAATTCTTTATAATGAGCTTTTCCTTGCAGTACTTAGACTCTTTACACATTTTCCGCTATTTTCCTGTGTGTTTTCTGTGCAGTCGCTCATGGAGACTCACTTAACAACGTTTTCTGTCTAAATGGGCAGTTCTTGGCCAATTGAAGCAGCTATAGACCCCAGACCTATGCCGCAGTCATAGGTCTGGCTACACGAGACTAATTTGACATGTGCCACCTACCTAAACATTATTGCAGACCAGGTACACCCCTTCATGGCTATGGCATACTCTGATGGCAGTGGCCTTTTTCAGCAGGATAATGCGCCCTGCCACACTGCACACATTGTTTTGGAATGGTTTGAGGAACATGATGAAGAGTTCAGTTTGTTGCCCTGACCTCCAAATTCCCCAGATCTCAATCCAATTGAGCATCTGTGGGATGTGCTGGACCAACATGTCAGATCCATGGTGGCTTCACCTCGTAACTTAAGGGACTTGAAGGATCTGCTGCTAATGTTTTGGTGCCAGATCAAGGGTCTTGTAGAGTTCATGCCTTGGCGGATCGGCACCAGCATATTAGGCAGGTGGTTTTGGCTCATCTTTGTATATTTGCGCTTCCATAAATCACACTTTTTAAAAAATAATTATTTCATGTTGCAGAAAAATGTACTACGTTTTTAGGATCGGAATTTGCATTTGGCAACTAGCCAATTTAGCAACACACTTTCTTTGGACAATGGCAGTGCTACAGTATGGAGAACCTGGCAACTGTCATGTATTTTTGGTATTTAGAGATGAGATGACTATGGTATTTCTGTGTGATAAATGGCTATAGGGTTACCCTAGTGCTCCTTTTGTCTTTATATTATTCAGTGTGTTTCTGAGACACGTGACCTTCCCGCAAACATTGAATTACATTGAAGAAACTCATTTCGGCTATCTGCGACCCTGGAGTCTTGAATAAATGGAAAGAGGGCAAACAGAGAAAATAAAGGAGCATTGGAGTCACACTGCTATTATACTAAAGCCAAATATTGCTATATTGCTATATTGCCATAGTGTGTGTGTGTGTTCTCTACTCACAGCTTTTTTGTTCCTCTTCATTCACAATTTTAAAGTAGTCACCTTAAAATTGAAACAAAAAAATTGTCTCACCTTGCTAAATGGAGTTCAGCCTTGAGACATTTGTTTAGAAGTTGTTCCGGTGCTCCCGAACTTATATTTGTGCACTCAAAAACTAATAAGTCTCATTCACTAATAATTGTGCACAATCATGCTTATTTGCACAGAAATTGTTCTCATGCAAAATTATTATTGGATTCAGCTTGTCATTACCCTCATTCTAATGTTGATGAATCATTTTTATTCTAAATGAATAAGTATTATTATCGTAGTGTTACTTAGTAACTCAATTTTTAATAATAAAATATCTAGATACAATATTTTTTTGCTTAACACAATGTATATTTCTAAGGCCACCAGGGGCCTCATTTAAAACTAGAAGTGTGCGTGTGCAGAAAAGTCAGATTTTGTGTACGCACAAAAGTTTTCATATGTATAAAACTGTATGTATGCCAGAACCTGTGTACAAAGTTCCCTTTATAAATCCCAGCTAGGAGAAGATTGTGTACATGCATGTGATTTATTTCCCACCCCATATCCTCCCTGAAATAACCATATATGGATCATACAATGCCTATTTTTACAATACATATCATTTTACAAAACACATAATTACCATATACATATTGCCATCCAGACACATTATAGTGCTGTGTTTAACTGTGCAAGAAACTAGAAAAAATAAAAAATATTTTTTTCTTCCATCACAAAATGCCGATCTGAAATGTAGGTGGCGCTCTAACATATTTTAGCCCTCATAGATGTGCTCGTCCATAGACATTCGTCTAATTATCAGTTCATGCACTACCCCCATTGTTTCATTGAATATCATGGCCTCTGAGTGGACTAGAAGCTCAATCTAGGTGTCATTAGAAAGCTGAGATCCTCCCCTTTCTTGATGTATAACATTTTATCATCAACAGTCAATAACATATTTTCAGATGATTTGTTTATCATGCTTTTCCTGCTAGACAGCATATTTTGTTCTGGACATCTAAGATATAACATTGGATTATTCACACAAGCAAGCTCACAGACAAGTAAAAAATGGCTATTTCTTTTTTTTTTTTTTTTAGAAAACTGCCCAAAGTAAAAGCAGATATAAAGTTTTTAACTATTTGTGGCTTACAGAAGCAGTGATCAATGCATTAAAGGGACATTTGTATTTGATGTCTTACAAATATCATATTTCACTTTGTGATTCTTTTGAAGATCGTTCAAACTGTGGTATTTGGGCAACAAAATAAACAGTACAGTCGCATCCCTGAAAATGAGTGCTTTCATTTGATATATTATTTGTCTAATTAAGTGCTATTTGAAAGACTTTTATATTCATATTAATATTTCTACCACATGACCTCTAGGTGGCGCTGATTCACGATGCAAATGCTTCAGGCCTTATTTCATTATTTTATGTATAAAAAAATGCAGAAGTGATGGCTATGAAAAGTTCAGATTCTAAGCTTTCAAATGATACCCCATATGTATTCGCAGACTTAAACATTTTAAGCATAATCTTTTCTGTGAAATAGCGCCCCCTTTTAAACCCACAGAGTTGAAGAGGTTAAACAAAACCAATTTACCTGAGAAACATAATTGTATATTAAGACTTACAGAGAATTAATCTTTTTATATACAGTATAGAATACAGGTACTGTTTTATATTATTATTAGCCTATTTTATTTAATTGTCTTTTTCTCACACAATTGGGAAATCACTTTTGAGTGTATTAAGCATAATTTTAATTAGTTATGTAAAATGAATATAGCCTAATATCGGCTGAATAACAGTTATTTCTTATTCAAGTGCTGAACTCTATACTTTTTTAATGTAGTTTATTAAAAGAAAAGCGGAGTTTAAAGAGGCTGTATTATGCTTTTAGGGATTTTACCTTTCCTTTAGTGTGTAATATAGCTGTTTGTGCATGTAAAAGGTCTGCAAAGTTACAGAGCACAAAGTCCATGCAAAAGGGAGTTATTCTCTCCCACAGAAAACACTGCTCAAGAACTACAAGAAACAGCTGGATTGTAGTCCAGCCATTTCTTCCGTAAAGTATCTACGTCACTATGTGACACATTTGCATAATGCCCACCAAAGGGCTACTTTGCCCGCCCTCAAACAAAAGTAGTTATAGCAGAGGCCAGGATGAGTTGGGTTAGTGTTGTCGCCATGTCGAGAAGACGCTGTTTTCTTCACTGCGAAAGCAAAACCTCTTTGTTTGGACTTGCAACGGCAGACAAATTGAAGAATCAGTGGTTAAAATTGATTTTAATTATTTAGCAGTACAACCACAAACAATGCCGGATTTTCAAGACAGTTACTCCTGAAAAATGGAGCAATTCTCACTTTGTTGGGACAATCTGGTGCTTCAGAATCACAGCCTGCAAGCATGTTTGATTATTTGTGGATTTATCTGCTACCGAGAGTTCAAATGCGGAGTTTTGTGTTGTAGCTACGGTGTACACCCAGTGCACTGCTGTAGGCCTCTGCTAACCGGCTAGCTAATTTTATTGTGTTGAAATAGTTTTGCTAATCAGCTGCGGGCCCACTTTTACCTACAACTGTGTAGAATTATGCAGATTGTTTGTCGTTCTTACTATCATGAATAATGATCAAGTGTGGAGATGGATTTATTTTTACAAATGGTAATTTTACGTCTGCAATCCACGGTAGTGCTCGGCTAACTTGCTATGTAATGTTATTGTTTTGGTTACGGTTTACTATTCAGCTGTGGGCCGGCTTTTACCTAAAACTGTGTGACAAAATGGTCAATCTCAAGAGTCTTATATAATTACAAGCTGTAATGTTACGGCCACTATTGGTAGTCCATGGCTAACTTGCTCACTAACTCTATAATACCCCTGGTAATGTCCAATCGGGATTAAGCCTCTGTTCTCCGTTCATATCTCGGGCGAAAAAAGTTTGGCTACACCCATTCCAGCAAAAGATGATTAATTTAGATGCACTATGTGTCTTTTAGGTTCACAATAATCAACAGTGTACTTGTAAGAAAGCTACAAAATTAAAACTTACCACTGTGAAACATTCTGCTCAAGTCGTGCTTGAGAAGGTGGTTCGGGTTGATCATCTTGTTCTTCCAAACTTTCATTATTTCATTATCGGAATCGGGCTAGAGCTGGTATGGCAAAAACCGACGCCACTGTTACCATAGTTACAGTAGTGTTTACAGCTTTAAAAAGCATGTAAACCTATTCTAGTAGACCCCCAAAATAAAATGAACCTGTAAATTAGCATAATATGGGCTCTTTTAAATCAGTCTGTTCAGTTTATTTGCCTATGTCCAGTTGGAGATGCCATTTCATATACACACACACACTAGTAAAAGAGTGCATACGTACAGTCAAGAACGTACGGACAGTGCACATATATTTACATCAAGTTTATTTTTGTATAAATTCTGATATGTGCACATGAAATTATATACACACATTTCAATGCCCATTTTATGAGTATGCAACATTTATACATCAGGCCCCAGGAGTCTGGGATATCTGTGTACATGTAGTTTGAGTTGATTCTAAAATTGTTGCTTAAAATTAGAATAAATGTACGTGTGAAATTTTTACCTCGGTCATTGATATTAATAATGCTTTTATAGAATTCTATCTTGATATTTATAGTTCCATGTTTTCATCTACTGATGAAGATATTAGAAACTTTGTGGAATCATTAGATCTCCCTAAACTGACGACTGAGCAAAAAAATTCTATTGATTCTGAGATAAACTTAGAGGAGCTTGACGAGGTAATTAAGGCCCTGCCTACAGGCAAGTCTCCGGGGTCAGATGGCTTTGCCACTGAATTTTTTAGATCTTATGCTACAGAACTGGCTCCACTTTTGTTAGAAGTTTATACTGAATCATTAAAGAATGGAAAGCTTTCACCAACCATGACACAAGCCTGTGTCAGTCTGATTCTTAAAAAGGACAAAAACTTTGGCTAACCAATTAAGTAAAGTTCTGACATCTCTTATACATATAGATCAGGTGGGGTTCATTCGGGGCTGCAGCTCTTCTGATAACATTATGCATTTCATCAATATCATGTGGTCAGTGGTGAATGATCAGACTCCGGTTGCTGCCATCTCACTTGACACCAAAAAGGCGTTTGATATGGTAGAATGGGGTTATCTTTTTAAGATTTTGGAAAGTACGGGTTCGGGAATACTTTTATTGAATGGATTAAGTTACTTTATAGACACCCGGTAGTGGCGGTACAAACAAATGTATTAATTTAAGATTATTTTACTCTGAATAGGGGCACCCGGTAGGGTTGCCCTCTTTCCCCATTATTGTTCTGTCTTGCTCTGGAACCATTAGCATCCGCGATAAGAAAGGAGGATGATTTTCCAGGCATGATGGCGGGAGGTGTGGCGCATAAGCTTCTGCTTTACGCAGATTATATTTTATTATTCGTCTCTGACCCTACTAGATCTATGCTTTGCCTCCACAGAATTATTAATTACTTTTCTAAGTTTTCGGGATACAGAGTTAATTGGTCTAAATCCAAAGCATTGTCTCTGACAGTGTACTGCCCGATAATGGCTTTTCAGCCAGGTGCCTTCCAGTGGCCCAAACAGGGCATTAAGTATTTGGGTATTTTATTTCCAGCAAATTTGTGTGATTTAGTTAGAGTTAATTTTGACCCTTTTATAAAAAGTTTTTCGAATGATGTGGGCAGGTGGGCTTCATTACGTTTATTGATGATTGGGAAGGTTAATGTTATTAAAATGAATTGTATTCCAAAATTCAACTATCTGCTATAGTCACTCCCTATAGATGTCCCCCTCTCTTATTTCATGCAGTTTGATAACATAGCGAAGTCCTTCATTTGGAATGTTAAATGTCCCAGATTACATTTCAGTAAACTACATAGGCGGATTGATAAACCTGGGCTAGGCCTACTCAAGATTTTGTTTTATTATTATGCGTTCGGTCTCAGACATCTGGCTCATTGGTCGCTTTCACCTGAGAGAGACCCTCCCTGGTTTTGTATTGAACAGGAAGTCCTTTCGCCATTGCAAAGCCTTTCTATCAAACTAATCGGAGAAGTTACAACCCGTTATCTCGCATTTACACTCGGTATGGACAAAAGTGTCCAGAATGTTTAATTCAGACATTTATTTAAATGTTGCCTTGAGCTTATGGCTTAACCCCAAATTATGTATTAATAAGTCCCCTTTATGCTGGTCAGAGTAGATTGTGAGGGGGGTTACTACACTCGGTGACCTATATGAGAGTGGAGTGTTGAGATCCTTTGAAAATGTGGTTCAACATTTTGGGATCCCCAGATCTCAGTTTTATAGGTATTTACAGCTGTGATACCTGCTCTGTATTATTTTTGGGAGTAGCATACAACCCCCTAAAATGGCAGATACTCTGGGAGTGGTGATTACTGCTTTCGGAAAAGGTCATGAGGCATCAGTGTATTATTCCCTGCTAATTCAGAGTCTGGGGGACGGAGCTTCAACTTCCCTCAAGAGATTATGGGAGAAAGATTTAAACTTGGTATTCGAGGAGGAAGAGTGGGCTAGGATTCTAAAAAACATCAGGTCTGCATCTAGAGATGCAAGGGTGCGCCTTATGCAGTTCAAGATTTTACATCGATTTTATTGGACCCCCTCTAGATTGAATAGGCTTGGTCTTAAAGACACACCCACCTGCTGGTGATGCCAGTCAGAGGATGAAGACATAACCCATGTCTTTTAGGGGTGTGTTAAGATCCAGGAGTTCTGGTTGAAAGTTCAGAGTCTTGTATGTGATATATTGGGCAGGCTCTGTATTTTGGGTGATGTGGCGGTCATTGACATTGAGAATAGGCACATAAAGAGTTGGGTCCTAACTAGAATCATGATCTCCAGACAGGTTATTTTAAGGGGTTGGAGGTCGGTCTGAGCACCCTCATTTCATGAGTGGTGCTCAGAGATGGGGAGGGTGGCGGCCTTTGAAGAAGGGTCGTTTAGAAGACTGGGGAAATGTAATTTGTTTATAGAGAAATGGGGCGGATATTTGACATTATTGGACGTGTAATTATTATTATTATTATTTTTTATTTTATTTTTATTTTTTTTTATCTTTTTATTTTTATGTGTGTCTGTAATCATGTGCATATACTTTTATGTGACCACAGGGTTTGTTGGGGGTCAGGGCGGGGTTGGGGATTGGGAGGGGTGGTTGTGGGGTTTAAATGTTTGATTGATTCCTTATATATATATATATATATATATATATATATATATATATTTTTTTTTAACTCTTGTATATATGTTTGTAGGAATCAATAAAAAAAAAAAAAGTTAATTACAAAGAATAAATGTAAGTGCAAACTTATTGATGACTCATGATTTTAGACCTGAAAACATTCGCACACAGGTTTAAGCACAGATATGTGCATATGGTTTGTGAATGACACACAGGGTTGCAGTATAATAGTTTAGAATTTGTAATTCAAATTATTTATTTTTATTTACATTGTTTAAAAATTACTTGTGTATAAATAATCTTTATTTTAAATAAAACTAATAAATATATTTTTATTTTAATTTCTATATTATTTTCCAATTGTCCTTTCAATTTAGTTTACTTTTCTTTAGACCCTCTGTGATTCTGTTTTTTCTATTTGGGTGGATTTTTCAATTTACAGGTGGCTGGAAAAGATCCGTCACTACCCCAAGAAGTCGCTTGGAAAATACTGAACAAGCTGTGATTCTTCTCTAAGAAGAAGAGATGCCTTAGTGCCTCGTCGATTTAATCGATCACACATCTCTGTGACAGGATATTGAGTCTTCGGCTGATGTGTGCGCTAAGCCAATTGTAAGGCAGACGTAATCAATACTCTAGTAAACCACACATTCCCAATACACTCACACAGGCCTCTGGCTGAGGATCTAATTGTGTTTTACAAAGCCAATGTGCTCTCCTATCATGCAAATTTACACTTCTAAGTACTAATACCACTGGGGAATAAATCTAAATGAAATCTACCATGCAGTACCAGCAAGGTCCTTTGTCTGAGGAAATTGCCTCCACTGCCCACTACGCCCACTCTATAAAACTGGAAGTCATTTCATGACTAAAGACAGAAGTTGTTATTAATATGCATACAACTTTTGGGATGAACTATTCCTTTAAAACAAAAGAGGCTATAGCAGAAATCTTAAACTTGTGGTATAGTAGCAGTCTTTTAAATTAAATAGAGGACTACGAGACATGTAAGGTTGTAGAAATTGAGGCTTACTACTTCTAGTACATTTAAAACATTGCTTACACACAATATGCAGACTATATAGGGATTTACATAGCATTGTTAACAACTTATATCATTGTAAGGGTTAAAAAAAAAAAACATGATAAGAGACTCAAAATCGTAATCTACTTACCTTTCCCACATAGGCCAGTAGACGAGCGTTGAGAGGACTTTCATCTGAACTCATCCAGAACTCTGAGTTATCATCAGATGACACTGCAAACTGAAAATCCCCTGGACAAACAAGAAAGATGTACACTAAGTGTGTGTGTGTGACAGTTCAAGCAGTTACCCTTCTTTGATAAACTGTGTGTGTGGTTGTGGAAGAGCCAGATTGTATATGGTGTGTGTGAAGTATATTGATACCATTGTGATGGTGGATTTTACCCACACAGTCTCTTGTAATCGATATAAAAAGTTAAAGCTGATGTATTTTTTTTCCCAATTTTCCCAGTTCGTATCCCAGCTTCAACTATAGGTAAGCCATTTGTAGGATGACTTCATCTAAAAGTATATTAAAAGGCCACAAAAATACACTGCGATTGTTTTTCAGATTAGAAATTCTACAAATTGTGAAACTTTGGCATTTCATACAAAAGAGTATTTACCATCTTTGTAAGGTAGAATGTAGCCAAATAGTCTCAGTCCGTAGTTCTTCCATTTGGGAGCCACAGCCAATTTCTTTACAGTAGTTCTTGTCTGGAGAGGCATAAAAAAGAAAAATCGGACTCACTTTTTATTAGGTGTCTTTATCTACTATGTACTTACTTTAAGCATTTGATACAATGTACTTACTATGTACATACGTGTTTTTGCATTGTACTTACATTTAAAGTACCTGCATTTAATTGCATTTGTAGTCACACTGTTAACCTTACCTCTAACCACTAACCTAACACTAACCTTTACCCTAACCCCTAAACCCCAACCCCTAACCCTACACCTACCCCTAAACCTAACCCAACCCTTAACCTAACCCCTAAGCCCTAACCCAGGGTTTGTGGACTCAAGTCGAATGACTTGATGTCACAAACCCTGGTAAGGGACCGTCTGAGAAGTCCCCACATTGTGCTAAAACATGCTAATACTATGGAGGGCGTAATTACTTTAGAAATGAATATTCGGACACTAATTTGGGCAAAGAGAAATAATGACTTGTTTAAGACTTGATGCTTGGGACTTGACTTGAGATTTGAATGCAAATACTTGAGACTTACCTCTGCCCTAACCCATAACCCTACTCCTAAACCTTCCCGTACCTCAACCTTGGTAGCAGCAAATGTGAATCTTGAGAATTTTGCAGAACAACATGTAATTACACAATAAATACATTGTATTGGATGAATCTGAATGTTAGTACATAGTAGCTAAAGAAACCTAATATAAAGTGGGACCGGAAAATCAGTAATCAGTATGTGAACACACTATAAAAAACATAGACATGTAATTCTTGTTTAAAAGGTTGAAACTAGAGGTTCAGCTGTCTTGTCATCTACCTGGATTTTATTTTATTATTATTTTATTTTTTTAATGTTCTGAGAAAAAGAGACAGAGAATAAGAGATACACAAAGAAATACAGTATTATCACAAAATTGGGTTGCATCTGCTTTTCATTTTTGGTGCATTCTGCTAGCACAGTATCTTTTGGTCTCTGAGTTTCAAAAAACAGGCTTGCCTAAAAAAGAATCAAAAATAATTTGCAGAGCAAAAGTTGAGGAGGTTGGAGAACTTTCTACTTGCAGGTGGTATGAATAACACATAATCCTAAATGAAAAGTTAAGGAGAAGCATACAATTCAAGTAAATTACCACCTGCAGGGGCTTTTTCATCCAAAAGTATAAAATTAAGTCACCCACACAGTGAGATGGTTGAGATTTTTCAATACACCAACCAAATCTACAGTTTATTATAATAATAAACAAAAGGGCAGCTGATTAAATTAATACAACAGAAATACAGTATAATCAAAAAAAATTGAGATTCAAAACCACAATATCAATAATTCATAATCAAAAAATTATATGTCCAGATTTCATAATATCATAACCTAACAAATAACTCTGAATGTTTAATTTATACTAAACAAATGCATTCATACTTAAATAGCTTCAACACAACCTTTACGGTACAAAATGACAGTAGATCATTGAAGATTGGTTATTTCTGTAAGTAATGACATCAAATTAGCACTTTAACTAGTAGTAATTCTTGCTGATATTAAGAATTAGATAGATTTTTCACTAGAGAAAACTAAATTGTAGATATCTACACTTCATATTCTGCATGTAATTAAATGTCGAGAGGGCTTGCAATAGTACTCTTGCATGTGTGATATTGCTTAAAAATGCCTTGCTCTTGTTCACCCCTTCATATACACTGGTGATTCAAAACATTATGACCACCTAGCTAATATGCTGTTGGTCCTCCACTTGCTGGCAAAACAGCAGCAGATCCTTCAAGTCCTGTAAGTTACGAGGTGGAGCCGCTGTGAATCGGATATGTTGGTCCAGCACATCCCACAGATGCTCAATCGGATTGAGATCTGGGGAATTTGGAGGCCAGGGCAACACCTTGAACTCTTCATCATGTTCCTCAAACTGTTCCTGAACAATGTGTGCAGTGTGGCAGGGTGCATTATCCTGCTGAAAGAGGTCACTGCCATCAGGGAATGCCATTGCCATGAAGAGATTTACCTGGTCTGCAACAATGTTTAGGTAGGTGGCATGTGTCAAACTGACGTCCACATGAATGGCCGGACCCAGGGTTTCCCAGCAGAACATTGCCCAGAGCATCACACTCCCTCCACTCCTTTTCATCTTCCCACAGTGCATCCTGGTGCCATCACTTCCCCAGGTAAACAGTGCACACGTACACGGCCATCCACGTGATGTAAAAGAAAATGGGACTCATTGGACCAGACAATCATCTTCCACTGCTCCAAGATCCAGTTCCGATGCTCGCGCGCCCATTTTAAGCGCTTTCAATGGTGGACAGGGGTCATCATGGGCACTCTGACCTGTCTGCAGCTACGCAGCCCCATACGCAGCAGGGTGCGATGCAATGTGTGTTGTGACACATTCCTCCCATAACCATTATTAAAATTTTCAGTGACTTGTGCCACAGTAGACCTTCTGTTGGTTCGGACCAGATGGGATAGCCTTTCGTTGGCCTTGTGCATCGATGAGCCTTGGGTGCCCAACAACCTGCTGCCGGTTTGTGGTTTACCCACTGTCAGTAGGTACTCACCACTAGCCTTACCATTTCAGAGATGCTCTCCCAGTCCTCTGGCCATAACAATTTGGCACATGTCAAAATCTCTCAGGTCTTTACTCCTGCCCATTTCTCCTGCATTCAACACGTTGACCACAAGAACTAACTGTTCGCTTTCCATCTAATCTACCCAAACCTTGACATGTGGCCTTGTTAGGAGATGATCAACATTATTTGCTTCACCTGTGAGTGGTCATAATGTTTTGGCTCATCAGTGTATCTACAGTATATGATTATTCAACTCAA
Source organism: Myxocyprinus asiaticus (assembly GCF_019703515.2). Taxonomy (NCBI): domain Eukaryota; kingdom Metazoa; phylum Chordata; class Actinopteri; order Cypriniformes; family Catostomidae; genus Myxocyprinus; species Myxocyprinus asiaticus. The sequence goes on along the minus strand of NC_059389.1, from coordinate 25,021,937 downwards.
TAAAACATTCCATTCAGCATATTTTTGCATTTGTTGCTGTCTCAAATTGTATCCTGCAGTCCTTGTTATTTAAAGGTAAAAAAAAAAATAAAATAAAATAAAAAACTCACTGAAGTCCACATTACAAGTACACCACAGAAGAAGGCTTGCTATTTTCTAACAAAGTGTAAAAAACCGTCAAGATCTTGTAAAAGAATCATGTCGCTGCTTGTATACTGTCTTCTGCTAATATTTACCTTCAACCGTTCACTTCACTCCACTGTTTCAGGTCAGGCTCACCATGCAAATTTATGACCGCTGTACTGCAAGACGCAGGCATGTCTGCTTATCACATAAATAACTGAACACAGAACTATAAAGCACTCTGATTAACTGTCACATAACTTAACAATTTTCCTACAATGTACTGTCATGATGGCTGCCATGCCATGCAGCACAGATTTAAAATATCTAAATCATATCCATATACTCATACCTCTATATTTTGCATTTTATGTAAAGTTATGTTTCCATCATTGTTCATTAAATGACTCAACACAATTTATAATTCCACCCTATTTCAGTTAACTGAGTTCAACTACCAACAGACCAGCATCAAAATTGTCCTCTTGAAATCTTCTGGTTTTTATGTGCATCTGTGCTGTTTTGTAATTGTTTTGCTATGCAAACATGCCCTAGACAGACATCTTTGACCATAATGCGCGTCTCGCGTAGGAGCGCCATATTTTTTTGATGTCGTATCAGGTTAAAAAGATCTTCAACTTTTAAAAACACATATATACTCACATGGGGGTAAAGAGGAAAATGCAGGTTCTTCCTGAGCTGAGCGACTGAGGAACCACACCAGTCTTCAAACACATGGAGGTTTGCTTGACCTTTAAACTGTGGAGAAGACAGATAGAGAAGAGAGGGTAGGAAAAGTAAGGAAAATCAGAACAGGGAAGACACTTGTGTATTAACTTGAATTTCATTTATTACAATTAATATTCCAAAGCAGCTTTACAAAGCACAGTGCCTTTCAAACCCCCAGTGAGCAAGCCAAAGATGACAGTCACAAGGAAAGACTTCCTAAGGTGTTTAATAATAATTCTAAAGCCCTATTTGAACAGAATTAGTTTTATATGGGGATGTGGGGTAATGTAATAATTACCAGAGCTGTCTAGAAGGTAACCCCCCAGTTACCTAATGTCTCGTGAGAGCTGCACTGAATGTTCACACACTGTGTTTTTTGTGTTTATTTAGAGTCCTACAGAAACCCTACACCTACCCCTAAACTTAACACTAACCCTACTACTAAATCTAACCCTAAACCTAAGCTTAGTAACAGCGAATGAGACTCTCGCGAGACTTAGTCTGCCGGAGGGTTACCTTCTAGATACAGCCGATCATTTCCAAGATTTTAATCCCATCTGAATCGGCATGTCAGACATTTTTCTGGACTTTTTACGAACTGTGTGTTAAAAATAACCTTATACTAATCCCGTGTGAATTGATATAAGGATATAATCTAATCTCCTGTGAGAAAAGACTTTTCCAAACATTTCGCATTGTTTAAAGTATGGAGGTGCTCCTGAATACTGTTTTTTCCTTGTACTTGAAGTTCATCTTTTGGTAGTATCGCATGGAGGTGCAGAGCTCAAAGATATGAAAAATTAAGAAAACTCAAACAACTTATCTGACAATTAAGGCTTGTGGCAATTTAAGTAAGCTAAGATTTATTCTGTAGTAGCTAGCCGAGCCTAGCATTTGCATCTCCCAATACATAAATGACCCATAATGCTAATATTTAATAATGTAATTGCTGCAAAAATAATCAGCTAAATAAATACTGTGATAGATCTTTTTAGATTTAATGGTAAAGTTTAACCCTTAAAATAATTTACCATAGTAACTATAGCTTTCACCAAAATACCTTAGTTATTACAGTTAATGTCACTATGTAAACTCATAATACATTAATATGGGACCTCCTTCAAGGTATCAGAATATTTCTGTTATTGTTTAAATTACATTTTTTATTTCAGCAGTTGCTATATCTAAGATCACAGTTTTATTATAGTAGAGGGAAAGTTTTGACAGTGCATTAATGATGAAAACATGCCCTTCTCGGCAGTTACTAGAGACATTGATTATCCCATGCAAATTAAACATTACAGACTTCGGCAATAACAATTATTTTACAGACATTTGTCCAAAAAACTAATCCCATTCGGATAGAGCTTTACTCAGTGTTTTGTGTTGTTTTTTTCAGTAAAAATATATAAAACAAGATACATTTACTTGAGAAGCAAAATGCCATAAGATAACAAGTCAAGTCTGACTAAATGTACTGAGGTTTATTCTTAACAAGCAATAAAGAAAAATAAACTTAATTCTAGGGATGTCCCGATATAATTTTTTTTGTTGAGAACGAGTTTGAGTACTGATACTTCATTTTTGGTACTCGCCGATACCGAGTCCCATACCTATTTTTTAATTTTTTTCCTGAACTCCATATCAAGAGTTTATTTAATGCCATTATATGATGGCAGCTTTTCAGTCCGGAAAAGGCGGTTGCTACGTGACAGCAAAGGCTGCTATTTAATTTAAAAGGTATGTACTCTGTTTGTGCCTCATGCCTCAAGGTGAATTTGCGCTCTGTTCACTGTCATCTGTTACAAACAGAGCCTGTGATGCTCATGATGGCGTTTTCTGTGTTTGAGCCAAGGAGGCGCTTTACACGGTATGTTGCAGCCGGCGTCGGCACAACACTGTCTTCACACATTCACAAGTGCTCACATATGAAGCGTGTCGCACATGCAAATTATATATTTATCACATTAATTCATAGTTAATGAGATAAATATATAGTTTGTGGTTAAATAATGTCAATAGGACATAATGTGATTTTAATTTGTGCGCTGAATGTTTATGTAATGACATTTGTATGTCATATGGTATCGGAGCATTTATACAAGCACAAATATGAGTACATGAGCGCGGTTTATTATCGGTATCGAATCATCCCTACTTAATTCATGGGTAAAATGAGAAATCTTGCTAGATGTCTCTAAAAACAAGACTTAATATACTGTAATTTTGCTTCTCAACAAAATTAAATCTTTTTTTAACGGAAACAAGACAAACACGGATTAAGAAAACTGTTTAACACTTATCTGAGGCACTCTCTGTGGCAAATGCAAAGCCCTACTAGACATCTGAAGAATGTTCTTGTCTATTACTTTCAACCATCAACATTTATAACCAGGTATCTTCTTAAAAAACTTAATATATAATGTAATTTATACAAAGAACTTTCGTACTTTTTTTTCTTAAGAATATTTTCATGAATCCGGCCCCTGGTTGACCTTGGCTTGCCTTAAGTCATGTCTACAAAAAAGCTATTGAACATTTCCACCGTTAATGCCCAGGAAAAAAACTGTTCACACATGTTGACCTTTTAAAACAACATGCCACAACAGCTGCTGTTTATTGACACTGATTTGAGAAGAATACCTTTTTTTCCTTTTTAACTTTTTAACAAATATATTATGTCTGTTTACTGGCAATGATAAGGTAGAAAGTTACACATTTATAAAACATGACAACAATTTAGATGACTGGTGTTCTGGCACATTGTCCCATGTGCTTATGAGAGCTTCTAAAGGGTGTGGAATCACTCTACAATTGTGAACAAACACACAACAACAAAACATACACAGGAGTATGATCAGAGGTGTTATAGCCCGAAGCTAAAGGCGAGAAGATGAGAACATTATCCAACCCAACAGAAAATCGAATCCTGCACTTCAGATTGCGCTTATGGCACTCGCTTCTGATGGGGTACGTCACAAATGATTACCGTCAGTTAGCTTAGTAAAGCACGGTTGACCACGCACAATACCTACTACGCCAACTCTCGCCGATGTCAGTTAAAGCTTTTAAATCCCAATGAATTGAACCGACATATTCACATTAGACTTTTCAACCAAATGTACTTTATTCTTGCTGTTTTGTATCTGTCAGGGGACATTAGATTCTATCAGATGGAAGAGAACTGGGAGCTTTTGTTTATTTCGTGCTGTTGGCTCACAATTGATTCCTTTCTTTCCCTCAGCGAATTTTATAAGTGCAATCAATACAAGAAGATCAGAGACACAATTGTGTTACATGCCACATTTGCACACACAACAGAAACTCCCAGGACTACAATAAGGGCACTTTGTAATAGAGGTACCGGTGGAAAATGAATTGATGAAAGAATTTTCATTTTAAAGTGAACTATTTCTTTAACAGCAGGGTTGCAGTTACCACATGGTGATTTAAGGCCACGTCTATTTCCATCCTGTCTTTAACATGTCACACTCTTGGGAACATCTACGTCCGAGAACTTTAATTATCATTAAAGTTACCAACATACAGGAATAGTCAGAAGATTTGCAGACACACCTTTCAAAAACATTTGTAGTTGGTAATGGGCACTTCGATTCAAACCTCACAACTAGTTTTATTGAATTTCCTGTTGGATTCAGTTATAGTCAGTCTCTCATTTGTGGTATAAGCTTTTATCTTCAGTACCAGCCCACAAGCTAGGCCACTGAGATTAACCTTGTTATTCCACTGCTATAAATAAACACCATCAATACAGAACAAACTGTATTTTCATAGAGTGCCATTCATTTTTAGTTGTAACCACATTCATTTTTGAGGGCAGCTTTTGATTAAATTCAGTTGCCTTCATGGGTAAATATGGCAACTGTCTCAAATATTTATATAATCTCAAACTTTATGAAATATCTCTGATGCATGCTTCAAAAATTATTCATTGCTTTTGTGAAAATACAATTAATGTTAACAACAGGATTGTAGGGCATTAATCTATAAACATATCTATACTGTATTTTTCCTTTACATTTTGAATATTTCCCTACTTAAAAAGAAAATAATCAAGGGTCAAAACAGGTCAAACAATTTTTTCGGATTGGTCTGAAACAGCTAGCTAAATTGGTCTGAATCAAGACTAGTGTTAAGACTTACGTGTATCATTTCTTTCTAACTGTTCACTTCAATGAATCTGTTCAAAACACTGATTCAGCGAAAAGATATATGTAGGTAAATAGCAGTTTATTGCTTTGTTGGTATATATAAATAAATATGATGAAAAAATATTCTTCATTGTGTTTATTTAGAAATCTGAATCAAGAGTTGAGATTTACGTGAATCATTTTTTTTCTAACTGTTCGCTTTTTCTGTAAATAAATATATTTAAAAACATTTTTTATTGTGTTTATTTAGCAATCAGTATCAAAACTAGAGTTGAGATTTACATGAATCATTTCAAAACACTGATTCAGCTGAAAATATTTGTATAGGTGAATATCTTTGTTTATTGCTATGTATTGATAATATGGTATTTATAACTAAATATAATGGAATTATATTCTTTATTGTGTTTATTCAGCAATCTGTATCAAAACTAGAGTTGAGATTTACATGAATCCTTTCAAAATACTGAGTCAGTGGAAAATGTATTTGAAGGTAAATATCTTTATACTATATAAAAGATATACTGTATGTAGGTAAAAATCTTTGTTTATTGCTATGCATTGCTTATATGGTATATGTAAATAAATATAAATAAATAGTATTCTTTTTTGTTCAATTAGCGAAAAACAATCAGTGGCCTTGATTACTGTATGGTTTCACTATAGTTTTCTGTATTTTATTTATAACATTGTAACAGTATAGTGACAGGCAAGGAGGTGGCAGGAACTGGCTGAACAGTCAACATAAACTTTAATTATATAAATGAACTTAAAACAACATAAAACATAAACGAACAGACACACATGCAGAGCTGCCGTGTGCGTCTCTCTCTCTCTTGAACTGGCGCCTCCGGCTCCCCTTTATCACGCTCTCCCGCTGATCAGCTGATTCAGCGCCGGCCGTGCACCATCACGGCCCGGCCAAGCCCTCCTCCTCATCACACTCCTCCCCCATCCAATTCAGGCCAGGGCACCACCGTTCTGTTTGACTGGTGGTCCACCCCGCCTCCTGTGAACCTGGGGGAGAGACGAGGGGAGGCGTGGGGAGAGGGAAAGGGGAAGTGGGGACACAGAGAGAGAGAAAGAGAGAGAGGAGAGAGAGCGAAGAACTTGCTCGCCAGCTCCCGGATGCGCTGTCACCTGGTCCTCAACTGCTCCTCCGCCCTCTGGCGGATGCCAGCTTGCTCCTCCCCAGGCGGACAGCAGTGAGTCCTCCGGCCCCTGGCAGATGGAACCGCTCCACCCCTTCTTCGGTGGACGGCAGCGGTTCCTCTGGCTGTGCGCAATCATGGCCATGCCCTCCTCCTCGTCACATACATAAAAACATTTTCAATCTACCTCGCAACAATGCCGATTTTCTCCAAATTAGGTTTCTTCCAAAAACAAAGACGCACAACAAGCCATTTTCCTCAGTTCTCAGTTCTTGAGTTCTAACTTTTATATCATGATAATGATGACTCATTGCCAGAAAGGCAAAAGAATCCTCCATGAAACTTGGTAACCAAAAAAAAAAAAAAATCACCTTTAACAATGTCATTCAGTACACCCATACATTCATCAATTGTATTCCACCTGAGTATAGGGAAATGCAATACTTTAAATGGACTGGTATTTGTGTATTGTGCAGCTTTATGTATCCATTTATTGATCTTTTGACCAATCACTCATTCATGCCCTTTATGAAGACATATGGCCTCACATTGAGTGATGACAGTAATTACACTCTCTCATTAATTAATTAATTAATAGAAACCATGCTGTTTCCCAGAAGCTGTCCTGATGCAATTTGAGAAGAATGAGTTGGCCTAACATTACAGTGGCCTATAGGGGCGTGCAGACATTAGCCTCTTGTTTTCTGCATTATTTGATATGTATTTTCTCTATAACATTCTCTGGAATGCATGTCTGACCATGCTAAGAAAAAATGGCTAGTCACTTGCCCATTTGGATAAACTTGGGCTTGGTTCAGGCAGGCTGCAAAATCAGACTTTTTGCCGTATCCGACTCAAATCTATAGTTTTTTGCTGTCTGAACAACAAAAAAACACATGAAATCTGATGTTTGCAAATCCAATCCAAACCACATCTACATGTTGTTTGAAATCCGATTAATCCAATTCTTTTTTTGTACCGACTACTCTGTCTGAACAAGCCTAACTGATCGGATTTAGCAATAAAGTCAGACTTCTGCAATAAAGTCTGATCCACATTTAGCTTAAGTCCGAATTAGGTCTGAAACATAGTCTGTGCGACTACTGAAATGCAAATGCACTGACTGCTTATACGCATCGGCAAAGGTCACTGTCGTTCATGTCACGTCAAAACGAATGACTATGCTGCAAAGTGTGTGTTTGGGATAGGACTTTGGTCGGCATTGCTACAAAATAATATCTAACTTAATGTGAAATCTCATTGGTCCAAAACCCCGCTCCACATTACACATCAAATATCTTCTGATTGGAAGGTTGTCACATTGCGCAATAGTTTCACGTTAAGTGTGGACAGGCAAATTGCTTCTTTCTGGAAAGTCGCATTGCGTGTGGTTAGGGCAAGGTGTAAGTGATAGTGTCAACACTCACTGGCATGAAAAATCAGTTTGTACAAATTTTAACGAGCCAGAAAAGATATTTTCGTTGTGCCCAGGTGCAAAGAATCACCATTTGTTCCCCAGGAACGTGTTATATTTCTAAGAACAAACAGTGTATCCCATGAGTACGTCTAAAAAAGTCCATGACCTTCACTTCAGTCATTCAGCTCTGTAGAGTCCCATTGATATAAATCCTCTCAATACCACAGAGGCCTGCTTCACTGCAAACATCTCATGTCTCAGGCATAATAGCAGCCCACGGAGGAATCATGTCCCACAAAAGCAGGTTTTTGTATGACACAGACAAACTATCTGCCACCACTCAGAATGACAAGCTGTGGCACCATTTGTCACAATTAATTCCTCTGGGATCAGGCACCGGAAACGTGATGTGCACTGCAATTGTGAATCTGTGGGTATCTAATGAAAGTTTGCTCTCTGGAGTCAGTTTAGACCGTATTTATACAAGCTACATCGGCAGTGATCCATGTGGATATGGGGTTTATTGAAGATGTTTGTGTTTGGTTAGATAGAGCTATATCAGTGGCACTCAACTGGTGGGTCATGCCCTCTAAAATGAGTCATGAATAATTGGTTTGTTCTGATTGCAGACAGCAGGGAAAAAAACAAGGCTAAATGCAAATAATAAAATGCAACTAACCATATAGTCACAAATAGTTATACTTCCCATATCTTTTATAGATGTGCAAATCTACATATTTTCAAAATTTACTAGATGGTTTTGGTGGGCTTCCTAAATGACTAGTCCTGTATTATTGATCCTTCGCTGAGCCCCGACTTAAAGTCTCTGACCAATCAAGTGTTTGCTTTTTTCCATTGACAATCTATGGGAGTAATGTGTGTTTGAGTAGTTTTAAGCAAAATTGTATAGAAATTATTTAAAAAATAATGTTGTTGCCATTTCTCAAGAGAGGATACACGCAGTTTATGAGAATATTTTCCCCAAACGAGCCAGTCTCCCATTCATTCCTATTGGAAGTACTGCAGAGCTTGTCAGAGCGAACAATGGTAACTCGGGCTGCCACAATTATGAAATTTGGCTGACGATTAATTGTCAAACAAATAATTGTGATTATGACAATTAATTGTATTATTTAGGACTATGGCAATTAATTGTCACTTTTAGGGCTTTCACGATTAATTGTCAAATAATCTGTCATATTTCTTAGTCATTTTTACATATTTAACTTCAAATAAATGAAAGAAATGATAAAATAAGGAAAGATACCTTCATTTTAAGGCTTTAAAATCGTATGAATGACATGAAAAACAATGTTTTAAATATCAAAATATTTCTAAATATGTAAATATGTCCCTTTTTGGTCAATTTTAGTTTTGCTCAAGTTTACATGTACACTGATGTTTTTGGAACTTATATATTTTATATAATATATATTTTTTATAAAAAATAAAATGTAATTTTCAGACGATAAGCACGGCTACACTGAATATACACAATGGACAAGGATATCATTTTAGCAGCGAGTTTCTTTTCAACTTTACTCTGCCATGAAGTGCAGCAATAAAAAATGCTGCTTGGCAGTTATTTTTTGGGTGATTTCACACATGCTCAGTATCTGCCCATGTCATCTTCACCCATGGAATTTTGCCGTGTTAATGTATGTGTGACCGCACCTTAATGGTAACCAATGGGAGCGGAGCTTAGTGAAAGGTCAATTAGGCTGGCTTCAGGTTTACCTGACTCCAACTGGACGTTTCTTAGGGGCATTTACATAAGATGTGTTCTTGCCATGGTTGTCACTACGTTTTAAATAGTAGTGGGGACAGTTTTTTGGGGGGCTGGTGAAGTCATGAAGTGGCAGAACTCATGAATATTAATTATGTTATGCACAGTTAATGTTTTGATAAACATTCGTTTTTAATGACCAAATCAAGGGCTCCAAAAATATTTCACAAAATGTATTTGATAAATTGATCAGTACATATATCAGTGTCAGTACTGAGATTTTGTTAGTAAGTGGATAAATACATGTATCTGTAAGCTTTAGCCAGAATGACTGATTGGTCTCTTCGTAAAGTTTTCGCCTCTACTACTCTCATGATTCATTGTTGTTTTGCCCTGTGTTTCGCCTCTGTCATCTGTATCTAGTCTCCCATGCACTACATTTCCCATAATTCACTGCCCTGCTCACTACAAACTGTTCCCTATTGTTCTCACCTGTGTTTCATTTTACATCATTTATACCTGTGTATATATAACCCTGATGTCTGTTTTACCTTTGTCAGTTGTTGTGTTTCTCTCCAGTTCGTGCTCCGGTTTCTATCCTGTTTGTTTCCTTTTGTTTTTGCTTCCTAGTTCCCAGTCTTTCCCTGTTCCAGCATTTATCCTCTTTTAAATAAAATTCAGTTTACCGCCTGCTTACCTTGGCCGGTAATAGTGCAATGTTAATTCCGCCAGGCCAATAGCACTGACTTTTGTGAATAAAGCGCAATTGAAATATGCCAAATGTTTTTAAAAAAGAAGCATGTTTGCACTTAAAATATAACAATGACTTCAGTGCAGATAGCGCCTGGTTAAGATGGATTACAGTTGGTTAGAGAGAAACAATTTTGTACCTTGTGCAAAAGTGGCACACCTATTTAGTTAAACAGATAACACACAGGTTGAAAGTGCTGTTGCTGATATCAGTCTGTGCTTACCGAAATTCAAACTACTGCCCCCAGTGGCCGAAGCAGGAAGTGTTGTTGAACATATGAGCACCTGTGCGCTCCTGCTTCCAGGTGAAATGTCTACAGGGTGGCTCCAAAAGCAGGTTGTTTATGAAGTTGTAAATGATGTAATACAGTAAACAGGAATGCATATTTTATTAACTGTACCCCTTAACCCAAACCCTAAATATAACCATCAGTGGGGTAACATTTTTATTTTAGAGCTAAAATGCAACCTCTGAATCCTGCTCATCATTGAATATATGAACACAATTACTTCCTGGTTCCCACGGGATCAGAACCCATGACTCGTAGGTTGCTCGTTCAATGTGCAATCAGTAGTGCTAGAGGGAAATGTGTTCATACTTAATTGATGCAAAAATGTCTGATGGGAGAAAGCTTGTCAGTAATTCTGCTGAATGGGGTAGATTTCACGGTACAAGAACTTTCAGAAGCAACATGTCGATTTCCTGTTTGATCACGTGTTGGTTTAGTGAATTTGACCCACTGTCTGCTAAAAAAACATTTAAATATCAATATTAAAAAAAATTACATAAACTAATTACCACTAGCTTGACCTGAACAAAATATGTGTTCTTTTAAAGCCTACAGTAGAATCTGGACTTTACAATGCATATAGCTGATCCTACCAGTTCTACCGATCTGTTCTGCAAATCTCTTTCACTCAGAGGCCAAACTACAATGAGTATTAGTGTGTGTAATTCCCTCTGACACAAATAGAGATAATAAAAAGAAGTGTCTTTTTGTCACATTTTTCCTTATTACTTCCTAAAACATACATGTATTACATAGACAATGATATATCATAACTTACAGCAGACTATCCCTATTCAAACGAGTTCAAACACAACATAATATGATAAGCAGATCTTGAAATACTCCTCAGTGTGTACATGGAAAGACGATGTACAAGAGGGTGCTCAATACACTATTTGTGTGTGTGTGCACATGTCTGAGGATTTTATCTGTGCAAACACACATCCACATATGTGCTTATCCAAAGGATTAGGATGCTCCTGAACACTTAATATTTCTGTATTTTGTAGTCTAATCCATTCAAATCAATCAAATCAAATCACTTTATTGTCACACAGCCATATACACAAGTGCAATGGTGTGTGAAATTCTTGGGTGCAGTTCCAATCAACATAGCAGTCGTGACAGTGATGAGACATATACCAATTTACAATAACATCAAATTAACACAACACAATTTAAACATCTGTTATACACATAATTACACTCAACAATATACAAATAATAATATACAATGTACAGTATACAATACGCTGTTTTTGTTTTTGTTTTTTTGTTTTTTACTCTATAGATACACATTATTCAATAAAAATTAAAAATTAAAATATATATATATAAAAAAAGTATATATATATATATAGAATGTACAGTATTGTACTGTATTGACATTCAGGCTGTCGGTTGATAGTCAGTTGTTAAGAGAGACATAATATAATAATAATATAATTTATGACAGGCCGGTGTGAGATATAAGAGTAAGAGTAATAAAGTGCAGTGCTGATGTATACTGATCATGAGAGATCAAGAGTTCAGAAGTCTGATTGCTTGGGGGAAGAAGCTATCATGGAGTCAGCTGGTGCGGGTCCTGATGCTGCGATACTGCCTACCTGATGGTAGCAGTGAGAACAGCCCATGGCTCGGGTGGCTGGAGTCTCCGATGATCCTCCGAGCTTTTTTCACACACCGCCTTGTATATATTTCCTGGAGGGAGGGAAGCTCACCTCCGATGATGTGTTTGGCAGTTCGCACCACCCTTTGCAGTGCTTTGCGGTTGTGGGCGGTGCTATTGCCGTACCAGGCGGAGATACAGCCAGTCAGGATGCTCTCCACAGTGCAGGTGTAGAACCGTGTGAGGATGTGGCGGTTCATTCCAAACTTCCTCAGCCGTCTCAGGAAGAAGAGGCGCTGATGAGCCTTCTTCACAACGACTTCAGTGTGGACGGACCATGTGAGTTCCTCAGTGATGTGGACACCCAGGAACTTGAAGCTGCTGACTCTCTCCACTGGTGCTCCGTTGATGGTGATGGGACTGTGTTCTCTGTCTTTTCTTCTGAAGTCCACCACAAGCTCCTTTGTCTTACTGACGTTGAGGGAGAGGTTGTGCTCCTGACACCAGTGTGTTAGAGTGTGCACCTCCTCTCTGTAGGCTGTTTCATCATTGTCAGTGATCAGACCTACCACCGTCGTGTCATCAGCAAACTTAATGATGGCATTGGAGCTATGTGTTGCCACACAGTCATGTGTGTACAAGGAATACAGTAGTGGGCTGAGAACACAGCCCTGTGGGGCTCCAGTGTTGAGGATCAGTGATGAGGAGATGTTGCTGCCTATTCTAACCACCTGGCGTCTGCTTGACAGGAAGTCCAGGATCCAGCTACACAGCGAGCTGTTTAAGCCCAGAGCCCGGAGTTTCTCATCTAGCTTGGAGGGCACTATGGTGTTGAATGCTGAGCTGTAGTCTACAAACAGCATTCTCACATAAGTGTTCTTTTTTTCCAGGTGGGAGAGAGCAGTGTGTATTGTAGATGCAATGGCATCATCAGTGGAGCGGTTGTTGCGGTAAGCAAACTGCAGCGGGTCAAGATTGAGTGGCAAGACAGAGCAGATGTAATCTCTGATTAGTCTCTCAAAACATTTGCTGATGATGGGGGTCAGAGCAACAGGACGCCAGTCATTTAAACAAGTTATTTTTGATTGTTTTGGAACAGGCACAATGGTGGATGTTTTAAAGCATGTGGGGACTACAGACGAAGAGAGGGAAAGGTTGAAAATGTCCGTAAAAACACCAGCCAGCTGGTTCGCGCACGCTCTGATGACGCGGCCCGGAATGCCGTCTGGACCCACGGCTTTGCGGATACTCACCCGTCGGAAGGATCGGGTTACATCCGCTACAGAGACGGAGAGTGAACTACCCTCTGTAGCTTCAGCCGCGAAAGCTCTCTCCGCGAGGGCGGTGTTATTTCCCTCGAAACGAGCATAAAAATATTTAGCTCATCCGGGAGAGAGGCAGCGGTGTTCATGGCGGAGTTTTTATTCCCTTTAAAGTCCGTGATGATGTTAATTCCCTGCCACATGCTTCTAGAGTTGGTGGTGTTAAACTGTCCTTCAATCTTGCTCCTGTACTGGCGTTTTGCTGTTTTGATAGTTTTTCGGAGGGCATAACTGGCTTGTTTATGCTCCTCCGCTTTCCCGGAATTAAAAGCAGAAGTCCGCACATTAAGTGCCGCACGAACATCGCTATTGATCCACGGCTTCTGATTCGGATAGATTCGCACAGTTCTGGTCGGAATCACTTCCTCTACGCACGTTCTGATGAAACACATTACGCTATCAGCGTAAAGCTCGATGTCGTCATCAGAGGCGGACCGGAACATCTCCCAGTCCGTGTGATCAAAACAGTCCTGTAGCATAGAGTCTGATTGGTCCGACCAGCACTGGATCGTTCTGAGGGTGGGTGCTTCCTGTTTCAGTTTCTGCCTGTAAGCGGGCAGAAGCAGAATGGAAGAGTGGTCCGATTTGCCAAATGGTGGGCGGGGGAGGGATTTGTAGCCATCCCGGAACGGAGAGTAGCAATGATCCAAAACCCGGTCCCCTCGTGTGTTGAAACTAATGTGCTGGTGATATTTTGGTGCGACTGATTTTAAACTGGCTTTATTAAAGTCCCCGGTCACAATGAATGCGGCCTCAGGGTGCGCGGTTTCCTGCTCACTTATAATCCCGTACAGTTCCTTGAGTGCCCGGTCTGTGTCGGCTTGTGGCGGGATGTACACAGCTGTGATAATGACCGCTGTGAATTCCCTCGGTAGCCAGAATGGTCAACACAGAAGCATAAGTAATTCCAGATCAGGAGAACAGAAAGACTTGATGGAATGTACGTTCCTCTGATCACACCAGGATTTGTTGATCATAAAACATACACCACCTCCTCTAGTTTTACCTGAGAGGTCTTTCGCTCTGTCCACTCGGTGCATGGAGAACCCCACGGGTTCAATGGCTGAGTCTGGAATCTCAGCAGACATCCAAGTTTCTGTTAGGCAGATAATGCAGCAGTCCCTCGTCTCTCGTTGGAAAGAGATCCGCGCTTTCAGCTCGCAGAGCTTGTTATCCAGAGACTGAACATTTGCCAGTAGAATAGTGGTAGCGAGGGTCGATTTGCGCGGCGTCTTACTCTGATGAGAACGCCGGCTCTGTTTCCCCTTTTCCTCTTGCGTTTCCGCGGCTGTGCTGCCCAGACAAAGGGCTCCGCTGGCGTGTTTGTAAACAGCGGGTCGGCATTGAGGAATGTGAAGTCCGGTTTTCGGTGTGAGATCGCTGAACCAATGTCCAAAAGTGTTTGTCTGTCGTAGACAATAAGGCAGACAACATCCAAGACAAAAAACATAAGAATTGTAAACAAAACAAACAAAACATTGCTATGTTGTGTCGGAGCTCGCAACGCAGCAGCCATACTCGGCGCCATCTTGAGTCCACAGTCTCATTTCCAATGGCTGGTCATTTCTGACCGGAAACACAACAAGTGTAACAAATTGGAATAAAACCAAACAAAATTGAAAGAAAATGGTCCAAATTTTTGATGTGTGTTTTCAGATACCATATGCGAACAAAGTCAAGGGTTTTTATTCCAATTAGATTAAGTAAAAACTTTTTTATTCATAAAAAAGTAAGAAAAATGGTCAACTGATCATAAACCTATCACATTATCTAGCAGGCTAACACAAGTGAGGTTTTGTTGACATTTGTTTATGTAATTTTTTTGGTAAAGAAAACAACATTTATGAAAAATATAAATATTATTCCTGGCATATATACATATATAAAAAAATAAATACTTTGCAAAAAAATATATTTATTTATTTATTTTTGTGGTGGGTACAATCAAAATGTTGACAAATTTTGGCAGGGCAAATAAAAATAAATGTATTTTTATGTCGCAATTACATAGGATAAGAAACCCAAAATTGCGTTTTAATGTTTAAGGAGTATATTGCACCAATAAGGAGCTGAAACCTAAATTAAATTGATGTTTAACTAACAGTTCAGTTGCAAGAAATTATAAACTTTGTTTAAAAAAAAAGAAAGGGTTACATTTAAACCATGACTTTTTTACTGGTTTTAATTTTACAGTTAACTCTGATCATGTTGCCCCATTCATTAATACAAATTCCTAAACATACTTAAAACAAAATAAATTTATTTGAGAAGCAAAATTCTTTTCAAAGAATACATCTTGACTTTAATATAAACTTAATGTATCTTGTTTATTTTTCTCACCCCATTGGCATTTTTTTCTCTAAATTATCTTTTTCAAAAAAATGTAAAGCATAAGTTTAATAAAACCCAGTGAAGTTTATGCTTAAAGGAATATTATCGGTTCAGTACAAGTTAAGCTCAATCAACAGAATTTGTGGCATAACGCTGATAACCACAAAAATTTATTTTAACTCGTTCCTCCTTTTCTTACAAAAAAAAAAAAAAAAAAAAAAAAAAGGAAAAATCAAGGTTACAGTGAGGCACTTACAATGGAAGTGATTGGGGCCAATTTTTGGAGGGTTTAAACACAGAAATGTGAAGCGTATAATTTTATAAAAGCACTTACATTCATTCTTCTGTTAAACTTGTGTATTATTTGAGCTGTAAAGTTGCGTAAATCGTCATTTTTACAGTCGTTTTAGGGTTTGTTGAATAAGTTGTAAAATTGGCTGTAGCCTTACACAGAAAAGGTTTGTAAGTGATTTTATCACACTAAAATCATGTTAACACTCATATCCTTTATGTCTTTTGGCTAAACTTTTGAAACCGTGAGTGTTTTAACGTTCAAAATTGATCCCCATTTACCTCCATTGTAAGTGCCATACTGTAACCCAGATTTTTGCTTTTTAAAATTTTTTTAAAAAAAATAAGGAGGGATGAGTCAAAATGAATTTTTGTGGTAATCAACATTATGCCACAAATGCTGTCGACTGGTGCTGAAGCCGGAACATTCCTTTAAAATATATATATTTTTCAAAGAAGTAAGATGTTTTACAGAAATAATTTACTAAAAAAAATGAAAATTCACTCAAAAATGACTTCCATTTTGGGTTGTTTCTAAAAAAGCTATTATATGCCTTCAGAACCTTGCAATATGATGCACGAGATTGATTTAATTATACTTTTAGGTCTGGTTTAAATTGTAATGTGAGTCTGCCATTGAACTGAAAAGATGGACAGGAATATTTATTATTGTTTGTCCTTTTGTGCAATGCATAAGAAAAAAAAGTTTAAAACGACATTTTTTGGTGATTTATTTCTTTAATCTTATTCATTTTTGACATTTAAGTAAATGTATGTTGTGTTACGGATGTTTAGATATTTATACTGGAAAACAAGACAAAAAAGAAAATCAATTAAGAATTTTTTTTTTGTGCAGAATATGCACTCAAAAGAAAGCGTAAGAGCAGCATTTTTGCTGTTTAGTTAAACTAGCTAAACCATCATGGTGGTTTAATTGCAGGTGAAGGTTTTTATCACAGGTTAAAGTTTTAATTAGTGGTTTTTTAACCTGTGTTTAAAACTGAGTGGCAACACAACTCAAATGAAAATAAAGATAGACTAACATGTCATGGATTAGCTCCCAACCCATCCAAGGCCTCCGATATGCTAATCCAAATCAATTCTATCTCCCTTACTGTACTGGCTGAACTTGGAACAGTTCCATAATTAGCTGCTTGTCAAACCCAGTTGCACAATGTCTTACTATTACCTATAAGATTATGACATTAGGCAGACAGTTGACACACTAAGTGTGCCATGTGATCCAAGGGGTCAGGGATTGATTGGTTAGCTCGGGCATGCACGACCTGTTGGTAGATGCAGTAACCACACCATTTTTGCAGGCAAAAAGCATCTTTCTCGTCCATTCCATGTATTCAACTAACTAATATTACATGAACAACCACACTCACACTGGATATATATATATATATATATATATATATATATATATAAAATATATATAATATATTATGTTTTCTGCTCAATTTTGACAGTAATAGACTCAAAATTGCATGTTACAGAAAATGTCCCACGTCAACATGCACTTACTTTAGAAGGTTTGACAAGAGGGCTTGAGAACTTCTCATTAGGAACCCATAGAGCTACTAACACCAAAATAATATGAATGAGTCATTGTCAAACAGAATTACAAAAATAAAATGAAATGTATTGTGCCTATACCTCTGGTTTCCATTGCAACTTTTTGTACTTCTGTGAGAGGAACTTTCGGATTTTAGCTTTATCTCTATAATGAATGGTGCCAGCGTTGGGCTCATCTTCCTGCTAAAGAGACAAACAGACAGACAAAAAGAGAGACTTGTCAGGCATTTAATAACATGTCTTATTACTGTACTTTTACTGTATTTATCAAAAGTACATGTACAATGTTAATGTCAGGCTAAATTATAGTCTAGCCGATCAGTAACACCCATAAAGTGGAGAACTCATGTATAGAATGAATTTTAGGAGGAAGAATTTTTTATTATGTTGCTTTCAAGGATGAGAAAATTTAACAGGTGGGTCATTTATCTCCTAAAAACTCATGAAAGTCAAAGTCTTCTTTTTTTTCTTCTTTATTTTCTCCCCAGTTTGGAATGCCCAATTCCCAATGTGCTCTAAGTCCTTGTGGTGGTCTAGTGACTTGCCTTAATCTGGGTGGTGGAGGACGAATCTCAGTTGCCTCCGCTTCTGAGACCGTCAATCCACGCATCATATCATGTGGCTAGTTGAGTGTGTTACAACGGAGACCTAGTGCGTGTTGAGGCTCATGCTATTCCCCGCAGCATCCATGCACAACTCACCACGCGCCCCACCGAGAGCAAGAACCACATTATAGCGACCACGAGGAGGTTAACCCAACGTGACTCTACCCACTCTAGCAACTGGGCCAATTGGTTGCTTAGGAAGCCTGACTGGAGTCACTCAGCACGCCCTGGATTTGAACTTTCAACTCCAGGTGTGGTAGTCAGCGTCTCTCCTTGCTGAGCTACCCAGGCCCCTAAGTCACAGTCTTATTGAAGAAAGTGACCCTGGGAAACCATGGAAGGTGAAAAGATTTTTAGCACATAATATCCCACCTGCCTTAACAAAAATATTTTTAAATATTCTGTCCAAATCCTTTCAAAATCAAATCACATCTGAGTTACATTTCACCCCAAAATCAATAGAAAAACAACTCAAGTTATTGTGAGAGAACGCAAAACTATTTCAGAAAAATATTTCCCGCCCTGCCCTCTATGGGCTCCCTAGTGTTTAAATGTTCAGAATGGCATTTTTAATGTTTTTAATAATTTTTAGTTTGAATGTTCAGAATGGCATTTTTAATGTTTTTAATAATTTTTAGTTTGAATGTTCAGAATGGCATTTTTAATGTTTTTAATAATTTTTTGTATTCTAATCTTCTTATTAACCCATTCATTGATTGGACTGACAAAGATGAATATATTTTGACACAAAATTAGATATAAAATGCAAATTAACCACATTTTTGGTCTTGCCACAACAATGTAGTATATGAGTAATGTTAACTAGACTTGCTTCCATATTTAGGCCTATTTATTCTTTGTATTTTCTACTTGTTTTATTACTGACACGTTTATTTTTTGGGTGCTTAAAACTCTTTTAAACCTTTGATTTTAATTGTCAATTTTAGATTTTTTTGTTAATCACTTCTTTATGATATGTTAAAAAAAAAATATTTACACAGCAATTACAATCGCGGGAAACAATGTGTCATGTGCTCAAATGTAATATTTGTGAAAAAACGTTGCCAGCTGTATTGATACTGGTGCACAGCTGACAGCGAGCTGGTTGTTCAGACAACGGTATGCCGGTACGGTTGCCAGATATACAAGCCAGGAATCATTACACATGACTTAGACATTGCATTTTCATTATCTAGTATCTACCATCAAATGTTTTGGTGACCACGGCCCATTTTTAAAATATCCCAAAAACAACAACCTGAAATGCTGTAATTTTAACCCGCGATTGTGTTTCTAAATTACCCCAATTTGGCATGAAACCCTAACAGCACTGCTCACATGCTGCAGCTGTCCTGGGGAAGGGAGACCGAGAGGACAAATGTGCAATGCGCATCTGTGCTGTTCAGAAAAACTGTTCAGAAAAACAACAATTAAGTTTCCTCAGATGATTAACAATATTTTTTTTTATTTCTGCCTTATTTGTGGTCATTATGAGAGAAGTATTCTAAAAGTATTCTAACAAAATTTTATAAAGTAACTGTATTCTGAATAGAGGTGCTTGAAAACATAATGAGGGATCAATACAGTTACTTCATTTTTTTGTATTCTGAACACGTAACACCGTTACATGTATTTTGTTACAGCCCAACCCAGTTACAAATTACTAATTACGTCTCTAAAAATTGTAATCAGATTACTTTACTAATTGATTCTTTAAAAAGTAATCATATTAGTAATTAATTTTAAGTTACATGCTAAAAAACTTTTCACAGAATGTGTGTTTTTCTGCTCTATTAATTTAAAATAATTAAAATCTTTCCTCCTTGTTCATTGTCGCACACTCCTTGTTCAAGTCATACACCTAACACCACATTTCTCCATTCATGCCGTTCACATGACATGTCAATGCAAACATAATTTATTATTTAAATGTATTTCTCCCCAATTTGGAATGCCCAATTCCCAATGCACTCTAAGCCCTCTTGGTGGCGTAGTGCCTTGCCTCAATCCGGGTGGCGTAGGATGAATCTTAGTTGTCTCCACGTCTGAGATCGTCAATCTGCGCATCTTATCACGTGGCTTGTTGAGCACATTACTGCAGAGACATAGCACGTGTGGAGGCTTCACGCTATTCTGCACGGCATCCACGCACAACTCATCACGCGCCCCACCGAGAGCGAAAGCCACACATTATAGGGACCACGAGGAGGTTACCCCATGTGACTCTACCCTCCCTAGCAACCAGGCCAATTTGGTTGCTTAGGAGACCTGGCTGAAGTAAATATTATTATTTTAGAAATATGTGTAACCCAATTATTTTAATTAAATGTCATATGCTTAATTGAAAGTCAGTAACTGTAATCTGATTACAAGAATTTGAACTGTAATGTGTTACACTACTTTTGACAAAAACTTAATTAGATATCAACTAATTAATTTGTAGTCAGATTAAATTGTAGCAATATAACTGATATTTAAAGCAGTAGGCCTATAGTGGGCAATAGCAGTATAAAGTGTCACCATCCTGTCATGCAACTGGGATTAAGACATACACCAGCTTTCCCTAAGTAAGCTTAAATCTGACAGGACGTCATTGGCGGGGACACAGACTGCCATTCTCTTATGTGCTCAGTTCAGTCCTCTTCATATTAATCTCCGTCTTCAGTCATGTGTCACATGTCAGTGTTCAGAACTAATTGAAAACTCCACCGAAGCATCACAAAGCCAGATTAGGAATGGCTTAAATTCAATACTGTCA
This sequence comes from Myxocyprinus asiaticus, assembly GCF_019703515.2. Classification (NCBI taxonomy): domain Eukaryota; kingdom Metazoa; phylum Chordata; class Actinopteri; order Cypriniformes; family Catostomidae; genus Myxocyprinus; species Myxocyprinus asiaticus. Next base: position 25,001,082 of record NC_059389.1, on the reverse strand, counting down.
CAAAGTAGTCACAGTAATAAAGGAATTGTATTAATTGTCACTTATTATCTGTCCCATTTGACAGGGGCCAGTTAGAGTGACTGGCTGTGTTCGCAATAGCAACCTCCATCCAACTATTACTTTTTCTGCAGTATATGGTATGTATATTGTGCAGAGTATGTACATTTTCTGTATGCATAGCACAGAATACCTGGATGACCTACAACATTTGCCAAAAAGTTCAGTACACAACAGAGTAGAGATGCACGAAACACTGGCACCATATCGGTTATCGGCCGATATGTTTTTTTATTTATTGGTATCGGTTCATAGGGATATTGATCAGACGATATTGGATATTTAATCATGGACAATCCGCCTATTTAGATTCTTGTTCTACTGCAGATTTCAATATAGTATAAATGTATAATATCGGTCAATTATTGGTTATCAGTCATATCGGATATCGGACTATATGTTTTGTCTTTTTATTGGTATCGGTTCATGGGGATATTAATTGGAAGATATTGGATATTTAATTTCAGACAATGTGCCCATTTAGATTCTTGTTCCACGGCAGATTTCAGTATAGTATAAATTTATAATATCGGCCAATTATTGGCTATCAGTCATATCGGTTATCTGCAAATTTCTTATTTTTGTATTTATTGGTATCAGTTCATAGGGATATTCATTGGACAATATTGGATATTTAATCACAGACAATATGCCTATTTAGATTCTTGTTCTATGGCATACTTCAGTATAGTATACATTAATAATATCAGACAATTATCGGATATCGGCCATATTGGTTATCGGCTGATATGTTTTTTTATTTTTGTATTTATTGGTATCAGTTCATGGGGATATTCATTGGAAGGTATTGGATATTTAATCACCGACAATCTGCCCATTTGGATTCTTGTTCTATGGCAGATTTCAGTATAGTTAAAATTCATAATATCGGCCAATTATTGGTTTTCAGTCATAACATGAAAATAATTATCGTAAAAAAATGAAGAAAAAAAAAGAAGTAAAATCCACCATGACCTGTTTGCTACAGATACAAATAAAAGTCAACATTAAATTGCAATTGCAACTGATTTTAATTCTATAATGTGACACATTTACGTGTGAAAGATTAAATTTAGCAGGAAAAAATGTTGGGCAGACTTGATTTTATGCTTTGGGAATTGATTGGATTGTGAAAAGTGAGTGTTCAATACCAGAATGAAACCAGACCTGAATGTGAGTTTACTTCAACAATACCTAAAGAGCTAATTGGCTATTAGTTAAAATTATATATTTATTTGTAATAATGTGCAAATTTTGACTCATTCACATTAAAACCAGGAAAGTGTAATATGAAACTAAATAGGGACAATTTTGATTGCATGTTGATTCTAAACATCAAGTCAATTTTCTGGTTACTTTCATAACCTCCGTTCCCTGATGGACGGAATGAGACGTTGTGTCAATGTAGTGACACTAGGGGTCACCCTTGGGAGCCCCAAACTCCTCTGATCTTTGAGAAAAGGCCAATGGGAATTGGTGAGAGGAATTTGCATGCCACTCCCCCGGACATATGGGTATAAAAAGAGCTGGCTTGCAACCACTCATACAGGTTTTGTGCTGAGGAACCGAGACAAGGTCCCAGCCATTTCAGCGGGTAGTTCACTGTTGTGGCAGGAGGGACACAATGTCTTGTTCCCTCCATCAGGGAACGGAGGTTACAAAAGTAACCAGAATGTTCCCTATTTGTCACTCACTCAACGTTGTGTCGATGTACTGACACTAGGGGTCCCTATACAAAATGCCACAACTAGCTGAACTATGTTACGTGAACTGGCGGTGTGAGACGGGCAGACCATTGTGTGCCTTGTAGCCAGCGCACCCGGACGTCACGTAACCTCCCCCAATGCTCTTACGAGCGTCGTACGGTCCCCTGCACCTCGGGGACAAGTCGACTGCCCAAAAAATGGTGACCGGCTGCCCCAGCCACGGCCTCTTCTCTTTCTTCTCCCCAAAAGGAAAAATCGTTCAGCTAGGGGCCATATAGCATCCGCGTCGGGGGGGTGTCACTCCCAAGGGAAAGACACCGCGGAGACCACACCCTGCCCAAAGGGGGGGGAAATTGTGTGGAAATATGTCACATGGTCTTACCAAGTCTTGTTGGCAGTGTCTCATGTGGAGAAGTCCCCGTGGTAGGTCCTACCCAGGGGGGAGGAGCTCTACAAATAAGGCGACCGGGGGCAGAGGGGCCTCTGCCCAAGGAAGATGCAGGTTCACAAATGGAGAAACCATCTCGCAGAAGACACATCACACAGGGTTACATATGGGAAACCAGTGCATGTGGAGCACCTATCCCAATACAGGGCCAAGTTAGCATACGTTTCTCCGCAATCTCACCTGCCACAGGGCTAAGGAGGAAGGACATCCAGGGTCCACAACTTCGTGAACACGACTGGGGGTAAAAAGCGCACGTCTTTGCCTCCAGCAGGGGAAAGGCGCTATACACAAGTGGTACACCCATCCAGCTGTGCCGCAACTTACCTGCTCGTACCTGACAACACACAGGACGAGACCGGCTCAACCCGGAGATTGTAGAACCTCGCGAAGGTATTGGGTGTTGCCCAGCCTGCTGCTCTCCAGATGTCTGCTAAAGAGGAACCATTGGTCAGAGCCCAGGAGGCCGCCACACTCCTGGTAGAGTGTGCTCGTATGCCCCAAGGGGGGCGGAACGTCCTGGGTGAGATATGCCAAAGCGATAGCGTCAATGACCCAGTGGGCGATCCTCTGTTTGGAGACAATGCTCCCTTTCCACTGTCCTCCAAAGCTGACAAAGAGCTGCTCAGAGCATATAAAGCTCTGCGTGCGAACCAAATAGATGCGCAAAGCACTCACCGGACACAGCAACGACAAGGCTGGGTCTGCCTTCTCCTGGGGCAGAGCTTGCAGGTTCACCACCTGATCCCGAAACGGGGTCGTGGGAACCTTGGACACATAGCCCAGTTGGGGTCTTGGTACCATGTGAGAATATCCCGGACCGAACTCCAGGCACTTACAGGGAACACCTGCAGGTCCCCTACCCTCTTGATGGAAGTGAGCGCAGTCAGGAGGGCAGTCTTCAAGGAGAGTGCCTTTAGCTCAACTGACTCCAGGGGCACAAATGGAGCTCCCCGTAGGCCCCGAAGGACCACGGAGAGGTCCCACGAGGGGACGAGACGTGGTCTGGCAGGATTCAGCCTCCTCGTGCCTCTAAGGAACCTGATGACAAGGTCGTGCTTCCCAAGAGACTTACCATCAACTGCTTCGTGGTGTGCTGCTATAGTGGCCACGTACACCTTCAAGGTGGAGGGGGATAGCCACCCACCAGCCTCTCCTGCAGGAAGGAAAGCACTGACCCGACTGCGCATCTCTGCGGTCTTCACGAAGAACACCACTTGGCGTACAGACACCACTTCAAGGCATACAGGTGCCTTGTAGCGGGAGCACTAGCCTGAGTGATCATGTCTACCACCGCGGGCGGTCACTTAGGTCTTCCACGTCCCATCCAAGGGCCAAATGGGGAGATTCCAGAGGTCTGGTCGCAGGTGCCAGATGGTGCCCCGTCCCTGAGAAAGAAGGTCCTTCAACAGGGGAATTCGCTGGGGGGGTGGGCACATGGCACCCCAGCCATGCTTGGAGGAATCTGTCATAACCACGTCACGCCTGGACACCTGCACTAAGGGGACCCCTGCCCGCAGAAATGCAAGGTCTGTCCAAGGGCTGAACAGGCGGCGGCAGATCGGCGTAATGGTCACGCAATGTGCCCTGTGGTGCCATGCCCATCTCAGGACTCGAGTCCGAAGCCAGTGCTGAAGCGGTCTCATATGCATCAACCTGAGCGGCGTGACCGCCGCCGAGGACGCCATATTCCCCAGGAGCCTCTGAAATCGTTTCGGTGCGACTGCGCACACTTGCTCGTGAGGCGCGCCATCATAGAGACTGAGTCTAACTCCATGCCGAGAAAAGAGATGATCTGAACCAGGGAGAGCTTACTCTTTTCCCAGTTGACCCGAAGCTCCAGCCAGCTGAGGAGGTTGAGCACCAAGTCCCTGTGCGCACAACAAATCCTGAGAGTGAGCTAGAATCAGCCAGTCGTCAAGATAGTTGAGGATGCGGATGCCCACTTCCCTTAGCGGGGCAAGGGCTGCCTCTGCGACTTTCGTGAAGGCGTGATAGGGACCGAAGGGGAGGACCTTGTACTGGTACGCCCAGCCCTTGAAAGCAAACCGCAGGAAGGGCCTGTGTCGAAAGGAACCAGGGCGGGGCACAGCCGTGAGCAGCACTCTGAGCCCAGGAACCAATCATCGAGCCACGAGGGTTCAGGGAGGAGTGGAGGGTTCCATTCCAGCCCAATGCTCGCAGCTGCCCGGGCAAGCAAGGCCACCAGCTCCACGTCAGCCTGCGACTGGGTGACCACACCCAAGGGTGGGAGCCCAGTCGAGTCCTCGGCATCAGACTGGATGAGCCTGCTCTCCGATGCTGTGATCGAGAGCTCATCCTCTTCGCGAGACACGAATGAGATTGTGAACTCGCCCTGAGACGAGCGTACTGGGGAATGGGAGGTCCGTGGGGGGTTTCCTGGTGGAGAAGCTCCCATTGAGGTCCCCAAATCGCCCCCAGTGCTAACCGCTGTGGCCTCATACCCGTAGGTAGAAGGACTGAGGCGGGGAGCCGCTGGGGTGGCTTTCCCTCTGACGAAGGAGAGCAATGACAGCAACGTTGCCATGGTCATGTTCTCGCAATGAGGACATGACCCATCCACGAACAATGTTTCCACGTGGGCAGCGCCCAAGCACGTGAGACAGCAGTCGTGGCTGTCAGAAGCGGAGAGATAGTGACTGCAACCAGGAATTATAAACAGACGGAAAGGCATCTTTAAAAAGACGCTCCATCTGTGCCACTCTTTTAGTAAGAAAATATACTCTTTTATTAGGAAGAATATACTCTTTTAGCTGCTGAAGCGCCCAGGGGCGTTTCTGCATACCAACGGTGCAAGAAGGGGAGAAACCGCTGTAATGCGCTGTAAATCCAACAGCTTTCGAGGTGAATGGATCGGCGGAGGAATTTAGCTCGCTGAAACACAACCACTCGGCTCCGAAGAAAATATCTGAATGAGTGGTTGCAAGCCAGCTCCTTTTATACCCGTATGTCCGGGGGAGTGTCATGCAAATTCCACTCGCCAATTCCCATTGGCCTTTTCTCAAAGATCAGAGGAGTTTGGGGCTCCCAAGGGCGACCCCTTGTGTCACTACATCGACACAACGTCGAGTGAGTGACAGATAGGGAACAAGAAAACCAAACCTGAAAAATCCTTCAAGCTCAAACTGCAACAGATTTTAAAATACAGTGACTTTCAGGTGAGTTGTGCTCTTATATTACAAGAGAATTCATCAAACTAAAGCTTGAGGCTAGAACTTGACTATCTATGACTTATCAATGACCAACGTTTTTCAAAGTTGTAGCCTCATCTATTATAAAAATCACTTCAAAACTGATCTCAGGTCAGATTTCCTGGACCCTAGACATCTGGAGGCGTTTGGAGGAACGAGCCCAGAATATTAATGAGGTTAATTAAATCTCATTTTTCAGGGTAAACAGGCTAGGTCTAAGAGTAGGAGACCAGGGCACATTTTTCACGTCTGGATATCCAGCAGAATGAGAAAACACAGCCCCTCCACAAATCAAATTTTAATTTTCTCTGCCCTGTATCGTGGATGATAATGACCTGAGCCATGTGTTTCATCAGTCATCCTCATCTCTGCTCTGATGAACTGTAAACACAAGCTAGAGAAGAAAACAGAGGTGTTGAAATAACAAATACAAGGTTAACATATTCATCCGATTAAAAGAGCTAAACACTGAAAATACTTCATGTTTACAAAAACCTGCTTCTGCTGTGTTTTCTCTACATTCAATGGGTGAAAAAAAGTGGGTAAAAAATACGCCTTTTTCCTCATGTATGTTCTTTAAAGGGGCTTTCAAACATGTTCCAATAATTTCCATTTATACGCATATGAATAAATGAAAAATAAATGAATAAATAAATACTTAATATAAAGAACTACCAAAGTATACTAGAACATGTGCAATGTCATATCTAATATTCATGAGAGGGCTAATTATAAGTGCAATTTTCGTGCAAGCGCAAAGCACAAGTGGCCGTGGGTGGAAGTGTTTTCGGTATTTGTGGGTGTATGTACGCAAACTGTGGGTGTATTGTATGTTAATGAAGTGGTGCAAAGTGCAATTTGCTTAATGCTTAATTTGCTTAATGCTTAATTTTCTTAAACTCAGTTCCTGCATATGCAGATTGGTGATTCCACCAGCAGGTTCATGTCCAAACTCTGAAAATACTATATAGTGGAACATCTCATTACGTCCTTGACAATCACTGTAGTAGCTGTTTTATTAAGCAAAAATGTATGAGATTTGTATTAAACTTTCTAGAGGTCATGGCTTATTTTTTAATTCTTATCATAATTATTATGTTTATATTTACCATTGTATTTATCATCTAGTTTGGATTTGGGGAAGTGGTTATATACATATATATATATATATATATATATATATATATATATTATGAAGTGGTGTAAAACTCGTATATAACCACCTCCCCAAATCCATATATAACATTATATATATATATATATATATATATATATATATATAAAAACATTATTTTTTTTTTTTTTTTGAAGTGTAATTTGAATTTAAAAATATTTTTGGTTTAATGTTTGTGCAATGTATGGTTTAATGTGTGTGCAAAAATCCCCATATCCCCTGATGTGTCAGTTGATCAATATGATTAATAATACTTACATTCTCTTTTGTATGGAGCGTACAACCAAAACCTGAAGAGAACCGCATTTTCCAAGCATATAAAGGAGCATGTCACTGTCATAGAATGCCTGACATTCAACAAGGACGCAGTTAATGCACACAAGTGCGTAAGTCCATATTTCTATTAATCTTATTCATTGTATTATGAATTTACACAACTGACTTCTTATAAATGTGTTGTTTTTATTTATATCGCTGGTGCTTGACAGGGAATGGACTATATAATAGGATGCATACGGTGCAATAACTGGAGAAGAACCTCAGAATAAAATTTCTCTTGAAACAGCCCAGCCTACGTTGCGCGTGCAATTTCGCCATACCCACTTGCGCCCAGACTTAGCACGTGTGTAAAAATTACCCGCCGACCACCAGGGGTCGCTATTCATGTTTATTGTTCATTTTGTGTCTTTCATTTGTTCATGGGTTTTGTAGTTCTTTTTCATGGTTTTGTTCATTGGCCCTTGTGTTCATTAGTGTCAGATGTCCCTCGTTTCATTATTAGTCTGTGTATTTAATCCCTATGTTTTCCTCTGTTCATTGTCGGGTCTTGTTCTGTTTATTTCAGACTATAATATAGCTATGTGTTCAAGTTTTGCATTTTCTCCTGTGTTTTGCGATTTTCTTCAGTGTGTTGTGAGTCTTTGAGTTTTTCATTAAATAACTGCATTTGGATCCAGCATTTTTCAGCCTGCTATTGTTAAAACATGCTTGCATGAAAATATCAAAACTTCCTACTGACTTTGAGCATATGACTTATCACACAGTGCTGCGCTTAGCACTCTTAAAATAGTGCTCTGTATCTCATAGTACAAAAAATCAAAATGAGGCAAACTAAATCCTATCCAATTTTTTACCAACCAATTGTTCCCTTTTCAGCCTCTCTCATAGCTTCATCATCATCTCAGATCAAACCTAATAAAAAGAGTCTATGAAAGAAAGCATGAGAACGGAGAGCTTGTCATCTATTTTGCTTGCCATGTCCTCAAAATAGCATTGATTTCCATTGACCAATGAGACAAAGCTGCAACCATGGACACAGTTTCTGGACAGAAGGCTGGAAAATCAAATGAAGGGCTGGAAAAACCATGGAAAATGTACACCTGGCTATGAAATGTAAGAGCAAGGTCATATTAAGTCAAGTCATTTTTTAAAATTATTTTATTTATTTATTTATTTATTTGTATAGCGCTTTTCACAACACACATCATTTCAAAGCAGCTTTACAGGAAGTCATGCATTAACAAAAAAATGAAACTAATATCTATAAAGTCTTAGAGTGTTCATTGTGTAGTTTGATTAAATATGACTGTAAATTGTGTATAGAAATGAAATAACTAAATAATAATTGTATTTAGAACCCCTGTGAACAAGCTGAAGGCGACTGTGGCAAGGAACACAAAACACCATAAGATGTTGGTTAATGGAGAAAAATAACCTTGGGAGAAACCAGGCTCACTGTGGGAGCCAGTTCCCCTCTGACTAAACAACATGAATATAATGCCACTTATATGAATATAATGCCAATATCTTTATTAATATTAGTTATTTATGTGCAGTGCAAGTCATGGTTTTAAATTTGTAAATTAAATTAAGGTCCATTGTTTTAAAAAATAAATAAATATATATATCTTTGAAGTCCATCCTAGATTAACTGCAGAAGTTCACATTGATGCATTGTCCTTAGTTAGTTGGCTGATGAAGGCTTTTGTTGGCAATTAAATGATAGTCTATGTATTCCATTTCAAGAGTGTAGTCCATCAACAGACAAAGGTGATGAGGGCAGAGATTAATGAGGTGCATCGCAGGTCATTTCTGTGAAGTTCGATGGGGTCCATCCTAAATCCAAGGTTCAGGCAGTGGCATATGAAGTATCCCATGTCTTACAGTTGGAGTTGGCATCAGTTCATCCTCTGAAGTCAAAAGACTCCAGTGATGCCTGGCTGGCACCGGCTGTAGTTTGTCGTCATCTTTCAGCGACACATAGCCGTGGAGTCCGACAACAAACAGGAACAGAGCTGGATCTGGCTGGCTCTGGTAACTTCTGGATATGAATCCCAAGGTTGAGACAAGGAAACAAAAAAAATTACATATTAGCGTACATGCCATTCAATTTTATGCTGAGTTATAGATCATGGTGGATGTTTCTGGTTCTGGCAGACCTAACTAAAGCAACCTAATTGTGAGTTGAAGGATAAATTAGGTGTATGCCTGGGTAATAGATGAATCTTTAGTATAGACTTAAACTGAGTGAGTGTGTCTGCATCTGAACAGTGTTAGGGAGACTATTTCATAGTTTAGGAGCCAAGAATGAAAAGGATCTACCACCTTTTGTGGATTTTGATATTTTTGGAATTAATAACAAGCCAGAATTTTGTGAACGTAATGAACGTGACGGAATATTGCGTGTCAGAAGGTCACATAAGTACTGTGGAGCTAGAAATTTACTAAATTTAACAGGAAGCCAATGTAACGACGATAGAATGGGGCAAATATGATCATATTTCTTGGTTCTAGTCAGCACTCTGGCAGCTGCATTTTGTACCAACTGAAGTTTATTTATTGAACTTGCTGGACATCTTCCCAGTAATGCATTACAATAATCTAGTCTTGTGGTCATGAATGCATTAATTAGTTTTTCGGCATCAGCAATAGAGAGCATGTGTCATAATTTTGCAATATTTCTCAGGTGGAAGAATGCTGTTCTACAGACATTGGAAATTTGATTTTCAAAGGACAGATTGGTATCAAATATAACACCTAAATTCTTTGCTGTAGAAGACGACGTAACAATACATCCATCGAGAGTCAAATTATATTTTAGCTGCTTATTTTAGAGGTTTTTGGTCTAATCATTAGTACCTCTGTTTTGTCGGAATTGAGTAGAAGGAAATTTCTGGCCATCCAATCTTTTATTTCATTGATACACTCTGCTAATTTGGAGAATTGTGAATTTTCGTTGGGTTTAGAAGAAATATAATGTTGGTTATCATTGGCATAACAGTGGAAACTTATTCCATGATTCCTGATAATATCTCCCAGGGGAAGCATTTATAAGGAGAAAAGCAGAAGTCCTAAAACTGATCCCTGTGACACTCCATACTTAACTTTTGTTTGATTTGACAATTCCTCGTTTACACATACAAAGTGGTAGCGGTCTAATAAATAGAACCTGAACCATAATAATGCAAGTCCACAAATGCCAACATAATTCTACAGCCAATTCAAGAGAATGTCATGATCTATTGTGTCGAAGGCAGCAGTAAGATCTAAAAGCACTAGAAGAGAAATGCAGCCGTGATCAGATGATAAGAGCAAGTAATTTGTAACTTTGATAAGTGCAGTCTCTGTACTGTGATGGGGCCTAAATCCTGACTGAAATTCTTCCTTTATTCCATTTCTCTGAAGAAATGAACATAGTTGGGAGGACACTATCTTTTCTAGTATTTTCGACATAAATCGTAGTTTTGAAATTGGTCTGTAATTAGCCAATTCTCTAGGATCAAGCTGTGGCTTCTTAATAAGCAGTTTGATGACTGCCATTTTAAAGTTTCTTGTAATTTCTAATAATATTAAGAAGAGGTTCTTAGGTTACTGGGAATACCTCTTTTAAGAGCTTAGTTGGTATTGGATCTAACATACATGATGTGGCTTTTGATTTTTTGGTAAGTTTTGTTAGCTCTTCATGACCTATGACAGTGAAGGATTGAAGTTGCTCGTGAGCAAAATTATGAGACACTGTTTTCTGGGGTGCTGTGACAGTTGATTGCATAGTTCCAATTTTATTTCAGATTATTTCAATTTTATCAGTAAAGAAATTCATGAAGTCATTACTATTGTGCTGCGACTGAATATCTGGTTCATTTGATGCTTTATTCCTAACAAATTTAGCCACAGTACTGAATAAACACCTAGGATTGTTGTGGATTGTTGTGTATTTGAGTTTTCTCAAATATGCTGACCTGGCAGCTCTTAGTGCCTGTCTGTAGCTACAGACACTATCCTTTCATGCACCGCAAAACACCTTTAATTTTGTATTCTTCCACTTGCGCTCCATTTTCCGAGCTGCTCTCTTGAGAGCATGAGTGCGATCATTGGATTTTTTCTTTAATTTTCTTTAATCAAAGGGGGGCGACACTATCAAGAGTGCTAGAAAAGACTGTATTTATACTTTCTGTTATTACATCAAGTTCTTGTAGACTTTTTGGCTTACAGAGTATGTGAGACAGTTCTGGAAGATTATTAGTGAAGCTACCTTTAGTGGTCGAAAGAATAGTACAACCTAAATGATAGCGTGGTGTAGATTGAGTGACGTTAGCTGATCGCAACAAACAAGAGACGAGGTAATGATCTGAGATGTCATCGCTCTGTGGTAGAATTTCTATAGTATCAACATCAACTCCATATGACAGAATTAAATCTAGTGAATGATTATGGCAATGAGTTGGTCCTTTCACATTTTGTCTGACTCCAAGAGAATTGAGAATATCGATAAATGCTAATCCCAGTGTGTCATTTTCATTATCTATGTGAATGTTGAAGTCACCAACAATTAAAGCTCTATCTACATTAACTACTAGATCTGATAGAATATTTGCAAATTCACCAGAGTAAGGCCCGGGTGATCTATATACTGTAGCAAGGGCAAAAGACGACAGAGAATTTTTATTTATATCTGACGGTGTCATATTAAGCATTATTAGTTCAAAAGACTTAAACTTATTTCCTGTCCTCTGAGTAACACCAAAAACTTCACTGTAAATTGTAGCAACACCTCCTCCTCGACCCTTCAGGTGAGGCTCATGTTTATAACAATAACCGGGGGGAGTAGATTCATTTATCTGGTTTAAGCCAGGTTTCAGTCAAACAGAGTGCATCTAAACTATGATCTGTAATAATTTCATTTACAATTAGTGCTTTGGTAGAAAGATATCTAATGTTTAGTAGCCCTACCTTTATATGATGTTTATCTTAAATTTTTTTTTTTTTTTAAGTTTGACCTTAATAAAAAAAATTCTAAATGATTTAGTGAGAGTTTTGTGTTTGGTAGTTTGAGGAACAGACCCAGTCTCTATGTGATATCTAGGTGATACAGTCTCTGTGTTGTAGTTTATGTGACCTGTGTGATGTCTCAGTGCAGCTAGCAGATGTTCGGATTAACCAGTTTTTCTACTTCCTGAGCTGGGCCCCAGTTAGTCAAATACTATCATTATTAAGACTATGAGCCAAATTAGTAGAGAGAAGAGCGGCACCTTCACTGGAGAGATGGAGTCTGTCTCTCTTTAGCAGGTCAGGTCTACCCCCAAAACTCTTCCAATTGTCTATAAATCCTATGCTATTCTCCAGACACCAATCAGACATCCAGCCATTCAGTGACACTAATCTAAGATAAACCTCGTCACCACGATGAGCAGGTCTGACATAATTTTTGCAAGTTCACACACTTCTTTAACATTATCTCTATTGATCTCCAACTGGTGAAGCCGGACATCGTTAGTGCTGACATGAATAGCAATTTTAGAAAATCTACATTTAGCATTAGCCAGCACTTGCAAATTTTATTTGATGTCAAATGATCTGGTACCCGAAATGCATTTAACAATAGTGGCTGGAGTCTCTATTTCCACATTCCTTACAATAGAATCACCAATTATTAGGGCTCTTTCAACATGATTCTCAGTGGGTGCATCACTGAGTGGGGAGAATTGATTGGAAACCCTAAAAGGAACAGGAGAGTGATGTCGCTTTGCTGAGTGAGTATGCCGCAGAGACGTCACCCAATCTGCTTGCTGAGGGGGCTCTTCAGCCAGAACCAAAGTGTGTGTGTTGCTCGCTGTACTACCAGCATCCAAAACTGTATCTACCAACATCTCTTTCTCACTGACCTCCACTAGCATTCGGATGCGTGTCTCTAACTCATTAATCTTCTCTGTCAGCTTGACTAATTCCTCACATTTATCACCCCTCTATGTAAACCCCTCACTGCTGATGGAAGAAGCTGTAGTAAACATGTGGCATGTAATGAAGGAAGCAATAACATGAGCAGATGCCATGACTTACCGCAGTTGTTTGTTGTTGTTGTCATTGTGGTTGTTCTTGAGCGGCAAGGGTTTGAGATCAGTGTGGTTCCTAATCAGCAGATGTTTGAGATTGATGCAATAATCCATGTAAATCACAGTGGAAAAAAACAAATTCACGCTGTCAAGATGTGAGATGTAGACAAGCAGAAAAAAGCGGAAAAAAAAGACAGAAAACAAAATGAGAGAAACAGGTGTGCGTGGTAAAATACACTCAGATGAAACAGTAGAAAAGTGGAAAAACCAGAAGCAACGCGGTAAAATGGCTAAGGATAAAAACGATGAACGTTTAAGAATATGAATAAGCAATGCTAAGCAGGCTAGCAAGCTACAAACACTCATGCAGTGTGCTGTCAGCAACAGGAAGAGACGTCATTCCATAATAGTTGTTATTAACAACCATCACGAAGACCTCCACCCAATATCATGACTTCAGCATTGACAACATTTAAAATGTTGCATGTTCAACATTTAACATGCATCTAACATTTGTGTTTCTATTTTTTTCAAAATGGCCTTGGTTATTGAACATGTGGTGAAATTATATTAACATAGACTGATACACTTCTCTATTACTGTTGTCAAAGACACACTTCTGTTAAGGAATCTTGAATCAATATGGCTAATAAATATAAAACTCCTTGAAGCCCTGAGTAGTAAATGACATCACAGAGAGCAGCAAAAATAAAAGAAAAGGGAAGTTACGAAACTCGTTGGTACTGGCAGTCACATGATTAAATAGACTCTGAGGATGTTATATATTCTCAAGTGCATTCATTCAAGTCCTCTTTATTAATGTATATAGTCTCAGAAAACTTTTTTTAGGGAATGTTTCTTGTAATCCACAGCGATTGGTCAAGATCATATGTTTGGCCCTCGTAAAACCCACAAGCAATCAGTGTATTTGTATATGCACTTTTTGTAATTTATGCCACATTAATAATTATTGCTCCATAAAAATAATTTAACAAATGTTATATTTTTATATAATGACTTCTTTTATTTTTTTCTTTCGACAGCAAAGGGGGATGCTCCAATGGCTGCAGTTTTCCATCCAGAGTTGCTGAAGCAGACAATATTTAGACCCCTTTTTCTAGGTTCTTCCCCTTCAGGGGTGAGCAGTGTCGGGCTGCTCAGTTGTAATGGCAGCTGCTGAAGAGACACACTGCTCCATCCCACATCTCAGCGACCATCACTCCATTACTGCCTGCGTGCATAGTTTGGCTAGGTACTCCCAGCCACATCCTTGGCCTGTACACACTACCATTCCACATCGCCGCAGGACTTGGTGGTGCAGGGTTGAAGCAAGGAGCTTGCACAAGGAGGTGATTAAGGTGGGCGTTTGGGTGCACAGTCCACACTCCCACCATCTTCGCTCTGACAGATAGATTCCAGTGGCATGAGAGACACATGACGACCTTCTTCTGGCCAAAGCTGCAGAGTAGGTCTGTTGGATCCCGCCTGCGCATGTCCCCAGATGCAGATTTGTAATTAGGGTTTACTCCCCTAGCCATCACGCCATCCTCGGCTTACCCACATAGCAGTGGGGCAGTGGTTGGTGTCACATCTCTAGGGACCATTGAAACTCCAAGATCCCCTACTGATTCAGCCTGAGGTCGCAAAACCTCAGTTTCTGCAGGTTGCCTCGAGAAGGTATGGTAGGAGTCTTGGTGAGGGAGAGACTTTGTACTGACCATAGAAGACTTACACCCTCTGCTTCCTGGACCCCAAAACTGTAGTGGCCATTTGTAGGAGCTAAGGGAGGGAAATTGCAGGCATCACTACCTGCAATAGCTCACCTAGCAAACTGCACTAGACGCATCACAACACCCTGCAGGCGAGTACCCTGCCAACCTATAATGACTTACAGCAGGTGCAAATCTCACACAAGCTCATGAATGCCTAACACTGCTGATCCAGTATCAGTCAGGGATGTGTATCTGTGAGGAGAGTGACAGGCCAGCAGGAAGCAGGGGACAGCAGGGGCGACAGATCTGCCATACACAGTCATATGAGAGAGCTCTGATCCAGCACAGACTGTCACATCACTGCTGTCACTAATAATCAGAGAATGTTCACAACCAGACAGGCTCGGCTTTAAAGGTGCCCTTTAGAACAGCTTTTGTTCAGAACTGGTTCCATTATTTTAAACAAATCAGTTTTTCCAAACAAATTACTCTTATGAAGCGGGTCTTTTGAATCGACAATCGAAAAACATACAGCTCAATAAGTGTAGTCCAATTCCCACACAAATGAATCGGTTCTTCTGAATCTACAGCACAAAACCATATTATTAAAAGAATATTCCAAGTTAAATATAACTTTATAAATATAAACTTTATAGAAAGCATATGTGGCCTACTGCAGATTACCATAAACCTGTTTATAAAAACAAGCAAATAGAAATACACTTCTTCAGGAAATACACTTACATTGGAAGTAAAAGAAAGGTTATAAATTTCTTTAATTACTATTCTTATGCAATACATTATGTAAAGTCGGTTTAAAATGAATTGAGGCTTTAGTGTGACTTTTGCATTTGACAGGTGGCGACTGGATAAACAAACTTTTCTGTGGGAGCGGCCGAAATGATATCAAGCCTCTGGTCAATGTTTTTCTAATTCACACCATCGATATGAATGCAGCCAAACTGAAACTCAATGGCCATAATCTGCTCAGTGCTCATAAAGCAGGTCTCAGCGCTGGCTCCTGGCACAGCCCAGGCCCTGATTTATTGACTCTCTAATAGGCTTATGGTCGACACCCCATCGCTGACTATGACATTTCAGCTTAGCTGCAATCTCATAGCTTCATCTGTGTGTGTGTGTGTGAGAGAGAGATAGAGAGAGCTAAACCCTGGGGTGTCTCTCGACTTCTCTTTCTTATAAATCCCCCTCCTTCCGGACAGGAGCATTTTTGGGTCAAATGTCTCTTGTTCTTTATTTCAAACCATTCACTCATTTTAATCGTAATTCCTTTTACACCCATATTATACTGTATGTCATCACTTTTTTTGCACGACACTCACATTCTTTTGTCTAACGATTTCTCTTCCTCTTTCTTTCTAGGTGAATCTCACAAAATCTGTGAAGATCGTGTTCTTGTTACATTTTCAAACATCAAAATCAAAAGAAAGAAATACAATTATATTCTAATGAAATAAAGTCTATTTTTTTTACCTTTAAAGACACAATGAAATCGCTTGACGAATATGGTTTTCTTTCTTTCCTCTTAAAACAGGAGGTCTGGAAGGGACATATTAAAGACTCTACTTTTTTTTCTGTAAAACCAATAGCCTTTAGTTACAAATCGGTGTAGTGCAGGATGAGTCCATTTTCCAGAAAGAGAAAGAATGTACATTTTAAAGGCATATACTGTTGTAACAGTTAAGGAAAGGAGGAAGCTGGGATGGGTTGACAAAGCACACAGACATTTATTGTCGAAGACTTTTCAGCGTTCCACAATAAAACTTTTTTCGGCCATACATTCAATATATGCGCTGCATTTCAACACCCGCACTTCTGACATGCAAACACACACAGACAGCTTCACGCGTCCCTCTCTCCCGTCTGCTGCTGTCTCTTCTCCTTAAGTACTCCCGCCGCCCCTCGCTGGAACGCGAGACCGGTGTGGCACGCAGCTGAAAGTTATTCGCCATTTATCTTCCCTGCCTCACTCTGCCCAGATGCTGCTCGGCTCCGCCCTGCTCACCACAACTGTATATGCTAACAGTGACATTTAGGAGTACGCTAACATCCATATGGCTTCAAAACTAACAGACATAGCTACACAAGCTACAAAACTACAAGCTACAAAAGTCTAATTTTGATTTCATGTGGTCATAAAGGATTTTTTTGCATTGTGACATTAGTATGTAAAAATTAAGCACATTTTCCCCCCAAAAGAGGTACAAAAACTTTTTTTAATTTTATTGTTCTAACAATACATTTTCATTGCCAGTGTATTGGATCTATTTTTTTAAGAGAACCACAATGAAAGAAAATATTTTATAAGATAAAAAAGATAAAGAATATATAACATGATGATTGATGTGGGGAAAAAAAGGTTATTTTTGCACATGGTACTTTTGCACATTTTTGCACTTCTAAACAACAGAATATGGTACATATGATAGAACATTTAAAATGTATATTTGCTTTGCTTTTATGGATTTAATTTATTTTGGAAAGTGTTTCTTTAACTTTCACAACACAATACATTTACATAATTAAATAAACCATTGGTTTTCCATATCAACTTTTTCATGCTTATGACCGACATGCCGATGGTTATAATTGGTTTAATAATTGGCTGATAAAAATTGGTGGCCGATACATTGTTGCATCCCCAACTGTAAATGCAAAGAAATCTCATTCACATTACTGTAATGCAACAAAAATGTATATATTATTATACATTTATTTATATAATAATAACAATTATTATTATTATTATAATTATTTATTATATATTAAATTATATCACAAAAATAATGATATATTTATGTTAATTATTTATACGTGATTTTTGTACTCTATGCTGATTTAAAAAAATATTGAATTGCAGTAATTTCTTTACAGAAATGCAATAAACAATTATTGTATTATAGTAAAGACAATCTAAAGAAAATTACTATTGACAATAATAAGAATTATTATGGAAAACTCTAAAGTAAATCGTCTGTATGCATTATGCTTGCAAGAATTTCGAGGGGAAATGTGTATATTTATCATGAAAATAATGTCAGTGCAAAAAATCTTGATTTTATTCAAGCAAAATATGTCTTTTTTCTTTTCTTTGATTTTGTGGTGAAATGTGACAAGTTCACCATTCACCAATCTGTTCTACACTAACACAACACTCACAAGCACTTACTTTTAAAACTTTCAGCTTATATAATGATAATGCAATGATAATAGTGTGCGAGTGTTTGTGTATATGCGCTGTGGTTTTAAGTGCTTTCAAAAACAACCCTCTCCACTTTAATGATTTCCTTCTGGCCATATGTGCACTGCTTCAAATGTGGCTGCTCTCAACTGTATGGGCAATTTATAAAAGGTCTCCATAATAAAAAACAATTTAGCCTTAGCACTGTCCTTCTGACCACGTGACATATGCAATTATCTTTCCATCTTTTTGCGATTTGTTCATATGCCCACCCTGTTCTAAAGGATGTGCACTCGTGTGGGCACGACCGCCAGCCACACGTGATAAATCTCATTATTACACTAATAGGTGAGGATGATAATCTGATGAAGCTTTGCCTCCAAGAGACATGACTCACCAGTAACATAGTGGAATGCCATGACGATGACCAGTAAACAAATACAACACTTTCAGGTCAAATAACGTTATATGTTTTGTGTGTGAGAGATTGTATATGTTTGGAATGCAGTACTACCTACCATAATATTAATACTGAGCATTCTGGGCACACTAAGCAGTATGTTAGTATAGCATACTGAACCTGAGCGGGATTATGTATGCTTGTACAAATCTGATGAATACTATCCATGAAAACAATGAGGAAAGAACAAACGCAGTTTTCATATGGACTCTTTAGATTTCTAGTGATTCCTTACGGACACCATAAAGCACCGGATCATCTGATTAGGGTCAGTTCTAAGCACCGCTGAGTGTAGGTCATTTAAAACATCCATACTGATTTCTGTATTCCTGTATGAGTGGTTCAGCTGTACTACTTCTACAGTTACTTCCTGTAGAATGGTACATACTGTTTAAGAGCTATATATTACATGGGAAACAATTTTTTAAATATCTAATAAGAGCCAAAACATTATGACCACATGCCCAATATGCTGTTGGTCCTCCAATGCCACCAAAACAGCACCGACACGCCAAGGCATGTACTCTACAAGACCCCTGAAGTTGTCCTGTGGTATCTGACACCAAGACATTAGCAGCAGATCCTTCAAGTCCTGTAAGTTGAGAGGTGGAGCACCATGGATCGGAATTGTTGGTCAAGCACATCCCACAGATGCTCAATCGGATTGAGATCTAGGGAATTTGGAAGCCAGGGCAACACCATGAACTCTTCATTATGTTCCTCAAAGCATTCCCAAACAATGTGTGCATCCTGCTGAAAGAGGCCACTGCCATCAAGAAAAACCATTGCCATGAAGGAGTGTACCTCATCTGCAATGATGTTTAGGTAGGTGTCACGTGTCAAATTGACGTCCACATGAATGGCCGGACCCAGGGTTTCCCAGCAGAATATTGCCCAGAGCATCACACTCCCTCCACCTGCTTGTAATCTTCCCACAGTGCATCCTGGTGCCATCACTTCCCCAGGTAAACGCCGCACACGTACATAGCCGTCCACGTGATGTAAAAGAAAATGGGCCTCATCAGACCAGGTGACCTTCTTCCACTGCTCCAAGATCCAGTTCCGACGCTCACATGCTCATTGTAGGCGCATTCAACAGTGAACAGAGGTCATCATGGGCACTCTGACCAGTCTGCGGCTACAAAGCCCCATACGCAGCAGGTGTGATGCACTGTGTGTTGTGACACATTCCTCACGTGACCATCATTAACATTTTCTGTGACTTGTGCCACAGTAGACCTTCTGTTGTTACGGACCAGACAGGATAGTCTTTGTTGCCCTCGTGCATAGAAGAGCCTTGGGTGCCCAACACCCTGTTGCCGGTTTGTGGTTTGTCCCTCCTCGGACCACTTTTGGTAGGTACTCACCACTGATGACCGGGAGCTCCCCACAAGCCTTGCCATTTCAGAAATACTCTAACCTAGTCATCTGGCCATAACAATTTGGCCCTTGTCAAAGTCGCTTAGGTCCCTACTCCTGCCCATTTCTCCTGCATTCAACACATTGACTACGAGAACTGATTGTTCGCTTTCCATCTAGTCTACCCAAACCTTGACATGTGGCCTTGTTAGGAGATGATCAACATTATATGCTTCACATGTGAGTGGTCATAATGTTTTGGCTCATCAGTGTATAAGTAGTCATTAAGCAGACGCTTTTATCCAAAGCAACTTACAGTACACTTATTACAGGAATAGCCCTTTTATTAAAGGAGCAAGTGTCTTAGGGTGCTTTTACACTCCGAAATTAGATGTGCATCAGTGTACTGCATCCAAAAACTCTTGAAAATGTGGTGCTGATATGAACGCAATCCATCCTAAATTGTGGAAGTGAACTAAGGCTGTCAAATTAAAATAAAAATTTTGAATATTTGTCGATTTTAAGATAAAATGCACATTCAAATGCTAAAACTGCATTTGAATTTTGGATGTGTGCCAATCACTGATGATGACTTCAGACCAATCATGATCTTGTGCCAGAAAAGCTACAGTAGAAGAATATAATAGAACACAGGTGTCTCAAGACACGTTTTGAAGGTTGTTCTTTTTAACTGGATACAGCATCTAAAAAACAAACCACTCCAGCACGAGACGCTGAAAAAACAGTTGCGGCACAATGGTCAAAGAACTCATGTTTACAATGAAACTCAATTGAAAAAAAGTGCAGATGGATGTCAAAAACACGTTCGGTGTGAACAGCCCCTATCACTACTATCTGGGAATATTATATACAATTCCTTTTGTGTTCCGCAGAAGAAAGAAAGTTGTGCAGGTTTGGAACAATCTGATGACAGATTAGAATATATTTGGGATCATATTTATAAGTGTAGCCCAAAGATGGACAAGAAGGTCAGATGAGCTTTAAAAGGACAAAAAAAACAAAACAAAAAAAAAAACAGTCAATCTAAAAATCACCAAGAGCCCTACTATTGCCATTGCTGCATGTACATCATAGAGCACAGGCAGAAATTCTGACAATCTGTTACAGAAATCTCATTAAAATTCACTAACTTCAGAAAATTAGCATTCTAAAGCTGGTTATTCTGGCCTATACTCTTGTAACCAGGCATCTTTTTCCCATACAAACAATTGCAAATGTCTAAGATGTGAGCTGGTGCCACATAAATACTAAATTAAGAAGACAAATCACCATTAAATAAGTCCTTTTACTGAAAATCATCCAAAGAAACCCATGTATTTAATTCATGAGCATAATGTTGACAGTAAAACAGCCTGGCTCAATTACACTGCCCTTGATCTCTGGAGAAACAGTTAGCTGAATGAAGCGTTTGGCTCTGAGAATGAACAGAAATTCACAGTCGAAGCTGGTTCTGTTGTTAGTATTCAAACATGTATAATTACATGGCATTTCCCAACCCCAGCAGTGATAAGATTGTTAAAAATCTTTGCATGTTTAAGAAGCTATGATCATTTGAATGGGTTTCACATTTGTTTAGGTTGTTAAGGAAATCTGATTAGCAAAATCCTAAAAAGTATCAAAAGCAATCTGAAAGATTTATGAGATTTGTATGCATGTTTGCCAAACGCTTTTACTGCTTCCTATTGCTGTGCTTTTATTATTTATTTATTCCATTTTTGCATGGAAGACCACATGCACAGTTTGGCACACGCAATATTTGTTTAAGAAAATCCCAGAGAAAAAAAAAGGAAAACAAAAACACACATGAATGCATATATTCACGGATGGGTGATTATTATGAAGAATTCAAAGAAAAATCTGTTTTATCATTATAGTTTAAAAAAAAAAAAAAAAGAATAATAGAAGCTATAAGCTTATTATTGTGTCTTTTTAATTGCTTTTCCCTCATTTCTAAGAGTGTTGGAATATTAAAATAGCCAGAATTTCTATAGGGTCATGAAACCCCCTGTTTCAGCACAGCTGAGTTCTCACCACAGTTTCAAAAAATGCCAGGGAAAGTGGGCATGGTCCCCAGCAGAAAGAGGGAAGAAGGGGGTGGTAACACAACAACTGTCTAATCCAGCTACTCAGATTTATTTCACTAATGCAGTAAACAGCATCAAAGATTCTCACAATTGCTCGTAACAAAATGAACAAATAAATAATACAAGGTTTGTAAGCTTACAATACAAATTTTTTGAGAGTTTGAAGCGCACGTCTTAAAAGAATGTTGAGTGTTTTTTACGCCACACATAGTGTTGCATGTTCTTCCTAAACAATTCAACCGTAGTTTCATCAGTCCACAAAAATTTTTTGTTGTGGAGAGTCAAGGTGATCTTTGGCAAACTTCAGGCACGCAGCAATGTTTTTGTTGGAAAGCAGTGGCTCCATTTGTGGTGCCCTGCCATGGACACCCTGCCTGTTTAATGTTTTCATTATAGTAGACTCATGAACAGAGATGTTAACCATTTCCAATCATTCCTTCAAATCTTTAGTGTTTTTTATTTTTTTACCTCATTGAACATTCTTGAAGCATACATCATGATGGCGCCATGGATGGCCGCCTCGGTGTGGAGCACTTCTATTGTTTTGTTGTTTTTGTTTGTTTTTTCCTGTGTTTAGTAATCTTTTTCAGTCAGTTTTACCAGAGACGAACTGCTGAACATTCGACAGCATATACCAGTCAATCTTTTCCCGGATTTTGAATATTCGGACGTTTTGTTTGACATTTTAGTTGGAGGCATGGCTGTGTTGTTTAAACGCGCTATGAGACGCAGGCGAGGGAGACGAGCAGGCATGCTGGTCAAGCTCCGTCGGCGGGGCTTTCGAACAACGCTGCCAAGCATACATCTTGAGAATCTCTGCTCTCTTCCTAACAAAACGGACAAACTACATCTCCTCACCCGCACAAACAAGGACTTTTCAACCTCTGCTGCCTTGTGCTTCACAGAAACCTTGCTGAGTGAAGCCATTCTGGACAGCGTGTTACATCTGCCGGGCTTTCAGCTGTTCAGAGCAGATCACATTGCGGAGTTAACGGGGAAAACGAGAGGCGGTGGAACATGCATTAACATCAATGAAAGTTGGTGTACAGATGTACTAATGTTAAAGAAGATGTGCTGTCCTAATTTGGAAGCGCTTTTTATTAACTGTAAGCCTTTCTACTCGCCGCAGGAGTTTTCCCCGTTTATTCTGGTGAGTGTGTATATCGCACCAAACACGTGTTTGAATGCCGCGCTGCAACAGCTGGCTGATCAAATCACAGACACAGAACAACAATACCCGGACTCAGTTATTATTATTCTTGGGGATTTTAACAAAGCAAACCTCACACGTGAACTTCCCAAATACAAACAGCACATTACATGCCCAACCAGAGACAAAAATATACTGGATCACTGCTACAAAACAATAAAGGATGCATATCGCTCTGTTCCTAGAGCAGCTTTGAGAATATCTGATCACTGTCTGGTTCATCTTCTTCCAACCTACAGACAGAAATTAAAATCTGCTAAGCCTGTAGTAAGGACTGTAAAGGGATGGACCAACGAAGCAGAGCTGAAACTACAAGCCTGCTTAGACTGCATTGATTGGAGTGTTCTCGAGGCTGCAGCCACAGACCTGGACGAGCTCACAGATACTGTTACATCATATATCAGTTTCTGTGAGGATATGTGCATTCCTACTAGGACTTATTTAACATTTAACAAACAATGGTTTACAGCGGAACTCAGGCAGCTACGTCAGGCCAAAGAGGATGCTTACAGAGTTGGGGATAAAGTCTTGTACAATCAGGCCAGGAACAAACTGAATAAGGGAATCAGAGTGGCTAAAAGAAGATACTCAGAGAACCCTGCATCAGTGTTGAGTGGCATGAAAAAACTTATGAATTACAGGACTCCTAGCCCCAACCCTGTGGTGGACCAACAACTGGCTGACGACCTGAATGTGTTCTACTGTAGATTTGAACAGCCCAATCTCACACCCCACACCCACTCTGACCTTCACTTCACACAAACACCAACACCTCCTGCAACCCCCCTCCTCCCCTCTCCTGCTACTCAACATGCACTTAAGATCTGTGAAGATGATATGAGCCGCGTCTTTCGAAAACAAAGGATAAGGAAAGCACAGGGCCCAGATGGCGTTTCACCTGCATGTCTTAGATCCTGTGCTAACCAGCTGGCCCCCATCTTCACACAGATCTTCAATAGATCACTGGAGCAGTGTGAAGTCCCATGCTGCTTCAAACGTTCCACTATCATCCCCATCCCAAAGAAACCAAAAATCACAGGACGTCATGACAACAGACCTGTAGCCCTGACATCTGTGGTCAAGAAGTCATTTGAGAGACTGGTGTTGGCCCACCTGAAGGACATCACTGGACCCTTTCTAGATCCCCTTCAATTTGCTTATCGAGCAAACAGGTCTGTGGATGATGCAGTCAACATGGGATTGCATCATATCCTGCAACATCTGGACAGACCATAGACATATGCAAGGATCCTTTTTGTGGACTTCAGTTCAGCTTTCAACACCATCATCCCAGCTATTCTCCGGACTAAATTACACCAACTCTCTGTTCCCATGTCTATCTGTCAGTGGATTACCAGTTTTCTGACAGACAGGCAGCAGCTTGTGAGACAGGGGAAATTCACTTCCAGCACCTGTACAATCAGCACTGGTGCCCCCCAGGGATGTGTGCTCTCCCCACTACTCTATTCCCTCTACACCAACGACTGCATCGCCAAGGACCCCTCTGTCAAGCTCCTGAAGTTTGCAGATGACACCACTGTCATGATGACGATGAGTCTGCATACAGTAGGGAGGTTAAACAGCTGACTGTCTGGTGCAGTCAAAACAACCTTGAACTGAACACGCTCAAAATGGTTGAAATGATTGTAGACTTTAGGAGGAACCCCCCAACACTGTCCCCCCTCACCATTCTAAAAAGCACTGTGGCAGCAGTGGAGTCATTCAGGTTCCTGGGCACTACCATCTCACAGGACCTTAAGTGGGAGACCCACATTGACTCCATTGCGAAAAAGGCTCAGCAGAGGTTGTACTTCCTTCGCCAGTTGAGGAAGTTCAACCTGCCACAGGTGCTGCTGATACAGTTCTACTCAGCGGTCATTGAGTCTGTCCTCTGCATTTCAATAACTGTCTGGTTTGCTTCAGCTACGAAATCAGACATCAGAAGACTACAAAGGACAGTTCGGACAGCTGAGAGGAATATTGGTTGCCCCCTGCCCCACTTCAAGAACTATACACTTCCAGAGTGAGGAAAAAGGCTGGAAAAAACAGAACCGTCAGGCACAGGAACAGTTTTTTCCCCATCCTATCCATCTCATGAACAGTTAAAACTACCCCTTTGAGCAATAATTAATGTGCAATACGCAGCTTAGCCTTTTTATATTATCCAACACATCCTACCTCTTCTGCCATTACATTCCCTTGCACTGTACATAACCGATTTGTATTTAGATTTGCACTGTGCATGTGTGTGTATGTGTATGTATCTGTGTGTGTGTGTGTGTGTGTGTGTATATATATATATATATATATATGTATGTATATGTATGTATGTATTTATGTATATATATATATATTGTCTATTGTGTATTCTATATATACTTTTTTCTTTTCAATATTTATCTAATTTTATTCAATTTTAATTATTTTTTAAAAGTCTTGTTGCTGTTTTAGTATTGTTGTGTATTGGAAGCTCCTGTCACCATGACAAATTCCTTGTATGTGTAAGTATACTTGGCAATTAAGCTCATTCTGATTCGGATTCGGATTCTGCGTTGTGCCCTTTGAGTCATCTTGGCCGGACAGCCACTTCTAGAGAAAGTAGCCACAGTACTAAATTGTCTCCATTTATAGACAATTTGTCTCACTGTGGACATCTAAGCTCTTCAAGATAACTTTGTAACCCTTTCCAGCTTTATGCAAAGCAACAATTCTTGATCGTTGGTCTTCTGAGATTTATTTTTTGCGAGGCATGGTCCATGTCAGCAGATGCTCCTTGTGAATAGCAAACTCAAAATGTTTGAGTGCTTTTTATTATTCAAAGTAGCTCTAACCCACACCTCCAATCTCGATTCATCAACTGGATGCCAGGTTTGCCAACTCCTGACTCTAATAGCCTAGGGGTTCACATACGTTTTCCAGCCTACACTGTGAATGTTTGAATGATGTATTCAATATGTAAAAGAACAATATAATACTTTGTGTGTTATCAGTTAAAACAGATTGTGTTTGTTCATTAGTGTAACTTAGATGAAGATCAAACTAGATTAAGACAAAATTATACATAAATGCAGGTAATTCCAAAGGGTTCACATACTTTTTCTTGTCACTGTATGTGCAACACATACATATACGTAAACATCTCAGAAAATGTAGTTTAGAGCTTTTTAACAATCAATTTCTTTTTTATTTTAGGTTTAAATGACTACTAGAAAGTCCAAGGCTTATCCACATTTTTCCCAGCTTGGTAGTGAGAAATATAATTACCATCATACACAATATCAGAAATCCACACCATCACATATTACACCAAAATTCACAGGAAAGTTGATGAAGGACATGATCAGATCATTATTCTAAGATATAAGAAAAATATTATATATTATTAACATAGCTGAAACATAGTTTAAAGAATTTAAGATTTCAAGTAGTCTTATAATAAGTGCCTCTAAATGAAGAATCACCCATATACACACTATAAAAACACAAATATTTTAATCCTGTTGAAACCTTTAATATTATGTTTTTTGGACATGCACCCTGGTAATACTATCGTATTCTTTGAAATACCTTGGAATACTATGTACAGTGCATCCGGAAAGTATTCACAGCACTTCACTTTTTCCACATTTTGTTATGTTACAGCCTTATTCCAAAATGGATTAAATTAATTATTTTCCTCAAAATTCTACAAACAACACCACATAATGACAACATGAAAGAAGTTTGTTTGAAATCTTTGCAAATTTATTAAAAATAAAAAACGGAGAAAAAAAAAAAAATCACATGTACATAAGTATTCACAGCCTTTGCTCAATACTTTGTTGAAGCAGCTTTGGCACCAATTACAGCCTCAAGTCTTTTTGAGTCTGATGCTACAAGCTTGGCACACCAATTTTTGGGCAGTTTCTCCCATTCTTCTTTGCAGGACCTCTCAAGCTCCATCAGGTTGGATGGGGTGTGTCGGTCCACAGCCATTTCAGATCTCTCCAGAGATTTTCAGTCAGGTTCAAGTCTGGGCTCTGGCTGGGCCACTCAAGGACATTCACAGAGTTGTCCTGGAGCCACTCCTTTGTTATCTTGTCTGTGTGCTTAGGGTCATTGTCCTGTTGGAAGATGAACCTTCACCCCAGTCTGAGGTCCAGAGCGCTCTGGAGCAGATTTTCATCAAGGATGTCACTGTACACCTTTCCCTCGATCTGAACTAGTCTCCCAGTTCCTGCCGCTGAAAAACATCCCCACAGCATGATGCTGCCACCACCATGCTTCACTGTAGGGATGGTATTGGCCAGGTGATGAGCGGTGCCTGGTTTCCTCCAGACATGACACTTGCCATTCAGGCCAAAGAGTTCAGTCTTTGTTTCTCATGGTCTGAGAGTCCTTCAGGTGCCTTTTGGCAAACTCCAGGTGGGCTGACATGTGTCTTTTACTGAGGAGTGGCTTCCATCTGGCCACTCTACCATACAGGCCTGATTGGTCGAGTGCTGCGAAGATGGTTGTTCTTCTGGAAGGTTCTCCTCTCTCCACAGAGAAATGCTGGAGCTCTGTAAGAGTGACCATTGGGTTCTTGGTCACCTCCCTGACTAAGGCCCTTCTCCCCTGATTGCTCAGTTTGGCCAGGTGGCCAGCTCTAGGAAGAGTCCTGGTGGTTCCAAACTTCTTCCATTTATGGATGATGGAGGCCACTGTGCTCATAGGGACCTTCAATGCTGCAGAAATTTTTCTGTACCCATCCCCAGATCTGTGCCTCGATACAATCCTGTCTCGGAGGTCTACAGACAATTCCTTGGACTTCATGGCTTGGTTTGTGCTCTGACATGCACTGTTAACTGTGGGACCTTACATAGACAGGTGTGTGCCTTTTCAAATCATGTCCAATCAACTGAATTTACCACAGGTGGACTCCAATCAAGTTGTAGAAACATCTCAAGGATGATCAGTGGAAACAGGAAGCACCTGAGCTCAATTTTGAGTGTCATGGCAAAGGCTGTGAATACTTATGTACATGTGATTTTTTTCATTTTTTATTTTTAATAAATTTGCAAAGATTTCAAACAAACATCTTTCACATTGTCATTGTGGGGTGTTGTTTGTAGAATTTTGAGGAAAATAATGAATTTAATCCATTTTGGAATAAGGCTGTAACATAACAAAACGTGGAAAAAGTGAAGCGCTGTGAATACTTTCCGGATGCACTGTAAATACCATAGTATGTGTGTCACAGTCCTGTCACCTTGTCAGGTTGGGTTTCTGTCTGACGGGACCATGGCATTATCATCCTGTTCCGTGTTTTGTGTACCTTCTTTGTGTGAGCACACGTGTCCGCTTGTTGGTCACTGCCGTGCGTGAGTTACCACCGTGTGCCCTCCAGTGATGTCATGGTCCTGTCACATTGTCAGGTTGAGTTTTTGTCTGACGAGGACCATGGTATCATCGTTCCCTGTTTGTTTTGGTCAAAGCGTTTACATTTTGCCCTCATGTGTTTCAGTCAGGTGCTGCTGGCACACGGAATCAGCATTTCCATGGGAATCCTTATTGTTTACATGGGAACACTGATCATGACAACTTTCAGCTGCGAGGGGCACCTGCCCCTTGTTTGTTTCCTGCTAATTTAAATCCCCTCGTTTGTCATGTCCGGGGCTGGATCGTTCAGTGTGGTAGTTTAATGTTGTTTAATGTGAAATGTAGTTGAATGTTGAACGTAGCCGAGCTTATGCTGTTTGTGCTGTCTAGCGGCTAACCTTGCTCTCTTTGTCTAGTTGGTGCTGTCTCGTGTATCTGTTGGTTGCCTGTCTCTGCCCGCATGTCAGGAAGTGTGTTTACCTTCCAGTTTGCTGTACGCCTGTCCCTGCTGCCCATGAATCGCCAGTGGATTCCTCGTCTCTGCCCGTGTACCGGGAATACGACTGCCCTCATTCGCCCAGGTTTTGTTCTCTGCACAACACCACACTTCAACAGACACTTCCTACGGATCTGCTCCTGACTTCCACAACACACACACACTCCTCCTTTTCCCACTGCGTGGCCACTATGTGCACTAAGACTCATTCTTCGCCTCCTGCTACTGCAGCCGGTGCTGGGATCACCAGCCTTCACCAGTTCAGTTTACTGACATTTTCTGTTGTTAATAAATCCTTTGAACTGTTCTTCTGCTTTTGGCTCCCTCTGTCTCACACTTACTGACAATATGAAAACAGTAATTATTCAGCACCTCGCAGCCCCCATTCGCGGTCATATTCTCTGGCCGGAAGTCTCGCGTGACATTCTCCACGAGAGTCACGTCCGCCATTTTTATTTCCATATATAATCATATCATTGTTTAGTTTGTAGTTGAAGATTATTGACTGCATTGTATTAATTATTAATTGATATTACTGCATAAATAAACTTTGTTTATATTACAAAGAGAAGTGTTTTGGTTTGTTTTGCATACGCCTGTGTCATGCTGACGGGATGTCAGTGCTCGGATTCAAACCTTCATTCATTGTTTTTTTTCCCGAAAATCGATATTCTTCGGATGTCAATTTTCCTAAGAAAACAATCTAATATTGAGACTGTTTTACTATCTGGTTATTAGTCCCTGATTCCAGGGTGGTGCCCCGTCAATGTTAATCCTTATTAATATTCTATTGATTTTTGATAATTGATAATTATCTTTGATGATTGTTGAATTTGAATGATCAATAAGCTAGTGTTAATGTTAATTAATGTTTCATCGATGTTAACAATTAACGATTATCTTTGATAATTGTTGATTTAAAGGATTAAAAAAGCTAAAATTGATTCTCATCAATGTTCTATTGATTTTAATAATTAATAATTAACTTTGATAATTATTAATTATTGCTAATAACCAAACCCGCTCCTAAACGTAGTACACTACATTTACTGAAGCCCCATATGAGGTTTTAATAAGTTAGATTCAATTAATTAATTGAAATATTAATTAATAACTAAATAAATAATTATTAATTATTTCTGATAGTAACACTGATCTAAACAACCAGTAAAGCCTACATAAGCATAAGACAAAAAAGTACAAAGAAATTGAAAAAAGAGTTTACAGCCCTGAAGAGCAGTCAGGCTAACAATAGTCATCAAATTTCAGGCATAAATACAAGACTTTAATGACTAGAGCATAAATTAGCAATGCCAATATCAATTGAGGCTGCATTCACAGCAGGATGAAAGTGGAGTGTGAAGGACATGGACAAACTCTCTCAAGTGTTTCCCAGGATGCATTGATCATTAAGTTAATCGCTATAGACCTTCACCAGCTGAAGTAAAGAAAATCAAAAATGCTTTTTCAATGTCGAACTGTATGAGTTTTCAAATAACTGGCCTTTGGGAAAATCAGGCAACAAAAATAAAAATAAAACAATTCTGATTGTTCCTTTGAACTAGCCTTGTACCGGTGAATAATAAATTAAAAGTGAAAAGTGACAACTTCCCATAAATTAATATTATGTGCATTTTAGATTCAATTATATTCTGAGCTTGAACTTACTGGGTTCTCAAATGTACTAAATACGATCTTTTGCTGTGGCACAGTAGATTCAGCAGTGGTGGCGCTGAATAGCGGTTCAGGTGCATTCTAGTACGGCATTCTGTCCGCATCAGTGGAAGAATACTGTTAACGGAACTGAACGTCATGAAAACATTTCCAGTATTTATATAAAACGCAAATGGTTCTGAGCACAAAAGTTCTTGATTCCCAACCCTTGTGCTTAAGATATTAAAGCTCCTCAATGCCAAACACACACACACACACACACACACACACACACACACACACACACACACACACACACACATAGTTCATCTGTCCTCTACTATGGCAGTGTAGCTAGTATGTGGCAGGGGCTGTTGGTGGTGTTGTCATTTATTTGGAGGCCTGGACCCCCTTTTCCATTTATAACAATAGAAAAATGTCTGCAGTCCATTTGCAGTCTTGGACAGAAGGGCTAAGAGGGTGAGCGGGGGAAATCGATGCTTTTGCAGGGGAAATCTATCACGGGCCTGCAGGCTGATAAAAATCAATGTGAAGTGAGGGTCACAGGTTGTTTTTCAACAGGAAACAGTGCATTATGAACTGCAAACATGGAGACAGTAACCGAGGAGGACTAGTGTACTTCTCAGAAGAAGTGCATAGAGTACAGCCTGATATGACTTCTGGTGCAAACTAGGCTTCAAATGGTACACCTACATATCGCTCACAGTCCATTTACTGACCATCTGATGTATACGGCACAGAAAAACGGCAAGCGCTGCCTTAAAAAGAAATATCAGTTTCACTCTGATAGGCTGCCTGCTATGCAACTTCTGGCAGTTGGTGTGCACAGGTTTATATCAGTCCGTCTGGAAACAAAGTGGTGTTTACAAGATATCGGGCTATTACAACTAACGCTTTTGAGCGAGAACTATTCACTGGTTTTGCTAAAGTTTGCACACTGATCACACTGTGAATTTGGGGACAGTAGGACGAAAGTTCTTCAGCTGAAATCAGTCTACCAAAATTCAAACCACTGCCCCGTGTTCGAATCTGGAAGTTTTGTTGAGGTGAAATGTCCACAGAGTTGTGAGTTGTATTTTTTGTTGTAAATGATGCAATACAGTCAAAAGGAATGCATATTTTTTAACTCTACCCCCTAATACAAACTCCAACTCTAAACCGTTTCATCAGTGGAGAAAAATGTAATTTTAGAGTGAAAATGCAACCTCTGAGTCACTCTCACCATTGTTTATGTGAATGGACTACTTCTTGGTTTCCATGGGACCAGAACCCATGTCTCTGAGGTTACTCGTGGAACGTGCTATCAATATCACCACAGGGAAAGGTGAACACATTTGAATTGATGCAAAAATGTCTGATGGGGGATGGTGCTTGTCAGTAAATTGGCAGAATGGGGATTCAGGGTACCAGAACATTCAGATGCAGCATGTCGATTTCCCGTGTGATCATGTTAAAAGTTTGACACGTTCATGGCATCAAATCTTTGGAAGAAACAGACTGGGAGTTTGTCTGGGAGCTTAAAAGCAAGTAGACAAGAACTCCACAAACATTTGTTGCTTTCCATCTCAGTCAGATGGTCTCTTCCTGTCTAAGTGGGCGATTCGTTGCCAGAATAATCGGCAAAGTGGACCAGACTTCATGTCACTAGACTTTGTCTGCTTCTGCGACTATACGCTAGTCTATAAATCAGTCCACTCAACAGTCTTTTTGATAATGGCCTTGGGTAGCTACTTTTATATAGTCATGCAAGTACAGCTCCTATTGACTTGTATGGGGAAAGACCTCCAAAACTGTTTCTGAAGCTTACATTACAAATGCTCTTGCCAATAAGGCAATTTGGTATTGTAATTGAAATTGCAATCTCCATTCTTTCAGCTTCCATATTGAGTGTTGAATGAGCACTTGTGGTTAAGCAAGGAACACTTGCCGAGATGATTCAGAGGTCAAGCACCCAAGAACTCTGGGGCGAAGGTTCATCTTCCAACAGGACAATGTCTGGACAGATTTAAAATGGAACGCAAGGTGAATTGAGTCTATTGACTCATGAACTTTAGGCAAGCCTGAGAAGTCGAGTGCATAAGATGAACTGAGCTTGAGAACTCAGCCTGAGAGCTTGAACCGAAGGGGAGTAAAGATCCAGAAATGCAGTAAGGAGCCAGACACAGGGGTGGACATTGATCATAATATGACTTCATGGGGGAGGACAATAAATGCCATCAAATAGGTGGTTTCTCAGTTGTTGCTTACTTGTCAGAGTCCAACCCTGTATCATATTCTGTTCCCTATATGGGTTGGACAAGTGACGTGCCAAAGTTTAATACTTCGTTTTAGGGTTTTGTTGCAAGAGAGTTATGTGCCAAAGTTTTTTTTTTTTTTTTTCTTGAGGAATGAGTAAAATGTCAAAGTTTAATATTTAGATATAGGGGTTTGTTGTAGGTTAAATCACATGTTAAAGTTGAATACTTCGGGTTATGGATTTGTTCAAATCCCTTACCCCAAGAATGAGCAATTGTAACAGTGAAAAATAAGATATGCGATAAGTTGTTGGAAAATGCATTATGTGAACCGATAATCCTATCATGGTGTCATTGGAGCGAATGGAACATCAGAATCCCCACCACCCAGACGTTTTTTTTGGAATAAAAAAGGACCACCTATTCAAAAGATCACAGACATACAGTAGTTGTCTTTTGTTCCAAATTGCATATGGCCTGCGTATAATATGTACCATTAGCTTTGTAACAGATATTAAAATTCATTAAATTATTTGTATTTTTTTGTAAAAAGTAAATGAATATAAAGTACATTTCACCATATTGTGGGATATCCTAAAATAATCTGTGTTGAAACATATTTTATTTTTAAACTGTAATTCATGTTCGTTTGAATTTCAAAATTAGTTCATTCAATGTGGGGCTTGAAAAATCATGTCCAGAAGCACTTGCCATAGACATTTGTTTTCTGCTTTGGTTTAACGCGCTTGTTGTCAGTCCGTGCTGAATTTGAGATTTTACCTTAAACCTTAAACTGTATTAAAATCATTCCGTTATCACATGCCCATGCAATATGCATATTGTGATATGTACGTTTGCGATATTTTGATAAATTCAATATATCGTGCAGCCCTATAATGCAATCACTGAAGTGATGTAAAGCTATGCACATTTTAATCTAACTTATCACCAGGATATAATTGCTTAAAACCAGGATATTTGTATAATCAAAGCTCACTTAATGAGTGCAGTTTTAAGGGTATCAAAATATCACAAATGCTCTTCAATTGTTAGGCAAAACAAAAGAATAAAACATAACAACAGGAAACATGTTGTCTTTAAAATGTAAGATGAAAAACATAAATGCATGTAGCAGTCCCATAGGAACGAAAGAAAAACCAGACCTTAAAAATTTATCCTACGACAGAGCAGACAAACTGAGAGAAAAAAAATAAACGCTTAAACTGAGATTCGCATCAATTATTCATCACACCGAAGGCCTCTATGTTGCTAGGCTGCCAAATCTCATGTCAATGCTTCTCTTTCTGGTACTTCAAACAACTAAGACTACCAGAAAAAAAGTAAAATCCTTCACTTTTTTTAGTTTTTTACGACTCCTTTCATCTTCCCACATCTGTATATGAATTCTGCCCAGAAGCTGAAAATTAAAAAGTATACAATTCTGCACTTATTTTATTTCTGGATAAGCTAAATGATGCATCAGCAACAATCCAGTGTAACAAGAACTGTAATTAACAGAACTGTAGTTCCCCTAGTGTCATTTACAAAATCTACTGATACATTTTTCAATAGACGATGCACATTTTCTGTTTATTTTTTAATTTTTTTATTATATTACGTAAAATAAGTTTTAATTTAATTTCAGCAATTTGTGTATGCAGACACACCTTCTACCAAGGAGAGCCTACAATCTAAGCATAAAATAGCATAATGCGGGTGGAACTGTCTTAACACGCTAGTTGACCGTTGATATCCTCTCTCCTATGATAGAGCCGTTATCTCTGTAAATAAAAGAATCTCTGACAGTGCTTCCCTGTCAGTGATAAAATGATGGAGAAAGGACCTCTTAACACTATTTGATGTACACAACCAGCACAGATGGGACTTGTGATAGAAATCAAGTATTTTTCAGCCTATCTACGGTGCATTTTAATTACCACAGAACGTGTAAAGTTTTAACTATCACCAAAATACAGAATGAGACGTTTTTGTCTGCAAGCGCTTTTCATGTGGAGTTCAAAGCAGCGCTTGACACTGGCGTTGAAGCACTGATGTGAATCATGAATGTGGCTTCATGATTGCTGTAACAAAACTGATAGCCACTGTCTACTGGCAGATTAATATTGTTGAGGATGAGAGTTTAAGAGATTTAATGCCTATTGCAATGAAAATGCATTATATGGGGGGAATAGTTCTTTCAATCTGTCAACCTCCCACTTAGACTTTGGGAAACGTTTAATGTTACTTGAATTGGTGCTATTTTTGTACATTTCTATCTTTACACTGTGGAAGACTTTGTTTGGAAAATGTTAAAAAAGCACTATATTGTTACATATTGTTTTGTTTTCTTTCATAAGATGGAAATAAATGCATTTTGACAGGAAAAGAAATATATATATAGTGTCAAATTTCAGCACTTTCAAAATCTGCGATTAAACGCGATTAACTACAATAAATTGTGTGATTAATCGCGATTAAAATTTGAATGGACTGACAGCACTAAAATAAATAAATAAATATATATATATATATATATATATTGGCATTATATCAGCTATTGGCCACCCTGTTATCAAGATTTCAGCATTGTTATCGGCCACTGAAAAACCCTTTTGGTTGATTGCTCATTGTTACTGGAATAAAACCATGGTATTTTGTTATCAGCCACCACTGACAAAAAAAGAAGAAATGTGAACAACACAAAATAACAAAACATTTTACAAAATAACTGTAGTAACTAGGAATGGAAACAGAAGGTCTTGATTCCTCAGATGTGACATCAGTGTTTTTTCCAACTTCTAAACATTTTATACCAATTGAAAATCCGTAACAACTATACAAAAAATTAGGACCAAAATTTTTATTTTGCAATTCGTTTCACTGTCTTTTTTGGCTATACGCTGCAGTCCAATTCATCAGACATCAATTTGTCTGTCTGCAGGTATGGACATTTTGTAGACTAACAATTAAAAAATTTGTGCTGATGGACCCCTCGAATAGACAAAATGAATAGTAGTAACTATGAAACTTTTGGCAGAAACTTTGGTTGTCACTGTAAATTTTGGTAAGGGACTTTACACTTTAATAAAAATCGAAAAGCCCCAAAATTAACAAATATTTTAAAAAGTGCCACACATAAAGCCACATAGCTACAACTACAGCACATACAGTGCTTGGTAGTTAAAGATTAAACCATCCTGACTGTTTGAGTTATGGCGCATCAGCTCAAAACAAGCTCTTAAAACAGTCTTCAGACTTCTCTGAGAAAGCCATCACCAGAGTTTCAGTCTTAATCACCAACCTTGTGCTCCTGCTGAGCCTTAGAGCCTCTTTACAGAAGAAAACCCCCATGAGGATACACCCCCCAGGGCCCTGAAGTAAATTGGTTTCAGCCCCTCCATCCAATCCTTATTCTGGCAATGATTTACAGCAGGAACAGAGTTCTCATATGTGCCTGGAAGCCAAGGAGCTTTTCATTCAGAGCACATTCTGACTCCAGGGCCCAACACCGTTCCCCAGGAACCTTTGCATCTCCTGAAAGATCTGTACTGACCAAAGGTAAAGGGTTTGGCTGTTTACCCTGGTCTAGTTAGCTCCTGCTGGTAGATTTTTTGGAGGGCTCTTAAAAGCATGAAATGTACTATTTCCCTGTGTCTTCTGCCTTTGACATCACAGCTGAGGATAGTCAATGTTCTTGTGGTGCCATCTACCAACCAGCATTGTCACAACGTCATTTACCTGTATCTCTAAAGTGATTAGTCACATGGAAATTATGGCTCAGGTGACTGGCTCAGAAACATGCGTGCCCAGAACTAAGTGCCTATGAGCAAAGATGGCACATTTAAAAATGCGTACTTCCTGGCAATTCTACGGCAGCTGAGCAACTACCATTAAGATGAATGTGAATGTACACAGAAAGCTTTCTCCAGGTATCATAGACCTCCTTTGTGCTTTCGTGCCCTAGACTGGGCTTACCCTATTAGCTGCAGGGTTTACGGAGCATAGAGTAAAGCAGAAGTCTGAATCATGAGGAGCTGAACTGTGCCTCCAGTGACCTTTGAAATAACCTTGGACCAATCAGAGCCAGAGGCTTCATCCAATTCCTCAATCTTACTGGTATATTTTTTCTGGAGACTTCAGTATAATGGATAGGATAAAGAGATCAAGGGGACTGAGAAGCAGAAATATTTTTAGAGTGGCAGAATTAATCATTAAGTCATTGGCTTACTGTAACACTTTTAGTTCTCTTTTAACTCTCAAAGCAGACTGAGGCACTTTATTCTTTGTTTCTCTAGAATTAATCAATGGCTCCT
Source organism: Myxocyprinus asiaticus (assembly GCF_019703515.2). Lineage (NCBI taxonomy): Eukaryota > Metazoa > Chordata > Actinopteri > Cypriniformes > Catostomidae > Myxocyprinus > Myxocyprinus asiaticus. Next base: position 24,964,057 of record NC_059389.1, on the reverse strand, counting down.
AGATCTACAAGTTAAAAACAACGTCATCCAGAAAATCTTTTGCTGCCCTGTGGCATGTGTGTTTGTGTATAAACAAGATTGCATCAAGCTCTGAAATAGATGTTTCACTACAGTACTAGTGTGTAAACCATATATATATATATATATAGTACTGTGCAAAAGTTTTAGGCACTTGGGAAAAAATGTTGCATAGTGAGGATGTCTTCACAAATAATGCCATAAATAGTTTTCATTTATCAATTAATATCATACAAATTCCAGTAAGCATATAAAAAGCTAAATCAATATTTGGTGTGGTCACTTTTGCCTTTAAAACAGCCCCAATTCTCCTAAGTACACCTGGATCCAGTTTTTCTTGGTTGTTGGCAGATAGGATGTACCAAGCTTCTTGGAAAATTCGCCACAGTTCTTCTATCTATTTCGGCTGTCTCAATTGTGTCTGTCTCTTCATGTAATCTCAGACTGACACGATGTTCAGTAGGGGGCTCTGTGGGAGCAATGTCATCTGTTGCAGGGCTCCTTGTTCTTCTATTCTAAACTTTTCTATTTGCAAATGGAATGTTTGGGAGAAATTCATATTTCCTATTGACACACTAAAGCTGAAGCCATAAATAACCATCTTAAGACAAATGTTTTTGTGAAACATCATATGTGCCTAATACTTTTGCACAGTACTGTATATTCATTTACATTTCATTAGGAAAAGCTGCACACCTACTTATTCATGCAATTATCTAATCAGCCAATCGTGTGGCAGCAGTGCAATGCAGATATGGGTCAGGAGCTTCAGTTAATGTTCACATTAACCATCAGAATGGTGAAAAAATGTGATCTCAGTGATTTTGATCGTGGCTTGATTGTTGGTGCCAGATGGGCTGGTTTGAGTATTTCTGTAACTGTTGATCTCCTGGTATTTTTATGCACAACTCTCTAGAGTTTACTCAGAATGGTGCCAAAAACATCCAGTGAGCAGCAATTCTGCAGACAGAAACACCTTGTTGATGAGAGAGGTAAATGGAGAATGGTCAGACTGGTTCGAGCTGACAAAAAGGCTATGGTAACTCAGACAACCACTCTGTACAATTGTAGTGAGCAGAATAGCATCTCTGAATGCACAACACGTCGAACCTTGAGGCGAATGGGTTACAACAGCAGAAGACCATGTTGGGCAATTTATTAGGAACATAGTGTTCCTAATAAAGTGTTCAGTGAGTGTATATTGTTTATACAGCTCTGGGAAAAATAAGAGGCCACTGCAAAATGATCAGTTTCTCTGGATTTGCTATTTATAGGTATATTCTATAAAGTACTGACAACATTTTTCCCAAATAAAAATATTGTCATTTAGAGCATTTATTTGCAGAAAATGACAACTGGTCAAAATAACACAAAAGATGCACTGTTTTCAGACCTTGAATAATACAAAGAAAACAAGTTCATATTCATTTTAAACAACACAATACTAATGTTTTAATTTAGGAAGAGTTCAGAAATCAATATTTGGTGAAATAACCCTGATTTTCGATCACAGCTTTTATGCGTTTTGGCATGCTCTCTACCAGTCTTCCACAGTGCTGTTGGGTGACTTTATGCCACTCCTGGCATGAAAATTTAAGCAGCTCGGCTTTGTTTGATGGCCTGTGGCCATCCATCTTCCTCTTGATAACATTCCAGAGGTTTTCAATTGGGTTCAGGTCTGGAGTTTGGTCTGGCCATGACAGGGTCTTAATCCAGTGGTCCTCCATCCACACCTTGATTGACTAGGCTGTGTGGCATGGAGCATTGTCCTGCTGGAAAAACCAATCCTCAGAGTTGGGGAAAATTGTCAGAGCAGAAGGAAGCAAATTTTCTTCCAGGATAACCTTGTACGTGGCTTGAGTCACGCGTCCTTCACAAAGACAAATCTGCCCGATTCCAGTCTTGCTGAAGCACACCGATCCTCCCGCAAATTTCACAGTGGGTGCAAAACACTGTGGCTTAAAGTCCTCTCCAGGTTTCTGTCTAACCATTAGACGACCAGGTGGAGGATCTGTGCTTGAATTTTTGTTCCAGGAGTGGCATAAAGTCACCAAACAGCAATGTGAAAGGTACAGAGCATGCCAAGACGCATGAAAGCTGTGATTGAAAATATGGGTTATTCAACCACATATTGATTTCTGAACTCTTCCTAAGTTAAAACATTAGTATTGTGTTGATTAAAAATGAATATGAACTTGTTTTCTTTTCATTTTTCGTGGTCTGAAAACACTGCATCTTTTTTGATATTTTGAACAGTTGTCATTTTCTGCAAATAAATGCTCTAAATAACAATATTGTTCTTTGGAATTTGGGAGAAATGTTGTCATTACTTTATAGAATAAAACAAAAATGTTCATTTTACTCAAACACAATTTTGCAGTGGTCTCTTAATTTTTTCCAGTGCTGTATACTGTATATCAGAGTTTCTGCTAAGAAATTTTGATGCCGGTCAACGTGTCCAGGAACGATAAAGTTTGCAGAAAAAAACGTTTGTGTTATTTTGCGCTGTAAACGCGATGGACTTTGCATAATAATGTGATAAGGACTAATGACACAATCAAGTCAAATGAATGATAAACATTTGTTAATTTTAGCTGCTTTTCAATAAAAAATAAAAACAGCTGTCATAGAAATAGTGTCTTCTCACTGTGGGCATGCAAAACTGGAATAACACAGGCTGATTTTGCCAGTGTGCGGGATACAACACTGTAGTCGTGGATTAGGAGGAGGAAGTTTAAACCTCTATGGCAGCGAATCGCTGTTTTCATTGGCATGGCATCACACTGTACACTTGTAGGATCAACTAAAGGGGTTGCTGATGCATCGTGTTAATATATTCACCGGACATTGTGTCCAAAATTTAGACATATATTGCCTTGGTACAACATTTGCATTAAGCCTTGTTCGGCTCAAAGTCAACCCAAAATTGTTCTTTGCAACTAATTAGCTAACTAGCTTAGGCGAATATTTGTTTATGTGAAAATAAGATGGAGATATAAGGGTGAGAACTAAACATCAGAAAGGAGTGGACACTTGGAGTGGACATTATTTATTGTATTTTTTTTAACGTTTTTGGATAGTATGTATTTTTGGTATGTGACCGTGTTATCCCACAGTTTAAACATTTAAACAAAGCCAATCGACATACCATGACCTAGTTGTCCTTTTGCCTGCAGCAATTTTTTTGTAAAAAAAATACAAATTAGGCAATTAGTCTGATCTATCTGTATGTAAAGCTCATTAAGAGGTGTCTTTTGGCCCTGTATGGGCTTTATTGACCTCCCAGCAGGCTGGCTTAGATATTGATTTAACACACCATCTATGTTGGCCACAAATATATTGCGTGCCTGGCCGGCTTTACCCGTCACTGACGGTGATCGACTGGCTACTTTTACAGCCGTGTGCTTGAGGAAGACTGTGTGCTTACAGCAAAGGGCAACCTAAAAGCATAAGTTTATTTATTGGCCAACCAGGAGTTGGAAATATCAGTCACTGCCAGGTTGACAAATGGCTTGACAGGCCAGCACTGCTGCCTGTAAAGTATCGGCAAGGTCGAAGAGCCTTATTTTTATGGAAATAAAAGCAGTTTCAGATTAAGAGTAAGGTCTGAAATACCTATTTCACAAAGCTTCGATTGGGTGTAATGGTACCAAAATAATTAAAATCTGTTGAGCCCTGAAAACCAGCTTCCATGTAAAGCAATTGTCTTATTTAAAGTCTACCAGCAGGAGCTAACTGGCCCGTTCTAACCAGCCAGTGCAACTGTTGCATCTGTTATATGTACTTGAGTAGCACAGTACACAAGAATTAATGTTTAACTGTAATGCACAGTTGAAAGAAAGTTTCCATTGTGGATGGGCTAATCCATTAACCTCATATGTATTTACGACATAAAAATTCACACGGAAATGTTGCTTTCAAAAGTTAATGTACCCCAAAATAAACCCCATGCTGCTGAATTACTGACAAGCACTTTCCTCTATCAGACATTTTTGCATCAATTGAAGAGTGAACACATTTCTAGCTAGCAGTTCCAACTTTAGCCACTGGGGGCAGTGATTAGAATTTCAGTAATAATAAATAGAGATATTTTATACTGAGATAACAACCTCTGCATTTTTACCATAGGAGAAAGAGTAATGGTCAGCTAACGTGTTACGACAGCAAGTCACCGTTTGTGGATACCATACAAATGAATGGGGAGAGCCATAAACTAAAACCTATCCCTCAAAAAATCGTCTGTGACTTCTCTTATAAAACAGCAATTTTAACGTAGTAAATTCCACACATAATTCACTCCAAAAGGATTGTTTAGTGTAAAACATGTTGACGATTACCGGACAAGCGGTCAATTCATTAAGTGATGAACTGTTTCCTCACAAAAGCAGTTTATTCAGCACACCAAACATCTCCTCCATAGACATTCATTCAAAAAGAATGGCCTCTTGTCTCCTCGCCAGTGTTCTGCCCATAGAATGTCTGTGGGACCGCTGTGTTATGCTATTCTATGCTAACCTTGTAGGCTCCCCCTTCAGATGGGCTCTGGCATAAACTAATTTCATCAGCAAAAGTTTCGACCTACTGTCACCAAATTCACAGTGAGATCAGTCTGGTAACCAAGTTATGAAAAATAATAAGACATCCTTATTTAAACAACAACAAATACAAGATTATACAGTCCCAATTCTTTATAGAATAAATCTAGATCGCTTACAGGCAAACTATGTGAATCTTAAGAATAAATGACCTCTTGAAAAGAGAATAATGGAGTGAGGTGTTCCAGTCTACTTCTCTGATCCTGACCTGCCCCAAATCTATCAATTCCTAGTATTAGTCTAACTGTTAAGGATCTGGGCAGCCAAGTCAAAAGTTGTAGGTTAAGTCCCAAGAAAGGCTCATCCAGAACCTGGTGGTTTATTCCATCACTGCTGTGCCCCAATCAAGTTATCTCGAATTGCTCTAGGGGTACTATCCCTGCAATTAGTGTACTTTGCACTTTGAATGTCAACTTGTTTAATTACAAGTTCTTCCATAAGTACAACCAAACAGACACCTTAGAGAAAGGTTCTCTATCTAATCTCTGCCCTAAGCCAATTATTCTTCCACCATGAATGTCCACATCTTTCCTCGAACAGCCTAGAGGGCATCTCTGAGTTCATAACCTCATGTCCCCAAGCCTTTTTTTTCTCTCTCTCTTTATCTCAGAAATCCTTACTCTTTCCTCCCTGCATCCACACACCCTCTGCAGCCATTAATCCTGTAGGAATGGCTTCTGAACCCAGTGACCATCCTATGCCACCAAGTCTGGCTATGGTAGACATTTAACAATCAATGGCGTTAGCATCTAAGTGGGACTGTTACTCCTACAGGGTCCCAGAAATGGCATAATGAGCCATTAACAGCTGCATATATTTGCAGGCAATTATAAGATAAGGGGTGGCTGCAGACTGAGTGGAATTACTATCGATTTGCTTGGAGACAGCAAATCTCTTAAGATGGTCGAGAGTTTTGTTGTTCTACTGGCTGTTGTGGTATATAAGCGGTCTTAAGTGCTTGGGAAAGTGAGAAGCTCTTCAGAACTTCTGGGTGGCGGTGCTTCTGTCCTTTAACCGGAGGTCATTGACGGAAACACTGAGCTTAGGTACCAGTTCTCACCTGAACGAGGTCCTCAGGGTAATTAATATGGATGATACAGTCGTTGCTGTCTGACCCCCACCCGACTCCCCAACATTACAGTGCTGCCACATCAACTCATGGAGTCCCATTCTTTAGGAAGAGGAAGGTGAAAAGTGTGCCATGACCTGTACTATAATACATTAAGTGTACCAAGGTTGAGTAAATGACAGAATCTCCAATTTTGGGTGAACTATTCCTTTCAACATTTTGTCAGAGCACTCCGAAAGATGACAAGCCTTTGAAAAGGAAACAGAATTGTGAAAATGTACACACAAATGTCTATGCTTCTAAGCAGTTAATTAACTCTCAGGCAAGCCTGTGAACCACTTCTTAGATTACTATAAAGAGTGCAGTTTCTCTCTTATTACAGAGCCTGAAAGGCAGCATTGTATTGATATTCCTCAAATGTTTTTTCTTCTCAACAAATTTTTGCAATAATTTCTGCTCAGATCACTTAACATATAGCCACTATTTAAACTTTAACTTTTGAAATTGGAAATTCTACTATTGTCTTACATTGATAGAATATTTAGCTTTTAAAACGTAACCGTCAGCAACTGTAATATTAGCACTTCATTGCGATTTGCCTTCTTTCTAACATCTATTTGCATACCGAGTTGTGATTGGTCTTCCTTTCATCCGTGGTCACATTTATTTAGATGGGTTTGCGTTCAACATGTTGCACAGCCAACAGACAGGGCAATAGCAAAGCGCTTTGATTTTTCTTTTACACAGAAGCAAAGCATAAAACCTAAACTTGCCTAAAACTTTATCACTATTCTTTTGCTGCCTTGCAATCACTGGTATTTCTTTCAGGAAATTCAAATCTAGATCTTACTCAAGAGCGGTTTGGAATAGAGGCCACATGTCTGAGATACTTTACACTCATCTGTCACTTTTAGATATCACAGACTTTTAGACAGTCTGTCAGCACACAGTCGGTATGACTTGAAGAATTTTGCTGGACTGTGTGTTTCACACACATGAAAACAAATAACTGGTGTGTCTAATGATGTATTAGAGAGATGCATATAATAGGCTTGGGATCGATGCCTTTTTCACGCATCAATAATCAGAAGATTTTCCAGATGATTATCGATATATATCAGGATTTATTTTCAGATATAAATAGGGCTGCTGGTTGCACAATAGTCTTTGTCTCTTCAACATATTTCTCAACACAACTTTGGTAAACTGTGAGCGGCAGGGTAAATTAAAGGGGGTCGCACACCAGACAGGTCTGGTGGATGATATGACATGTTATAAAATTAAAAACAATTATTTATTTTCTATAATATACGCACACTCCGCCAACGTTCAGCGTCAACATTCTGAAGAGCCATGGAGCGCAAGTCGCATAGTTTTCTATTAAATTCAACCCAAATCTTTATTAAAGGACAAAGATTATTTACTCTAGTATAACTGGATGATATATTGTGTATAAGTATCTTTCATAGAGCCTACACAGTGTATTTTTAGTAACAAGTATGTCTTTTTGTGGTTTGACAGCTTGAATGAAAGACCTATTCATGGCTACATACAGAGAAATTGCATAATAAACATTGCACAGCTACACCAGTTTCTAATCTGCAAACTCATCAACGTCACTTTGATTCTTGAAGAAGTAGAAAAACTTTTGTAACTTTGGACTGCCATCTGTGCCGCTTCAGCTCGTCCTGTGTGTGTGTGTGTGTGTGTGTGTGTGTGTGTGTGATCATGACCCCGACTGGATTCAGTAAATTGTATATCATCCTCTTGTGTTCTCCCAGTGCTATTATGGCAGACTGTTAAACAGAGGCCAACTGAGTGAATTGGAAAGCACACCAAATGGGCTTCTAATTTAAATATCAGCTAATTTGAATATATCGATGCCTCAAAAATATATCGATAAAATAACGTGATGATCAATAATCAATATATCAATATTTTATGACATCCCTAGTATATAATGTTCAGAGACCCCACAGTGCACCAGTAGATCCTTCAGACTCCTATCTCACACTAACACACACACCTGTCCTTTGTCCATATTACTAGTGTAAGCTTGGAAATGAATCCCGGAAGCATACTGAGTATTCAGTGTTACCATGGAAACCAGTCACCTGACTATACTCTAGTATATAGCCTACAGCACTTAACCAACAAAAACCTAAATTAAATAAAATGTACACAGTTGCATACATACAATCTTATTTTTGTTTTTAATGTTTTAAAAGGACTTAATGTTAATTAAATTAATTATGTTAATTACATTAAATATGTCATATATTCCTGCTTTTAATAAGCTATTTTTTTTTAAAGAAATCAGAACTGGTTGTTACATTAAATATATAATAAATATTATATAATATAGAATTACAATGTGTATAATTTAAATATACAGTATAATTCAATAAAATGTATGCATCTTTACTTTGTAAGACAATTTTCTAACATTAAGAAAATTTTAAGAAGTTGTAAAAGTCAATGAACTTTGCACACCTATATTAACATAATAAAATAATAATAACTGAAGGGTGCATGGAGATGATTTTGTTACTAAACAAGGACTTTGCAAACTTTTGACCATAATCCTTTATTATTTTTAAACTTTTTTATAGGAATATTCAGGGTTCAATACAAGTTAAGCTCAATCGACATAATTTGTGGCATAATGTTCATTACCAAAAAAAACTAGGTTAATTCCGGCTCATCCCTCCTTTTCTAAAAAAAAAAAAAAAAAAGCAAAAAATCAATGTTTACATTTACAGTAAATTTATTCATTTAATCCAAAGCGATTTACAAATGAGAAGCATAGCAAACAATTTGTTGTACAAATGTCAACAATATCTGCAGTATCACACTGCCAATTTCTCAATGTGGCTGGAGTAGTATAGAAGCTAGCATAGAAGAAAGAGACATACTAGACCCTTTTTTAAATATTGTTAAATATTAAGTGCATTTAGTGTGGATTGGTTAAGTGCTCTCTAAAGAGATGTGTTCTTAGCTGGTTCTTGAATGATGAGATGGTTTCAGCAGATCGTGTGGAGGTTGGAAGCTCATTCCACTACAGAGGAACAGAGAAAATTATTGATCCTAAAACAGACTTTGTGCCTCTATGTGACGGGACCACCAGGTGCCGCTCGTTCACTGACCACAGAGAGCGAGTTGGGACATAGACCTGGAGGAGTGAATTGAAGTAAGAGGGTACTGTTCCACAGGCTATCCTAAAGGCCAGAGTCAAAGCCTTGAATCTGATGCGGGCAGCTACAGCTAACCAGTGGAGTGAAATCAAGAATGGGGATATGTGAGAGCTCTTTGGCTGATTGAAGATCAGATGCGCTGTTGCCTTCTCGATAATCTGCAGTGGCTTAATCATGCTACTGTAGCTGTGAGGCCGGCCAACAGAGCATTACAGTAGTCCAGTCTTGAGATGATCAGAGCTTGGACCAGGAGCTGTGCAGCATATTCAGACAGCATATTCAGACAGAATGTTATGAAGTGCAAACCTGCAAGACCGGGCGGTTGATGAGATGTGGGCAGTGAAGTTAAGTTGGTCATCTACCACCACTCCAAGGTTCCGAACGGTCCTGGTTGGTGTTAGTGTAATTAAACCAAGATAAATGAGTTTGAGGTCAACAGATGGATTGGCTGGGATCACGAGGGGTTCTGTCTTGCCAGGTTGAGCTGAAGGTGATGTTCCTTCAATTTTACAGTGGTTACAGTAAGGCACTTACAATGGAAGTGAATGGGGGCCAATTTTTGGAGGGTTTAAAGGCAGAAATGTGAAGCTCATCATTTTATAAGAGCACTTACATTAATTCTTCAATTAAAACGTGACTTATTTGAGCTGTAAAGTTGTATAAATTGTCGTTTTTACCATCATTTTAGTGTTTACAGCGGTTTGTAGTCATTTCATCGAAGTTGTTAAATTGGATATATCTTTATACAGAAAAGCTAAGTAAGTGATTTTATCACACTAAAATCATGTTAACACACATATTTACAGCGAATCTCCACTCTCTCCCTAACAAAACGGATGAACTACATCTCCTCACCCACACAAACAAGGACTTTTCAAACTCTGCTGCCTTGTGCTTCACAGAAACCTGGCTGAGTGAAGCCATTCCGGACAGCGCGTTACATCTGCCGGGCTTTCAGCTGTTCAGAGCAGATCACATTGCGGAGTTAACGGGGAAAACGAGAGGCGGTGGAACATGCTTTTACATCAATGAATGTTGGTGTACAGATGTAACAACGTTAAAGAAGATGTGCTGTCCTAATTTGGAAGCACTCTTTATTAACTGTAAGCCTTTCTACTCGCCGCGGGAGTTTTCCTCATTTATTCTGGTGAGTGTTTATATCGCGCCAAATGCGTGTTAGAATGCCGCGCTGCAACAGCTGGCTGATCAAATTACAGACACAGTACAACAACACCCAGACTCAGTTATTATTATTCTTGGGGATTTTAACAAGCAAACCTCACACGTGAACTGCCCAAATACAAACAGCACATTAGATGCCCAACCAGAGACAGAAATATACTGGATCACTGCTACACAACAATAAAGGATGCATATCGCTCTGTTCCTAGAGCAGCTTTGGGACTATCTGATCACTGTCTGGTTCACCTTCTTCCAACTTACAGACAGAAATTAAAATCTGCTATGCCTGTATTAAGGACTGTAAAGAGATGGACCAACGAAGCAGAGCTGGAACTACAAGTCTGTTTGACTGCACTGATTGGAGTGATTTTGAGGCTGTAGACACCAATCTGGATGAGCTCACAGATACTGTTACATCATATATCAGTTTCTGTGAGGATATGTGCATTCCTACTAGGACTTATTTAACATTTAACAACGACAAACCATGGTTTACAGCAGAACTCAGGCAGCTTCGTCAGGCCAAAGAGGATGCTTACAGAGTTGGGGATAAAGTCTTGTACAATCAGGCCAGGAACACACTGAATAAGGGAATCAGAGTGGCTAAAAGAAGATACTCAGAGAAGCTGAAAAACAAGTTTTCAGCTAACGACACTGCATCAGTGTGGAGTGGCATGAAACAACTTATGAATTACATACTTCCTTCACCAGCTGAGGAAATTCAACCTGCCACAGGCTCTGCTGATACAGTTCTACTCAGCAGTCATTGAGTCTGTCCTCTGCACTTCAATAACTGTCTGGTTTGGTTCAGCTACGAAATCAGACATCAGAAGACTACAAAGGACAGTTCGGACAGCTGAGAGGAATATCGGTTGCCCTCTGCCCCCCCTTCAAGAACTATACACTTCCAGAGTGAGGAAAAAGGCTGGAAAAATCACTCTGGACCCCACTCACCCTGCCCACTACCTTTTTGAACTGTTGCCTTCTGGCCAACGCTTCAGATCTCTGAGCACCAGAACCATCAGGCACAGGAACAGTTTTTTCCCTCAGGCTATCCATCTCATGAGCAGTTAAATTGCCCCATTGAGCAATAACTATGTGCAATACACAGTTTAGTCTTTCTTATATTTATCCAACACATCCAACCTCTTCTGCCATTTCATTCCTCTGAAAAAAACAAAACAAACATTTGCACTGTACATAACAGATTTGTATTTACACTGTACATAACAGATTGTATTAGATTTGCATTACCCATGTGTATGTGTGTATGTATGTATGTGTGTGTCTGTACGTATGTGTATAATTTGTTTTTATTTTTTATTTTTTATTATTATCTATGTCTTGCTGCTGTTTTTGTATTGTTGTACACTGGAAGCTCCTGTCACCAACACAAATTCCTTGTATGTGTAAGCATACTTGGCAATAAAGCTCATTCTGATTCTGATTCTGATATTGTTTGTCTTGTGGCTATACTTTTGAAAGAGTGTGCATTTTAACATTTATGGATTGGCCCCCATTCACTTCCATATTGTAAGTGCCTCACTGTAACCTAGAAAGGACAAGTCGAAATAACCACAAAAAATTATCAACATTATGCCACAAATGCTGTCGATTGAGCTTAACTTGTATTGAACCCGGAATATTTATTTAATGACAAAGAAAAGAAACCCAGTTTTGTATATAGACAAATGTTTCAGTTCATCTGAGGCAGAACTAAACAGCAGTAATGTATGCAGTGCACAGGCAATGATAGATTTATCTCCACACTCATAAATCACTCCACCAGAACAGCATCTGTCACGCTTCTCTGTTTGTCCACATCATCTTCTGCAATCTCCATTTTACCACTTGATATATCCCTTCATTATGGCTTTAAAACCACTGAATTAAAAACTCCATAAAATGACTTGATGAACAAAATGTTTTTTCCAATGTTGAAGTATTTCCTATTGAAACAGGAAGATGGGGCAGGACATACTGTTGGACTTGAACTTTTTTTTTTTAAATAGGCTTTAGCCAAGAGCCTTTAGAACCCAGAAAACCACACCTGAATACTTGCGCAATGGACAAAAGTTATGAAGACACTTGAAGACACTTGTAAATGGCTGCAAAGCTGACAGACATGGCCACAAAACACCTGTCCATACTTGTCTGTGTGACAGATTTCATCAGATGCTGAGAGTGGTGTTTGTCTGTCCTATGTGATGTAAAGAGAAGCTGGACTAGCTTGTGTCTGATCGAAATAGTATGCCATGTTCTGTGCTTGAGATGAGAGGTGCTAAAAGCTGGGAATCTCTGCACCGTGGGAGGACGGAAATACTCTTTAAAGGAACTTTTTGGATGAGTGGAAAGATAATCAATCATTTAAACTGATATGGACCAAATTTTATTACCAACTGTCTGTCCTCATATTCCAAGGAATAAAGTGACCTCATATGTCTTCAGAAACTCATGAACTAGTTCCAATTATTCCTTCAATCTTTAGCTGTCACTTTAGGGTTCTTTTTTTTACCTCATTCAGCATTCTACGGTGTGCCCTTTGAGTCATCTTGGCTGGATGGCCACTTCTAGTGAGAGTAGCCACAGTACTAAATTGTCTCCATTTAAAGACAATCTGTGTAACTGTGGACAGATGAATATCTAAGCTCTTTGAGATATCTTTGTAACCCTTTCCAGCTTTATGCAAAGCAACAGTTCTTGATTGTAGGTCTTCTGAAATATCTTTTGCGAGGCATGGTCCACGTCAGCAGATGCGTCTTGTGAACAGCAAACTCAAAATGTTTGAGTGCTTCTAATAAGTCAAAGTAGCTCTAACCCACACCTCCAATCTCATTTAATTAATTGGATGCCAGGTTTGCCAACTCCCTTTTTTTTTTTCAAAGGGTTCACGTACTTTTTCTTGCCACTGTATATATATATTTTACCAGATGAGGTTAATGAGGAATAAGGTTTATTATTTTTCATGAGATATGAAGTTGGGGACAAGATGTATGTGCTGACAGGGGACGTTTCCATATAGTCGCAGTTTTTTTTGCATGCTCTCGCTTTAATTTAAAACACTTGATTATCTTAATCAAAATAACAAAATATTAACTTAAGTGAGGATAAAAATATGGATGAATAATGTCAATGTTGAAAGATTTAGTCAGTGAATGTTTTTATTTCACTTTTACAGGCTGCTGCTATACTGCAGAACCTAGTCATTTTAACTGACTTGAACACAAAGGGATAAAAAAAGAAAAAACTAGTGGCATCTATCTGCAGATAGTTCCAAAAAGCAACTACTGGCACAGATTAATCAGTAAAACCTACCTCTAATTGCAGAAACCTATCAGCTAACTTCTAAGCTGGCAAGTGTGATTGTAAATAAAGAACATCACGTCCAACCACACCCACGACTGGTTTTAACCCGTCATCAACACTCTAGGTCAAGAATTTCAGGGATGTGCGCAAAAAAGAGAAATGTTGTATAATGAAGCAAACCCTTTAGAAGAACAGCAATGTAATTTCATCATAATTTTAGGCAAACTAAATGATCACCCAGCATGTATAAATTAGCCTTAAGGGTTTCCCACACTTGTTCTGTTTTAAAGAATCAAATTCACACTGTACCTGAATTTAAAAGTTTTCCACTCAAGTCCACTTTTTCTTCACTTTTCATTTTCATGGAGTCCACCTGAATATGATATTGTTGTAATATAATATTGTTTTATTTTTTTTTACTTTAATCACAGCCTTTTGTGGTTCAAAAATGTATTGCAGTTCTGATTGTGTAGCCCCAGTCAATCTAAAGAAAACAAAATCCCCCATTTGTTGGATGTTTAGATTTTTTGGTCAAGCAAACTTTAAGCAACTCACTGTGTTCTCCTCCTCTTGACTGTTGCTGGTGTCTTCACTTTTGCGATACTTGTCTGAGGAATGTGAATCTCTCTTATGACTGATATCTGTTCCCTCCATCGGTCTCTCTCCATCTGACAATGAGGCAGACAACACACATTTCATCATTAGGATTATTCAGTTACCATTTATATTACATGCAGCACACTGAATAAAATCATAAGCCGGCATTCTAGTGACTCTTCAGTGCACAGGCATACGGCTACAGCCAGGGTGCAGAATTAACACTTATCAAGCACCAACTGCAAAAATGTAAAAAAAATGGGCCTGACCATGGACAGAAAGACATTTCAACTACAGTACATCCATTACAAAAATCAAACTTGTCGCATATTCGCCACAGATTATTTTTACATGCAAATGAGCTTCGCGGCAAATTGTCTATTGTTGCCAAAGGTTTGCTGCAGGTTCACCATTGCTGGTGAAGAGCTGAAAACTTCTGGGAAACATCTGCGGCAAATCACAAGCTCATTTGCATGTGAAAATAATGTGTGGCAAATTTGCGGCTAGTTTGCCAGAACTCTAGATTTTTTTGTAAGGGATGTCAGGGTCACAATTCATCAAAAAAATAACAAACTATGTTTGCATAAAGAAAGTAAAGCCTATTTCAAGTTATTAATTGTTTTATATTGTGACATTATTTTCATGACAATTAAGCACCCCCACACCCCACACAAATTATCATTACCGTAATGTCCAGACATTTTACTTGAGTTTTTTTATTTTTTTGTAAATCTCATTATGCTGATTCTCACTGTATTAAAAGTAAAAAGGCTTTAATGAAATGATAAAGCATATTATTTAAAAAGTATTTAATGATTAAATATTTATTTATTATTTAAGCATATTGATTTATTTCATCAACATACATTAAAGGTAGTAAAACAAATACTGGCATGATGTACAAATATTTTACAATTTAAATAATACGTAGTTATTTTTCACATTACATTAATTCGAATTTTTGTTCACTTTGGTAATGAGCAGAGGTAACTTAAAATAGTAATCCATTGAAAGCTACTTCTCTAAAATTGTAATCAGATTAATTTTCTGATTACGTCATTAAAAAGTAATCACATTACTAATTACTTGAATTTCCAGTTACTTTCTAAAACATTTCTTTTTTTTTTTTTTTTTTTTTTTTACAGTTTTAGTTTTTTTGCTCAACAAACTTAAAATAATGTCTATATTTCCTCTTTGTTCATTGTCATTGTCCCTTTAGCGGTCACAGAAACACAAACAGACATACAGATTTGAACATAATTCATGTTTTAAATGTATTTTACATAAATTATTTTATTTTAAGTAATATAATTTTTAAGTAACAATTATATACTTAAGTAATTAATTTAATTGAAAGTCAGTAACTGTAATTTGGATCCTGACTAGAGCCCAGAGTTCTGTCACTAAGAAACCAGCAGCACTAGGTCACTGACACACTTCAGCTGGATTATGGAATTGTCCTCCACTGACTGCCATTAGTAAATTGCAATCACTCAGGTGCCATGGGGAGAGCCATGGAGGGAAAGACTTGGAGGCGACAGATGGATAGAAGATATTTTGAGTATTAAAACTAGGAGAGGGAATACAAGGCAAATCTGGCACAAAATCCTCCTTGAAACTGAAGCTCCTGATAAAAGAAACTGTATGCCAAACGAATACAATATCTTAATACACTGTCTGGGCGTTTGTGTCTGTGGGGCGATTATAGCTTTACCTTGTCTTTATAAACACAAGCAAAAATGCTAAGAGCTAAAAGAATTTAAGAAATAAATGAAGTTATACTAGGCTACATCCAGAGGGATTAGAGCTATAAAATATAATTAATGCTGCTTCTGTAATAAAAGATTCTCTTGATAACTACTGACTACAGAGGAAGGGCAGTTTATAGTCACAGCCAGGAGGTCTAAATAACATGTATATGTGTGAGAATATGAGTTTGTCACTGCAAAATGCACTATTAATGTTAATTAATGTTATTAATGCCTGAAAAATTTGTCTTACACTGCAAAATACAAAAAAACAAAATCTCACTTGGTATTTTTCACTTTTTTTTCCCAGTAAAAATATCTAAACATCCATAAAACAAGATATATTTACTTAAGAAGCAAAATGACATAAAACATAAGTCTTATTTTCAGAGAAATGTAACAAAATTTAGTGGCATTTATTCTTAAAACAAGTAAAAAACAAATAGGCTAATAGGCCAATACGCTAAATAAACTTAATTCAATTTCTTACTGTAGATCGGAGGAGGGCGGGGCCGGGCCGGAATGACGCACGCCCAGACCCCAATCAGCCTGATGAGGCGAGCAAGGTATAAAGGCGACCGGAGACGGCAGTTCGAGAGAGAGAGAGAACTATGGGCAGCTGCCCTGAAGTGTAGGACAGAAACATCTTCTATGTGAAGTTTAGAAGTTGACCTGAGACAGAAAACTTGCCATACACAAAGGGTATTATGCGTGCAACTGTGGCAATGGTGAGAATGCCACTTGCGTTACGAAATGAATTGCAGAACGCGACAACATATAAAATCAAGCTTGCATAGTTAGAAGCATTTCTAGACATCTTCCTCATTGCTAAAGTATTGTTTTCAATACATCCAATGGTGCTGGTCTGGGATAATTATTTGGCATCATCATTTAAATTTTTTATGTTGTGATTAGTCAACTTTAAAAGTGCACTCAGTATTTTATTTTTTTTTTTTTTTTTTTTTATTATTATTATTTTATGTGGACTTTACATGGACTTTTTAGTGTGGAATTAGGGTTGTCAACTGTCCTGTATTTTGCACAAAATGAACCCATCCACACGGGAGGCCTATTTGCCCCATATTGACATGGTGAAATGCTCAAGGGGGATTCCACCCCCTCATCCTCCGTCGCAAGACAAGTGTCCTGTATTCAGGTGGTAAAAATATGCCAACCCTATGGAATGCAGCATCATACAAAAGCTTTTATTTAATGATAGTAACTACTGATAGTACTGATAGTACTGATAGTACTGATAGTACTGATAGTACTGATAGTACTGTAGAAATAGTATGACAGGAGAATATGATTCATTTACTCCTCTACTGACAACGTATGATAATAGGGGGTTACCAGAATAAAGTGAGTGGTATTCGGCTGGTCATGTGATCAACATGGCAGCCCCTATGAGGGGGGGGGGGGGGTTAACCCTTATGTAGAGTAAAGAAGCATTGTCTAGGTCACTGACATGACAGAAGTCTTCATCTCATGTGAATGAACATCATTTTAAACATGTTTGTCAAAAGTACTATTCATTTCTTTAGGTTTAAAACTTAGGTGAAAAAATATTTATAGATGACTTTGTGAAGAAAAAAAATAAAATAAAACTAAACTCTTCCTGCAATTTTTATCCTATCCAGAGTCAGGTATCAAATGTCAAAACGATAAAAACATAAAGACAAATGTTATCTCAGGTATTAAGGTTGCTCAGATAACAAAACTGTCGCTGCAGTACGATACCAGCCCTGTTACCTCGCTAAATTAATACTTAGGCAACAAATAAACAGCCTCAGATTACTGATGAAATTACACAGTAATATTGAATTAATGACTTAATTAAAAGAACTGCATAAAGTCTTGCAGTTACAAATTCTGTGTTTTCCATTTGAATATTTCCATGTTTATCAAAACAGTGTTTAAACAAATGAATATTTAAAAAATGTATTCAAATGAAAATATGAAAATAAAATGAAAAAATTGCAATTTTGCTTTTGGTCAAAGAGAGATTCACAGTATAAATCAGGGCTCCAGACTAAAAAAAAAAATGACTTAGGAGCCACTGGCTCCTAAACTGAAACATTAAGGAGCCAAATGGCTGTTTTTAGCAGCCAAATCACAGATTTTCTTGATTTAGGTTGCTGTTCAAGAACAAGATAGAAAGCCAAAGAAAAGGAAGTCAGCTGATTCATTGAAGGTTTAATAAACAGTAAATATAGTTGAGAAGATATATAGTTTGCATTCCCGTTTTGTCTCATAAATGTTCACACCCCTTTCATAATTTATATAAATATAAGAGATAAAATGTTTTTTTATTTAGTACTGCTCTTCAGAATCTACATTACAGATATTTACATAAAGTATACTATAAAACCATTTATTATTCAGTTATTGTTGTTAGTAGTGTTATTGCTATTACTTTGAATATAATATTTTTCTATATATTTTTCTTTCACAATGTCTTTATTTTTACGGATCCAGTGAAGCAGAGGTTTTATTTTGGTAGAACTTTTATTTTGACTGACCTTTGAGTTCTTCCTGTGTTTTGATGGTAGTTTTGAATAAGTTCTGCATTCCAAATGTAATGCTGAAATACTCATGAGATGGAATCTCACTGGAGGAGTAATTCATGTAAGTGTTTACAGCTGCTCAAACATTAAACTGCATTAAGCATCAAGTGCAATCTGTGTGTTTGTGTGTGTGAAGTATGAAAGAGAGCAGAGCAGCACCTCTCCTTCATTCTGAAGTGAGCAGTGCATGCAGACTGCATATTAATTAATTCAATGACATCCCTCTGCTGTTCAACGATGACACTTGGCCATATCAAGATTTGAATTTGATTGTCAAATTGTGATTGATTTCATGAAAAAAAATATTGCTAATAGCACTATACTGGAGTATGGTACAGAAATTAGCAGCAAGATGATATCGTACCATTTTAAAATTTTTGGTTAAGCGATATTTAGTTAGTACTGGTAAACCACGCAACCCTCTCAGGTATACGAACTCAGTGTCATATGAGTGTGCCCAGTGATTGTAGTGGAAGAAAAAAGTGCAGGTACACTACGTGTTAGTATTAAATGTTATTTTTTTATTTATTTTATTTTATTGGGTAAATTATACTCAGAGGGCTTTTGTTAAAAACATATGTTTATTTAAAAATAAATCAATCAATTTATGGGGTTACTATATGGCAGGGCTCTTTCACTACTTTCTTCAGAGGCCAGATTATCCAGATGAAAACTCAATGGGGGTCAAATATTGTTCTATATTTTTCTTACCTAACACTTTCATTGTAACTAACATGTTAACATGAAAAACAAAACACTGTTAATAATGTGTGTTTGTTTATATTAAAATAGTCAGGGGTATTTAATTCATATTTTTTAAGGTCTGGCCATAAATTCCTTTTTAAGATCTGGCTAAAGAACAAAATTGACCAAACACCCTCAAATAACAAATAGGTTTAAATTAACTTTACTTTGAAAATAAAAACATACAATGTAGGGTTATTGTTTACGAAAACAGAGGAAAAACATTTAGATCTGCAAAAGTCTGTATATCTTTGACAGTATTATACCACATAAGAAAACAATAAAATCTAACGTAGAACTGCCTTTTTAGATACAATAATGAAAAAAATGCAATGCCTGTTCTTCCTTTTTCTTTATTATCCTCCCATTCAGGAGGGGAAAATGAACCTTTTCTTGTCCACACGTCTGATTATAGAACCAAACACAATCAGGAAATATGCATGTATGCAGGTTTAATGACGCTTCACGTTTTCACTTTTGAGGAGCACGGCTGACCATGAACAGATGAGACACACCCGTTTAACGCTTGAAGAATGGAAAATAAAAGCAAATGTTTATGTGTATTTTCTTTAACGGTTCAGATTTTATCATCGATTTATCTATTGTTGAATAAGGTTGTGCATATGAGCTGACATCACTTCTGTAACAGCTGAGAAGTATTTTTTTAAGTCTGTAGTTTTTGACTGTACCTGCTAGCTAAGCAATTTGCATAAATACATTTTGGTAGAATGAGACGCGATAAAATGTGCTCACCTAAAAGTTGCTGGTTCATGTTTTAAAGAGCAGTGTAACTGAACTAAGCCCAGACAAGCTTTATCACGTGCACTCTGGTCCAGATCTGGACCACGGATCACTGATGCTTTTGTTAAACTCCCCACTGAGTTTTGCGCAGAGAGTGCTCGGATGTTTAGATTGTGACGAAATTTTAATCAAAATCCTTCGGAGGGACAGATAAATTGCCGGTCCACATCAAATCATCCACTGTATTACATTATATAAGAAATTACATCGTACCGGGAGAAAAACTGCCGGTACTCCGCTGACTAAATTAGAGACGCGCAGGTACTGCGTACTGGTGAGTCCCTGCCCACTTCAAGCACTGAATGTGCAGAGAAACTGTCACCAGGACACCCCAGGAATTCACTTAGTAGAATAAACAAACACGGATGAGCTCCAGTCACAATGTGAGTCTCGACATCCCAGATGGCCTTTGTTGTTGCAGTATTGTAAACAATATTTTGGATCATGGCTTTATCACTCCATAACCAAACACTCTAATTTGAACATCCTTTGGTACAGAATCCATGTTTTTTACAGGGATATTTGACAGAAAATTATATCTGCAACCACAGACTGAACATTAAATGGTATTAAATTATTTCCTAAGAGAGAGACTTCAGTAAATGTCATACTCCAAATTAAATTATATTAGCATCAAATGCACTAGCAGAAGTGACATTTTAATGTAAATAAAATCAGCAGCTTTTCTCCCAAGGCACAGCCTCTTATGCAAATGTCCATGCTCAAATATTAATGAGTTACCAAGTAAAAAGGAATGGAATTTGAACATTGCAGCATTTACTTCTTTTTACATTTCTAAGCATGCATAGAGGCCCCCAGAAGTATTCTGACACTTTTTTCACGGTTATATAATGCATAAGACATTCTCACATTTTAAACAAAATATCAAACCAAATGGCATTTATTTTAAAACTCAACTGTATAACTTCTGTGCCACTAGTGTCACCAAACAAAATTGCAAAAATAATCACTGTTTTCAAATACTCACCCCGGCTTTCATTGGTCAAACAAATAGATAGTCTCGTCCCCAGGTATATATGAAACATTATCAAGTTGAGTCTTTGTGAGGTACACCATTGTTTAATGTTTATTGAGAGTGGTGTATTCAAAGTATAGTGGGCCTGTCCAGATAGATAGGTCTAAATCTAATTTGATGGACACAGAATGATATGGTGGCATTTTAGTGCCATGGTAAAATAAAAATAAAAAATCTAAGATTTTGAGAATGAAGTCCCAAGTGCCCCAAGTGAAAAGAGACATGGCCATGTCTCTACGATTTTCTGTTCTGGAGGTATGAGATCTCTGCTCCCTTTTCAATGCTAAGTCTTGGCTTGTTTTGCTGTTTTTTTACATATGATCGCTTATAGTCATAGCAGATCTCTCCTCATTTGGCTGGTCGATTTGACACCACATTCATGAGTGTACAACAAAGGGTGCAGGACATGTTATGGGCCACAGGTTTGTCAGAAGAAGAAAAATTGGGTTAGGGATTTTGGAAAATCCCTAAATGAAGGTCAGAGCAATCGTAATAGTGGCACCTTACTAAAGCGAGCGCCACTAATTACTAGTCAAACCCTCACCGCCCTGTCCCGCTGCTTCTATTTCTAGGAGCAGATTCTGATAATGCATCACAGCGGGCCACAAAAGTGAGCTCCTAAAATCTCCTTAATTTCCTATAATCTGGGTCACAGGCAATAGGGCCGGAGTCCCACTTCCCCCTGGGCAGTACACCGACTCACACAGCTTAACAGGCTACAGCACACACCCACATAACACATGCTCCACTGTGTCCATTCATATCTCAGTGGGCCTCTGAGATGCAGTAAAACAGGTCAGTTTGCTCCAGTTCAGATATGTCACTCTTCACTGCAGCTTTGCCCTTTGGATAGAGTGGATTAAATTAATTGAATATAAGCAGATCAGGCCAATAAGCTTGATTAAATAACAATTAGTGGCTGAAAACACTTTCACTGCTCTGATGGAAGAATCCAACAGTGAGAGAGCTTTTAGAGAAAGGCAGAGCAGATGGTGGATGTGCGTGTTGTTGCTGTTTGTTTGGTCTTGCCAGTGGCAAAATTAGGGTTGATGTTTTTCATCAGAGCAGGAGTGCACAAGAGGTGATCAGTGCAAAAAAGGACTCTCCAGTCGTCTCATCTCTTGTCTCCCCTCCTTATCTCTCCACTCGTTATATCTTGTCTCAGCCCCTTATCTTCCGACTCCTCTCTTCTCATCTTTCAACTCCTCTCATTTCCTCTCCTCATCTCTTGACTCCTCCCTTCTCCTTTTATTTCTCATCTCGACTCCTTGTCTTATCTTTCAACTCCCCTGATCTCCTATGCTCTATTCTCCCCTCTTCTCTTCTCCTTTTCTTTTGACTTCTCTCCTTTCCTCATATTTCAACTTCTCTCCTCATCTTTTGATTCCTCTCCTCATCATTCAGCTCCTCTCCTCATCTTTTGACTCCTTCTCTCTTCTCCCCTCATCTTTTGAATTTTTTCCTCATCTTTCAAATTTTCAGCTTTTACCTCCTCTCTACTCTTCTTCTCATCTTTGAACTCCTCTCTTCTCCTTTTTTCATCTTCTGACTCCTATCCTCATTTTTCAACTTTTTTCTTCTGTTCTGTCTCTTCTTTTAACTCCTTTCTTCTCCTCATGTTTCAACTCCTCCCCTTTCCTCTCTTTTCCTCATCTTCCAACTCCTCTCCTCATGTTTCACCCCCTCTCCTCTTCTCCCCTCCTCACCTTCCAACTCCTCTCCTCAGCTTTCAACTCCTCTCTTCTACTCTCTTTTTAACTCCTCCCTTCTCCTCTTCTCTTCTTTTATCTTTTCTTCTACTCATCTTCTTACACTTCTCTCCTCATCTTCCAACTCTTCATCTTTCAACTCTATTTTCTTCTCATGTTTCGACTCCTCTTGTTTCAACCCCTCTCCTTTCCTAATATTCCAATTCCTCTCCTAATCTTTTGACTCCTCTCCTCTCTTCTACTCTCCTCATATTTTGACTCCTCTCCTCTCTTCTACTATCCTCATCTTTTGACTCCTCTCCTCTACCCTCCTCATCTTTCATCTCCACATCTTTTAAGTCCTCACCCCTCTTCTTCTCTCCTCATTTCTCATCTTGTCTTCTCTCCTCCTCTTCCAACTCCACATAGCTCATATGCTCTATTCTCCCCCTTCATCTTTAGACTCCTCTCCTCTCTTCTCCTTTTCTTTCAACTCCTCTTCTCATGTTTCGACTCCTCGCCTCATGCTTCGACTTCTCTCATCTCTTCTCCTCTCCTCATTTCCCATCTCGTCTCCACACCTCATCTTTCAACTCCTCTTCTCTCCTCATTTCTCATCTTTTCTCCTCTCCTTATCTTTCAACTTCCAGGATCTCCTATGCTCTGTTCTCACCTCTTAATCTTTTGACTCTTCTCCTCTCTTTTCCTTTTCTTTGTACTCCTCTCCTCTCCTCATGTTTTGACTTATCTCCTCATCTTTCAACTCCTCTCATCTCATCTTCTAATTCCTCTATTGCTCCTCTTCTCATCTTCCAACTCCTCATTTCCCCACTCCTCATATTTCAATTCCTCTCCTTATTTCTCATCTCATCTCCTCTCCTCATCACTTAACTACCCTGATCTCCTATGCTCTATTCTCCCCTCTTCACCATTTTTACTCTTCTCCTCTTTTCTCCTTTTCTTTCAACTACTCTTGTCATGTTTTGGCTTCTCTCATCTCATCTTCTGATTCCTCTCCTGTTCCTCTCCTCATCTTTTGACACCTCTTCTCTTCCCTTATTTAAATTCTCTCCTTTATTTACTTGTCCTCTATGAAGGTAAATATCTAATCATTCAATTATGGGTCATCAATTTGACTCTCGTTGCTAATGGGCCCAACCCTTTTGGCAACCCATTACCTATGCAACCTGGCCAGGGAGAGCAAAACATTTCTATCAAATTAAAAATCCCTGCCATTTGAAGGGCTGAGGTGGGCTAAACACTTCCTTCCACACACACTCACACACTTGTAGGGAGAGGAAGTCCCTTCAGAATGTGGCATGCACAGACGCCCTCACATCCAAACACACATAAACACAGTTAGGGCCAGGCCAGGACTTGGCACACAGATGAATGTTAGGTTTGTTAGGGCACCGATCCTCCATCTGGTTGTCTAATGGTTTGAGGGAGACCTGGAGAGGACTTCAAGCCACAGTGTCTCGCACCCACTGTGAAATTTGGTGGAGGATCAGTGATGATCTGGGGGTGCTTCAGCAAGACTGTAATCGGGCAGATTCGTCTGTGTGAAGGACACATGAATCAAGCCACGTACAAGGTTATTCTGAAAGAAAACTTGCTTCCTTCTGCTCTGAAAATGTTCCCCAACTCTGAGGATTGGTTTTTCCGGCATGCCACAGAGCCAGGTCAATCAAGGTGTGGATGGAGGACCACCGGATCAAGACCCTGTCATGGCCAGCCAATTCTCCAGACATGAACCCCATTGAAAACCTCTGGAATGTGATCAAGAGGAAGATGGATGGCCACAAGCCATCAAACAAAGCCGAGCTGCTTGAATTGTTGCACCAGGAGTAGCATTAAGTCACCCCACAGCAATGTAAAAGACTGGTAGAGAGCATGCCAAGACGCATGAAAGCTGTGATTGAAAATCAGGGTTACTCCACCAAATATTAATTTCTGAACTCTTCCTAAGTTAAAACATTAGTATTGTGTTGTTTAAAAATGAATATAAACTTGTTTTCTTTGCATTATTTGAGGTCTGAAAACATGGCATCTTTTTTGTTATTTTGACCAGTTGTCATTTTCTGCAAATAAATGTTCTAAATAACAATATTTTTATTTGGAATTTGGGAGAAATTGTGTCAGTACTTTATAAAAAAAAAAAAAAAACTCAAACACATACATATAAATAGTAAATTCAGAGAAACTGATAATTTTGCAGTGGTCTCAATGCTTTCCAGAGATGTATGTTTGCTATGATTGTTTACAATTGTTTACATGAAGCCATTAAAATAGCTTTATGACAGTGATGTACATGTCAAGTCATGATGTGCATCGCAGAAGGTGTAGATGCTAATAGCAACTGAAATGCTAACCTGTCAACTGTCAAAATATCACAAGTGCTTAGAAAATGCTGTACCTCTATTAACTTTTCACTGGATGACAACCATCATATGAAAATTAGATTTGCATTTGCTGAAGGAATAACCAGCTCTTGCAAAGCAGCAAAGGAATAGTGTTCAAGGAATAGTTCACACAGAAATTACAAATTTGTTTTGCTCACCCTCATTTTGTTCCAAAAAATATGGGTTCCAAACTTGTTTGTTTTTAGAACGACATCCTTAACACCAAGTATGAGCAATAGTGATATTTGTCTTAGCAAAAAACACTAATAAAAAGATCAATATAGTGCTTGCCTTGAAACACTATGATTCTCCTGGAGCAAAAAAAAAAAAAAAGCCATCAGAACTGACATTCTAAATAGAGCATCTTGTCTTTATCCTTGATTTAGAACTTTTTTTACGAGAGAAAAACAACAAAGGAACGTCGTTATTTGGAACAGGAGTTGGAAAGTGAAGAATAATATTTCTGAGAATCTAGAGATGATTCACAATTGCCAAGACCCCCTCATGTGCACGTCTATCTCCCCTTCCACGATTACTGGATCTACCACCAGCAATCAGCGTTTGATTGCTGAATTGTCTGGTAAGCACCATTGTTTCCCTCTCTCTGATTACAATCATTTCAGAGTCATGATGAAGTTCTTCATCTTATTGTATCATGATTAAAGAGAGATCTACAGGGTCTCAGAGACCTCTTTAAGCTCCAGACAACAGAACCTTAGGATAAAAATAGAGCTCTTATTGGAAGTAGGGATGGTGTTTCCATGGTGTGAAATCCACAGTCCAAGGTGAAGTGAGAGCTTAGCTGCAAGCCAGATGTCACGATTGATCTCCAGCAATGCACTTGGTTTACTGATGGTTTTACAGACCAGACGGGACCAATGTTCAAATGGTGATAGTTTTCACATAGTCTAAGCAGGATACCGTAAAGCAGGGGTGCTCACCCTTCTATGGCATGAGATCTACATATTTATGATGCCATTATAGTAAGATCTACCAAAATTTCAGTAGTCAGTACCAATACAGGTGAAATTTGACCATTGTCAAGACCAAAACTAATACTAACTAATTTGATAATTAGGTAAACAATGTTTCAAGTTCTCAAGTAATTATTGAAGACAAGAAAATAGTCAGTAATAAAATAAGAACAAAGAAACAAATTAAGAAACAGCGCTATTCAAGTAAACATTCAGAAATTGTAAAAAGTAATTAAATGTAATATAAAACTACATAGATTACAGGTCTTCATGGTAATTTTATAACACATTTAAAAAATGTAAAGCTACTAAAGTTATTTAGCCAAGAGCGATGCATGGTTGTCTCGTTTTCTTGTTATTTATTTATTATATAAATGACATAGACAAAGTCTCAGGCTGCATTTACTGTTCACTACAAGTCCTAATGCTTTTTTTTCACCGGACGCATGTGTTGAAGCGACACGATGGCTTGAGGCTGTCTTCACTGGATGCGTCGACACAAAATGCTAAACCATTTATTTGTGTTGTTGGCAGTAGTAGCACCAGCGTGTGCAGCACAAAATGGAATGGGACACCCGTTTACTGTCAACGCGATGCAACATACTGCAATGGACGCTTCCAGTGTAGACAGCATCATTGATTATAATGGGTTCCATTGCTTTTGACATGATGTGATGCTCGCGTCTGGTGTAGACAGGGTGTTAAACACATCACAGCAGTTCAGAGGTGAAATGTCCACTGTGTGGCGCTAAAAGCAAGTTACATTTTCTCCCAAACATATGAGGTTTTTAAGGTTTATGCTTTATCCAGTCTTCTATGACACTTTCGGCTCATGTGTTGACTCACGAGCACTTCAGGACAACACTCTATCAGTTGAACTATTGTGCAGCTTGATTGCACAGGCTTTTAAATGTTGTTGGTTATGTAATGCAAATGATAAAATATACTGCTTTACAAGTCATGCGCTATAGTAAATGTGTTGAAATGTCATAAAATAGCATTCTGTCAGAAACATGGCAAAAAGAGTTTATGAAATGATAATCTGACTCTCTGCTCGTGATTTGTGTAAAAGTGAATGAAAGTTGTTGTTGTAGCACCTCTAGTGTTCATCTCAACAGGAAACTGCAGCAATGCGTGCAATAAGCCACGTAAAAATCATTTTGCAAAAATTTAGGTATAGAAATGAGATTCTACGAGACCAGGTTGGGATTTTTACGTTATCCGGTTGAAATTTTCAAGGAGAAAACAATGGAAGTCAACATAAATTGACCCAATTTACTTTATTACAGATTCCTCATTTTATTATGAACTTTTCATTAGTGAATGTTATTCCAAAATAAAAAAAAATTATTCTTTGTAATCTTTAAATCAAAATATTATGACTTGCACTATGATTATGACTAGAACACTATGGTCCTAATAAATTGCCCGACATGGTCTTCTTCTGTTGTAGCCCATCCGCCTCAAGGTTTGACGTGTTGTGCATTCTGAGATGATATTCTGCTCACTACAATTGTACAGAGTGGTTATCAGAGTTACCGTAGCCTTTCTGTCAGCTCAAACCAGTCTGGTCATTCTCTGTTGACCTCTCTCATCAACAAGGCAATTCCATCTGCAGAACTGCCAATCATTGGATGTTTTTTGTTTTTGGCACCATTCTGAGAAAACTCTAGAGACTGTTGTGCATGAAAATCCCAGGAGATCAACAGTTACAGAAATACTCAAACCAGCCTGTCTGGCACCAACAGTCATGCCACGGTCCAAATCACTGAGATCACATTTTTCCCCATTCTGATGGTTGATGTGAACATTAAATGAAGATTCTGGCCCATATCTGCATGATTGTATGCACTGCACTTCTGCTAAATGATTGGCTGATTAGATAAGGGCATGAATATGTAGGTGTACATGTGTACCTAATAAAGTGCTAAGTGAATATAATATACTGTATAAATATTGATATAACAACTTGCAGTTTCCATGAACTAAAATTAATCGAGGCACTAGAAAAAAGTTCAAAAGTGATACAAATGGTGAAAAACTTGAACATTCATGTACATTTTAACCTTACAATCTGCAAGTGTCTGACACGTTATTTTCATCTACCAAGCTATAGAGTATAGAAACTATAGATTTTTTTGTGTTTTCTCTTAACAAAAAATACACTCATCACTTTTGCAGTGGTTCTATGGATGTTTTTAAGTTATGACAATATTCTCAACAACGGGGCCCATTTTCATGATTCCGCCTAGGGCCGCACAAACCCACAGACTGGCCCTGGCAGGTGTTCATACTTTTGTTTGCTCTGTTTTTTCACACTCTCTGTCTGTCTGTCTGTCTATCTTTCTCTCTCCAGAGACTCTTCTCAGCACCAGTGACAGCAGCTGTCATGGCAGTCACAGATTATGTTATTAATGAGGCTCTGTCCTTCTATAGACCCTGCTGTCACTGAACTCATACACACACACATACACACAAACATAATTTCTCACCTTTTGTAGACCAATTCCTTTGTTAAGACTGCATTTTTTGCTAAATATAGCAAAACCTGTTTCTCTCTGAAAAACCTCTCCCCAAACACCCACTTTTAAGGTCCCACAGAAAGTCCGGAGTGTTATGTCCTGTTGATTGCCAATTCTTCATGCAAACAGCTCCGCAAAAATAACAAGAGCAATTAAGTGGGCTGAACAACCTCAGTTCAAGTACAAAAGTGGGGTGAGAATTTGAAGAGTGCGTTGAAGTGTGAGTTTGAAGTACAAAAGGGAAATAGCTGCAAGATAAATGTTAGAGAATTAACATCCAGTCCCGAACCATCTTTTCACTGCATAACTGCCTTCAGCTCGATTTTATCCTGGTGTAAACTAGAATGGAGATCAATAATTAGGTTACCAATGGCAACAACTCCTCCAGTTGGTCCCCCACACCTTGGCTGGAAACATATCAGCGGGTCCCAAGAGAAGTGTTTACTTCACACATATACACTCTTTTTCTCGAATGGATTGAGGCTCAGTACAATCTGTCCACTGGAGCATTCAAAAGTTCTCGGCTTCACTGCAATGGCCAATGAACTCTGAATGAATTTAAAGGGGGGAGGAATCGATACTGAACTGTATAAGACTGTTTGTCAATATATTTGTTAATTTTGAAGAAATGCCAATCAATAATTGAATTATCCTTAATATTGTTTTCCACTTCAAAGTCATTGCTATTATTATTATTAATTATATTTTTAGATACTTATAAAAAAGCATTGCTCCTAGGTAGGTGAATTTCATTAAAATATGTCCAGGTCACATTTCCAGGTCACATTTTTTTTATATTTTATTTGTATAAAGATGCTTTTTTCAAATCATTAAGATTGGGGCCTGGGTAGTTCAGCGAGTAATGAAGCTGACTACCACCCCTGGAGTTGCGAGTTCGAATCCAGGGTGTGCTGAGTGACTCCAGCCAGGTCTCCTAAGCAACCAAATTGGCCCAGTTGCTAGGGAGGGTAGAGTCACATGGGGTAACCTCCTCGTGGTCATGATTAATGGTTCTCGCTCTCAATGGGGAGCGTGCTAAATTGTGCGTGGTTTACGGAGAGTAGCGTGAGCCTCCACAAGCGGAGTCTCCGTGGTGTCATGCACAACGAGCCACGTGATAAGATGCGGAGGCAACTGAGACTTGTCCTCCACTACCCAGATTGAGGTGAGTAACCATGCCACCACGAGGACCTACTAAGTAGTGGAAATTGGGCATTCCAAATTGGGAGAAAAGGGGATAAAAAAAAATCATTAAGAGTTTTGGCATTGTATAAAATTAATATATTTAAATCAGCATAGATTAAAGCCAGTGCAACAAATCAAATACTATCATGGTATATAAATACTTTAGCTAATTGCTGGTATGTCTATGTTGTTTTTAAAACAGCTGAACTACTCTAACACTACTAATGGTTTTGGATATAAAGACTGCACTTCAAGCACTTATATGTTTTCTAGATCATTAGATCAGAAGATTCTTTTATATTATTTGTTTAGTCGTATGGAGTTTTCAAACCATTCCTGGGGCCATATTACAGAAACATCCTAGTCTCAGCCTCAGACGGCACGCCCATGGACCACCTGCAGTCCATGCACTAACCGACTGATACTTTATAGCACACAAAACTGGAAAACGCTTTCTCGATCAACTATGGTATGATAACCTGCCCCTAAACACCCTGTAATGACTAAACCGACTGTCATAGGTCGCTTTATATGTCAGTTAGATGGCTTTTCCTGTCTAAATGGGCAGTTCTTGGTAAATTGAAGCAGCTATAGACCTCAGACCTATGCCGCAGTTATAAGTCTGGCTACACGAGACTAAAACATCCTAACTATAGGATCCTTTCTTATCCTTATCTGCTAGTGACCATGGCGATTTCAGATAGGATCTCATTTAGAACGCTGAACTCATCAGGTCTTTAAAGAATAGTTCACCCAAAAATGTTATGCTTGGGAGGCTCCAGGCATGGTTGGAAATCCCCTGGACTATTGCAATGCTTGAAAGCAGACATTTGAAAGTGCTGAAATTCAGCTTCCCTAAAACTTTCTGTCGACCATTCCATGTTGAGTCCAGTCTCACGACAGCAGCAGGTGGTTTAGAGGAAGAGAGCCATGTGCATGATGCTAAATATGCCTAGTCACTGCTGGCATAAAACCAGCATTGTGTGTCACCTCTGTTGAGAACGGACTACCTTGTGGCATGGTGTAGTGTTTGAGGCTCAAGGCTGATAACTGGAAGGTTGCCGGTTTTATCCCTGCAAGCAGCAACACCTTACCCATTACCATTGTGTCCTTGCGCAAAGCACCTGCTCTAGCCTCCTGAGACCAGAGCGTGACTGCTGTGTCCATTTTCCATTTCCCTTTTTGATCTGTAACTAGTAGCACTTAATAAACATGCAGAAAAAAAAAATTATAGAGCAAATAGTTTTCCTAAAAATGGATGGCAACATACTGTATGTGGACAGTGGGACTAAGTTAAAAAAATGGTAAAATACCAAGCTATAGAAAGTCTGATTTTGTTTTTTAATCAAATTGTTTATTATGTTTCCAGGAATGTTGGTTATTTATGTATTTGAGATGTTACAGACATTACATAAGAAATAAGTATAATTAATTCTGATTCAAAGTAATGGACAGCATCATCAAATCACTGCCAACCATGATAAAATAAAATAAAATTTTAAATCTATGTACTAATTACCATTGTCCCATGTCTGCCCACCATGCTGAGTGGTCCAAACATCATCTGCAGCCTGAAACTGAATGTTTGATAGAAAGTTTGAATTGAATGCACTCATCTGCATAGACAGTATTACCTGACTTAATCTCCAGTGTGCTGTCTGTCTGCACTGGTCTCAAACAGTTGAAAATTCACCTTATTTTCATACTAACTCCATATAAACCCTCTGAAAGCAATATTTTCAGCTTTTGGATGAACTATTGATTCTCAATGTAAAAATACACAGTAAATATAAGATTTATAAGGAAACAATTTGCCTAAGTACACATTAGTGTACAATGTGTTTAGCAGCTTGCCGTTCCGCAAGAAATTGCACAAATTTAAAACAAAAAATGGCATATCGGATGAAAAAAGAGACTCTAATCTTTTGACTCAAACAGGATTCAATCTAAAAATGTAATTAGGTTTCTTACCGGATGTAGTTTTGTTGCCGTTTCTCCCAAAGACATACTCTGCTGTGGTTGGCGCCATGTTGTTTTGTTGCATGACTCTATGTGCCGAAAGTTTAACCCTTTACTGACTGCACAGAGTCTCCTGAACTGAGATCAGTTGGTTTCAATTCATTTAAATTATGCGTTGCGTATAGCAAAGTCAAAATACGATGTCCATGCATGTTTGCGAGTAGTCACACAAGGCTAGGGGTATTGACCCTGTAATAACTTCAGAGTGCTCTTCTATGGTGACGTGACATCAAATGACAGAGATATTGCCAAATTGGACTTGTTCCTGGATTAACATGCTTTGTTGGGTGTAGAAGAAAATACCTGTTAAACAAGCATTGTCCTAACCCTTAACTACCCCTTAATTGAGTGGGAAATGATAGGTTAAGAATGTTTTGAAGCCCCTTATCACAGCCCTAACCCTCTCCCTAAAATATGATTGGTTAACAGGCATGTTGCATCAGGACCAAACAAGTATGGTGATCCAGGAACTGGTGAAATACGGTTCACTGGTGACATGGTGTGTCATGGCAACAAATTCCACCAGCCTTCTATTCCCCCAACCTTGTTTGTCCTGTGTGCCCCACAGTCACATCAGTAAGGCTCAAGAATCCCTTCATTGATACCAAACCAGAAATATGGTCCTTTTAACTCATATTATACTGCAGTAATTAAAAAGTAATCGATAATCAATAATTACCAGCTTGTTCTTGCTTTAAGCAAGTCCTATAAAGGGGGTACTTGGAAAGCTTTTGATTTTGTTAAACCTATTAAACAGAAGCTTAAAAATAGGGTTGCAGCTAACGATTATTGCAATGATTAATCATTAGCTCTTAACCGATTATTCAGCTTGTGCCCTGACTTAAAAGATTGTATTAAAGTGTTTACTAACAGTAAAGTGGACAAAATCCTCTTTTAAAAATACCTCTAAATGACATTCACTGAATTAAAGGGAAAAAATTATTTTATTAAGTTTAATTCAGTAAAGAAATTCACTGCAAAAAATCCTATTGTTATCAAGTGTTTTTGTCTTGTTTTCCATTTAAAATTGTCTTAAAATCCTTAAAACAAGATACATTTACTTAAGAAGCAACATATAAGATATTTAGACTTGCTTTGAGAGAATGTCTCTTAAATATAAGTGTATTTTGTATATAAGTGTATTTTTTCAGTTGGTTATACTTCTGCAAGTGCAGTAAAGACAAATTATACTTATATTCAAGATCTATTCTATAAAAGCAAGTCTAACTATCTTATATGCTGCTCCTCAGGTGAATGCATCTTTTTAAAGAATTTTTAGATATTTTAAAATATTTGAATTTGTAATATTATATTCAGTATTCTCAGATAAAAAAAATTCTTCTGCAGGATAGCTGCTAAAGAAAATGTACGTTGTTTTAAAGGAGTTTTAGATATTTATATTGGAAAACAAGCCAAAACAAAAACAAATCAAAAATGTATTTTGTTGCAGTGTATAATGGGGCGAAGACTACCTCTCTCAACTTTGTTCACTTCAATCAACTCTCTCTAATATTGCCAATTTTCATCACGTTAAGAAATGCACAGTGACACATATACTTTATTATGATACAATAAGTCACGAGCCATCATATTATAATCTAGCTGCAGCAAGCACGCCTGAGGGATGAGCATCCCCGCAACAGAGTGTGCATCATCCGGGTACAGTTTCAATCTCTCCCCCTTAAATCGGAACATTCACGCAACTCATAGAAGAGGCGCTGACCGCACAGAGAAATGCCAGTTTCGGAGTTTGTAGTCATTTACATGACCTGCTTCCGAATTATTTGAACTTTATTAAAGCTGTAACGCATTAAATATAACTGCATTTAAGATCACCTTAAGCCGTTTGGAGTGCATCTGGACTGTGAGCTGTGTAATTCTTCCTCTCCTCAGTCAGGCGCGAACTACAGTGCTCTCGTGCATCATCATTAGAGTTTAATGTGATTTCATGTTACATTAAATGAGATCAAATGACTATTCGACAATGGAAATTTTTATAACGTCAACTTATCATTTCAGCCCTACTTAAAAAGTAAAGATATTAGTGCTGTCAAAAGGTTAAATTAAGTAATCGTAATTAGGGTTGCACAATATGGGCTGAAACATACTCTACCCAAGTACATGAACGTAGATGCATCTTGCAACGCAAGCTCGATTTCACATGATGTTGCATTCTGAAATGTGTTAGACCATACATAACTTTACACAACCATGTGTAGCATTCTCAATGTTGCCGCAAGGGGCGCTATAGCAAGTTTAGTGTGAACTGTCCACTTCTACGGTGAGTTTTCTCTTTAAACACAAATGCTCTCATGGGGGAGCAACAGTTTGAAGAGAATATTGCTAAGCAAGTAATTTAAAGTCAATATATTTATAGCAACTTACCTGAATAATGACACATCCAGTAAAATGGCACCAACATTTGAAGATAACTCTAACACCCCCTTGAGTACTGAGATTTGTTCCCGTCACGGCAATGCGAGAATGCACATTAAGCATGTTCAGCCGGACAGTGCGTTGGCAATGCGGTGGCCAAGTGCTCGCATCTGCCTTCACATACTTGTATAGAGTGTTTTGGCCTTAAAGTGGCACCATATTGGTTACTGGCCGATATTAAGGTACTTGTCCCCTTAATAGTACTTGCTTAAGTAACCCCAGCTTTGTCTATTCTATTCTACTCTACTCTATTCTATTCTATTCTTAGTACATGGGGGAAAAAATGTTGCTCTCAAACTTTTACTTTGTAAAAGAGGATGTAACTTACAGTAAAACATAATACATATAAAGGGGGGGGTTGTAACATGGCACATGGATTACCAAGAACAATTACAAATAGCACTTAATTTCAAAAAGGTTGCTGATCTGTTATATAAAAACAACCAACAAAAATCTTAAAATTTTGCAATTGTATAATTCTAACAATAAATCCATGTTATATAATGTGCCAGGTATCAGGATAAAACTGCATTGCTAAATCCTTGATGATCTGCACCCATTTAGATTACGCATTTCTATATGCAACATCCCTATAACACTGTGCAACTAGCTGAGCCAGAGTGAAATACACAAACCTTACCCATGAAAAAAAAAAAAAAAAATATATATATATATATATATATATATATATATATATATATATATATATATATATATATATATATATATTTATTTATATATATATATATATATATATATATAATTTATTTATTTATTTATTTATTTATTTATTTATTTTTAATACTGCCGCTGGCTTCCTGAGTCTGAAATGCCTCATTTGAGTGAAGGGAAGTGGGGGGGGGTTGCTAATTGATGTCTCTTCAGTCATACAGAGCAGCTCTGGCCTGTCTACCATGCTGTCAGCCTGAAAGCATCCGAAAGAAAAGACTAGACAAGAAAAATAGAGGTCCTTCAGCCTCAGCGCACTGGAACAGCCCTTTCAGCAGGAGACAATTCTGCAGTTTGAACAACATATAGGAGTCACCCAATTATTCTCCACCGAATACTCTGCATGCAACAAACACAAAAATGTTTCTATGCATTACAGGGTCAATAGGACTAGGAGGGTTTCAAATAGAGATGTTGGCCTATTCACATCAAATCCAAATTTTTAACATGGACAACAAGCACGACAAGATTTTTTAACACAAGAATGCATTTCTATGCACTCCTTTATACAAGTATTAAATACAAGTATTAATTGTTTTTGTTTAATTATTAGGATGCAGGACAATTCATTCAGGTCTCTGTGTATCACAGCCAATTGAACGAGGCAATAATCAAACACCCTTCCCAAAAATGCCCTCTCTGTGTAATATGTAGTGTTGGGAAATCCAAACATGTATTGTAACAATTTGCATTATAATGGTTTACAAAATTTACAAAATTCGTTGTGTAAACTAAACTGTTCAAAATGTGCAATTCCACAACAATTCGCCAGTTACA
Source organism: Myxocyprinus asiaticus (assembly GCF_019703515.2). Classification (NCBI taxonomy): domain Eukaryota; kingdom Metazoa; phylum Chordata; class Actinopteri; order Cypriniformes; family Catostomidae; genus Myxocyprinus; species Myxocyprinus asiaticus. Next base: position 24,928,468 of record NC_059389.1, on the reverse strand, counting down.
GCTCGAACCAGTCTGGCCTTTCTCTGTTAACCTCTCTCTGCAACAAGTGCATGAAAATCCCAGGAGATCAGCAGTTACAAAATATTCAAACCAGCACGTCTGGCACCAACAATCATGCCACGGTCGAAACCACTGAGATAACATTTTTTCTCCATTCTGATGTTTGGTGTGAATATTAACTGAAGCTCATGACCCGTATCTGCATGATTTTATGCATTACACTGCTGCCACATGATTGGCTGATTAGATAATCGCATGAATAAGTAGGTGTGCACGTGTTCCTAATAAAGTTCTCAGTGAGTGTATACAGATGTGCTTGAGGAGGTTGCAAACTCCACACCAATTTGCAAAAGTCTTATAATGAAGATGCTGGGAGCTTGACTAAAGTGAATTGAAGATGTAGGGTGCCTCTCAATTGGAAGGCTGAAGCCTAGTTAGGCTGTATCCTTCCTAGACTAGTCATTCTAAGGCTGTAGGCTGGGCTCCTCCTCAGCATTCAGCGCTAGAATGTGCACATGTACAATGGATTGCGGGTGATTGAAGTCCGGAAAGCATCCACTTGATGCATCCTCCAAAGTATGGCGAAAAAAGGCTGTGAAACTAAGCTGCCTTCCAAGGGTCCTTGATTATTGTCCTCACGTGGCAGCCGAGATATTCAGCCTAACTAGGCTGCAGCCTTCTGATTGAGAAGCATCCATAGTGTGTAATTTCTGTGCCAAAAGCATCACCAAACAGAATTATAAAAAATAAACCTGTTTTTCTTTAAAATATTTCCTGAACACTCCCCCAATCTTCCATTGGTGAGACAAACAGATAGTCCCACCCCAAACTCGTGCCATTGGCCAATGTTCCTAGGCTATATTAAGCTGGTCAGATCTCTCAGACAATGCAATGTACAAAGCTAACCTACAGTTACAGAAGAAGCTTCCCTAACACTTCAGTGAACATGCTCCCATATTCATAAGGCTTTCATGGAAGCTGTTGTATTCAAAAGTAATTCCAAATCACTTTCCACTACCTGAACTGATGAATGGTGTCTTTTGTGATTACTGTTAATGAACAAACAGCCCTGCACTACTCAGAGGGATGATAATGTTCAAAAGGGCTCTATAAAGGTGATGTATAATCTCTGCTCTGTGTCTGCTCATCTAATCGCTTCATTCAGATCTGTGTTTACAAGGACAAGAGGACAAAGGCGTATTTAAGAGCACTGAACTATAGCAAATGTTGTAATGCTCAGAGCGTGAATGCAAATTTAGTGTGGGATGTGAGCAGGTGGTGAGACTGCGCTATGGCTCTGAGGAAGAGAGAGAGAAAGAGAGAGTGAGAGAAAGAGAAATAACTAAATGCTTGCTAAGGTCAGGCACAAAAATAAGTGATACTCTTCACACCAGTCGTTTAGCCGTAGGGGACAAAACACTTCATATTCATTAATGCAAATTGATGCAAAAACAAAACAACTTAAGCCAAACAATGCTGCCTGGAGATGTTTATGAGCGATAGCACGATAAGGAGACACAGATCATTTCAGTTCATTTCAAAGGAGTGCTATTTTTTAGAGAGTTTTAAAGGGGAATTCACTAAGAATGAATTGGACCTGCTGATAGCACCATTTATTTGCACTTGCTGTCTGCATAGTTTTAGCACCTGATTCAGTAAAGGAATTATGTAAACCAGGTAACAATGCAAACACTCCCAACAAATCTGTCCTGTACGCAACTCGCATGGTGTAATTCCCCCTCTTGCGAGTTGCCGTTGAGTGTTAGGTTGCGGAGGATGCAGCATACTACAGTGATCAGGCATACTTTACTGGGACTGTACAGCATCGCTCTTCCACTGCGATCCAGACACCTAAATCAGCTCTTTGAAATGCAGAAATCGCACGCCTGAATATATGCCGGTTATAATCCTCTTGTGCATCATTTGACCATCACTTGATGAATTACTGCTGGCATTATCGCTAAAGAATGTGCACAAACATCTCTTGAACTAAATTCCGTTGCGCCAGACAAATAACGCTGACTTTTGTGCATTAGGCCACATCCACACTAGTCCGTTTTCTTCGTTTCTTTTCCTAACATAAATTTTTTCCAAACTATGCCTTTTATAAGCCTCGGTTTTCAGTGGAGGAACACGCCTTTCCAGTGCAGATGAGAGACATAAATGTAGCAAAATCAATGCATTTTTGCCAGCGGGAGGTCGTTAATCAGCCGTTGGCACTCCCTGCTTAGTTAATGGTTGCAGCAACAGGAAAAAAAGGATCCAACTTGACATAACAAATCGTTCTGTTGCTGGGTCGGGCTCTTGTGTTCTCGCCAAGTGACCAATGAGCTTCTTCTTTTACTGAAGAACTGACAAGACATCATGCTTATCTAGCTTAAAAAGCATTTTTCACCTACACTAATGACTAATGAAATCAGAAAGCGGAGGCACTACAGACTTTTTTTATTGAACGTAATTTATTTACTCACTGAAAGCTACATATGGACATACGCATTCTACTGCAAGCCTCGAGGGGATAAATACACAATCACACACTTTCCCAAGGTATGGTTTCTCCATGAATCGCTTCCTAAATCACTCTATTCCAATTGTTTATGCTAACGCGGTACTCCTGTTGTTATTTTGGTGAGCTCCACATGAAAGAGAATCAGAGAGAGAGAGAGAGTTGCGGTGAGATGTCTGACACCCGTCCACCATTCTTAATTGACAAGTATGTCATACCTCTAACTAAAGAAAGCGAGCAAAACAGTTGGCAAGTGTGACCCCCTTGGCCAAAATGGAGTTGTTTTGAATCTGCTAGTAAGACGCCAGCTTTAACAGATGTTAAGAGAACTAAAGGCAAAGAGTTTTCAGACAGGAGGTGGAGTTGTCAGATAAGAGGGTGCTTAGTGCAGCTTGCATCCATGCACTGGAAAGACAGCCAAGAGAACGAATGAACAGAGGACTTAAATAGAACTGCTCTGATAAGTTTAACTGTATTGGTAGACGTCATGATCAGCTGAGTGTCAGCTGATTGCAAGCTTGACTAACATGACCTGCCTGAACTAACGTGATGCTTGATTTGTGTTTATTTCCTAACAATAGGTGCTTTTCCACCATCTGGCCGAACCGTTGTCATTGCGGAACCATTCCAGGCTCATTGAAACAAATTCGGTTACTTTTTCCATCGTAGTGCTGCAAAATCTGGATTAAGCAAATGACCAATCGTGAGTTGTCACGTACTAAAGGCGTTTTACCAGCACGGTTGAGAACGGTTTGCTAATTGTGCTGAGAAATCTGGGATGATAGTGTTTTTAATCTAACCAAACCGAAATGTGCCCAAGTGGAAATGCTACTGGAACTGCCATGCTCAAAACCGTTTGGCCCGATAGTGGAAAAGCAGCTTACGTTCACCTCCACTTTATTGGTGATTTCCACAGGTATACTTCCATAAAGGGTGGTCCCCCTCATGGCATCCCCCATATCTTGGTAACCTTCCTATTACTGGACATTTATCAGAACAAAATTAACTATCCAGCAAAGCAGCTAGCAAAACATAATGAAAAAAATACCTAATAAAGCTTTTAGAATCAATTGAATCTTCTATAACACATTCCCTATGAAACCCATGAGTCAAGCTAATTTCTTTTTCTCCCATCAACAAAGGAAGATTACATCTCTGCAAATAAGAACAATATCCAGTAAAATGCCTTCTGAGTATTGTTATTATTGCAGTCTATTTGTGCTGTGTCCTAGTGAATCTAAATTGAAAATCATTATACATATTCAAATAGCCTCCTATTTTACCGATGTAAACAACAGCTAAAAACTGTGAACCTTTAGAGCAAAACCCAGGGGCTATACAATAGAAATTCTCATTCAGAGACAAAAAAGCTCTCAAAATACATGAATATAAAGCATTTTTTGGAGCAAATTTGATCTGATGAAAGACACCAGATTGCACATGAATTGTCCACCAAAGCAGGTCATTGTGTATCACTAGGGCTTTACCAAATCAATGAACTTGAGGTAGAGGACAGTTCATCTCAACTAGCCAGACTTTTGTTTATCAGCATTAAGTCTAGTCCACACTGCATCTCATTCTGGCCAATAATCGGCCACTAAACTCTGACTAGCATGTAAAAAATGTACGTGGCATTAAACCATGTCTACACCGGATGTTAGCGGCACGTCACGTTGCATCAAAAGCAATAGAACCCATTATAATCAATGATGCTGTCTACATTAGAAGCGTCCGTTGTGGCGAGTCACACCGACAGTAAACGTGTGTACCTTTCGATTTTGCGATGCACGCGCTGGCGCTACTACTGCCAACAACACAAATAAACGGTTTAGAACGTTTGAGTCAACACGTCCAGTGTAGACAGCCTCAAGCTGTTGTGTTGCGTCAAGTCAATGGATGCACCTGGTGTAGACAGGGTGTTAGGGACAGCTAAATCCAAAATCAAACAAAACTCTGAGAACAAAATGGAATGTATAGGTGTGCTTAAAAATATTTTGTTTCCCTAATACAAAGTCATGAGTTGGATTCCCAGGGAACACATGTACTGCTATCAACAAAGAAAATTGATTCAAAGCTTTCACTCTATTCAGCCAACCCCAAACCTCCCAAGCACTATCAAGTGAGCATCAGCCTCTGGGTTTCAGTCTAGATGGATCAACCTCCCTCCTTTGGCTATACGGCCCTTTTCCTCTCTCAATAAAATAAACATTTAGAAATAATTCTTGTCTGGGATATATAAGCTCCTGGACATACTATAGCTAATTTAAAGCAACAGTATCTATCAGCTTCAGTGTGAGAAACTGAGTTGCCCCATCCACGAGTCAATGACTTCACTGTTGAGAGACATTCAATTATTAGCAGCAAAAGCTAATTACATTTAACTGCTGCTATCCACCAACATTACAACAGACAAGGGATCACAGACAAAGTTCTGAGTATTAGCTAATGATTGTTGTTAATCCAGGATGCTTGTATGGGAAAAGAACAGACCTTTATGGAGTTACAGTATTTATCTGAAGTATTTTTTTTTTCCCTGCTCTTGATTTTTTGTGGTATTTGCTAAGGCAAACATCACAATTACTATTTATCATACTCAATATACAGTCAGGGGGCCCAGAATGCTAGCTATGGCCCGGCTCATACTTTTAGTTAGAGTTAGGGATTTGAATGAATTTGTGATTATTTTGTTGCGAATATAAAAATAGACAAGAACAGGAATATTGTGATGATCATAACACTTTATTTGGCCATTTGACCAGGACGTGGAGGTTGAAAGTCAAGTTCACCACTGAGAGCATCTCAAAGTTTCCCAATGGAATAGAAGCGATTATTTTTCAAAACTTTTGTTAATTGCTTTTATTGCCATAACCTTTATTACAATAATGTTAAATGCCATTAAATAACCTTATTTAAAGGTTTTTTTTTTGTTTGTTTTTTGGCAGTGCAGGACTCTCAGGGCCAGCAAAAATTTTCTCTGCTGGCGTAGCAGATCTCAAATAAAGTTTTATTCTCATTTATCTTTATTTGCCTATGTATATTCAATTGCTTTCCACTCCTGATTCTGTCCGTTTGCTAATTGATTGTGACAAACGTTTTACCCAATCAGATTTTATTCCTTGTTTAAGCATAAGTCTAAGCTCCACCCCTTAGAACCTTTAGCATTTTCAGTGAATCGCTCAACAGTATAAATAAATAGGAATCTAATATCAGATTTTCAGATTGATCAGCCAATCAAATTGTTTTATTTCTATGCGGAGGGTATTATTTTTTAGATATCCACCTTTTTCCTATGTCCCGTGATGCTTAGCGCGAAATGTGAGTGTTAATTCTGCAATCGTTCTTTCCTTGCGGTGTTGGGATTTCTAGGAGAGGGTGTCTGATTTCATGATGACACCCATAAATCACTGTCAGTGTGTTACTGAACCATAATAAATGGCAAAAAAGTCATAAAGACAAAGAAAGCGTGAACAAAACCGGCATGCTGTTTCTCCCAGATGCAGTTGAATTTAATCTAAGCAAAAGCGTAACATTTCGAGCAAAATTATCTGTTGTTTTAGTGAAGTACCTCTGTTAGTTCAGCTTTAGATGTGTGTGCTTGTCATCTTGTCACCCTGCATGATGATATAAGACAGACACACTGAGTAAGAGCCGTGACGTTATCGTGCTTGGGAATGTAATTGCTTTTTCAGGTTGTCCGTTCTGAAGGTTATTACCTTTTAAATCGGCACATAAATGTAAACTTTTGTTTGCCACAGTGGTTGATTGAGAGGTGTCACTTTGCTGCCGTTTGGGACGCATAATTAAGGAGAGCGTTTACACCTCAAATGTGATGTGTTAACATGCATTTCACTACCTCTGTATGTGTTTTTTGTGATCCAATCACAAAACATTTTGCACCCAGTTTACAACTACATTTAGTGCTGACCATTTGTGATCAGTTCATTCGAAAAGCATCTTATACCAGCTGTAAACAGGTTCTAAAATGACTGCAGCCAACACTATTTTCTGGGACTGGTTTCAGAATGATACCAGTTCTGAAAACTCACAACCAGTACTTGGTAATGATGACAACTGAATTTCCCTGACTACAAATACCTAGATACACTTTTGATAAAAGAAGCAGAGGTTACAGCTTTGATTTGGCAAGCCATGCCTACCAAATGTGAAATGAAGTACAGAATCACCCTAAAACGCAGGATGATCCTGTAAACACAGTTCTTGAAATAAAGGAAATAAGGAATGAAGCCACAAATACCAGCTGTGACTGAAGTGAAATAAACCTGTTGAACTTAATCCTCTCTTAGGGAGTATATTACAATAATGGGTGCAATTCTCCTCCCTGGTATCATCTGTTGAAAAATATCAGTTTGCTCCATGTCCAAGAGTGGAAAGCAAGTAGCTTTTCTGAGCAACTTACCGTGTGATTGAAGACAATTTAAGTGGAATGCTTTGCGATAGGCTGAAGCCAAGCTTTGTGTAAAAAGATCCTACCACTAAAAGTGTCATTTTAATAAAACAAAACAAAAAATTTAAAAGTACTAAAGTTAAATTGGTGAAATGTAAATTACCTTACCATATTCAGTAAAACATTAGGTCACACTTTATATTAGGTGTCTTTAACTACTGTGTACTTACATTAAAATGCATACAACACAATGTGCTTATTACAAGATTTACATTTGCTGCTACTGAGGTTGAGGTACGGGTAGGTTTAGGAGTAGGGTTAGGGTTAGGTTTAGTGGTTGGGGTTTATGGTAAGGGTTGGCATAGGGTTAGGCTTAGAATAAGTGGTTAAGGTTAAAAGTGTAACTACAGATGTAATTAAATGTAGGTTCTTTAAATGCAAGTACAATGCAAAACCATGTATGTATAATGACTACTGTAAATTGTATCAAATGATTAAGTACATAGTCATAAAGATGCCTAATATGATGTAAAACCAAACCACTTCCTGTTGTAGCTAAGTAACAATGTGGAATTTCCAGGAAAACCAACGGTTCATATATCACATTCATATTTTTACATATCATTTGGTTTTTGAGCTACAACAGTCCCTGCTTAATTAAACAACTAAAGAAATGTTAATATTGTTATTATATGTCAGCACCTATAACCTAGCCTACAGACCAGTTTACCCCCACAATATAGTGCAACTGTGACCGCCCACTTTTTCAGCCCTCTTGGTTCCGGAAGTATTTTTCCATAGGGATAGCATAAAGAACTTTATAAAATAATTCTAAGCCATGAACCAAACCAATAAGCTCTGAGGTGAATCAAAACATTACAAACTTTGATTTGAAACACAAAAGTATTTTGGACAAAAAGATGAAGGTACAAAACTATGTACTTAATGTCTTTAATGAGGGCATGATCTACAATCCCATGAAGCAATGAGAATGATGAATTAAAAACTATGGAAAAATAAACTATTTATTTAAATTTGTGCATTATAAGTATAGAATCAATATATTTAAAATTTATTGAAAAATATTCAGAAATATGCAAATATTTAAGCAGTTTGAGAGTGTAGGGAGATTGCGTAATTCACAGTTCGTCATGAAATTGGGAGGTAGCTGCAGAGCTCTTTAGGTGCGCTCTGTTGGCTGGGATTCTCTGATTGGTGGGTTGTTTCCCTTCAGGATCATTGCTACTGTATTTCTTCACCAGAAATGCCACAATTAAACATGATTGTGACAAGGTTTGTGTTTGGGCAGACAAAGGAGGAAGCGGGAGCTGGTTTCCACAGTCCACGCGAGTCACTTTTTATTAACGTAAACACAACATGCTTTCTAACTTGAAACACAAAACTGCTTTCCAGCATAAACGGTAACAAACATCAGTTTTCCAGCACAACACTCTTAAACACTGACATGCAGTCTCTGGTGTGCAACTCTCTCTCTCCCCTTTCTCTCTGTGGACTGGGTCGCTTTTATCTCCCCAGTCTCTCACTGTGAACATAGAAATGGTAATTAGTATCAATTCATCTCAGGTGGAACTCCTTACCGCTTTCTCTCTCTCCAGACGGGTGCTCGACCACGCCCTCACCTCCACAATGATTTTTTTAAGAATGAAGTTGAAATAATGCGGACCAATGACTTTAGCAGAGGGATAATGTATACCACTGATTAACAACCTCAGAAATGATTTTAATAATTAACATTATGCCACAAATGCGGTCGACTGAGCTTAACTTGCACTGAACCCAGAATATTCTTTTAAAATAGTGATTAATAGAAGTTTATTTTAAAAAATGATGGGTAGTGTAGTTCTTCACCAGAAATTCATAAATATTATTTTCAAGCATTTTTGGGCTGCTGCCTGCAATTTTTCACACTCACATTTAAAATCTCACCATTTTCACATACTGTTGGCTATGGTTTCATTTTTTAAGAAATTCAAAAAAAAAAAAAAAAATCATCATATTTTACTTATTGAAAATATTTCAAACTGTGGTATTAGGGCAACAAAATAAACTGTAAACAAAAGGCCATTCCAGAGAATTAGAGCTTTCATTTGGTATATAATATTTCTATTTACATGATATCTGAAAGACTTTTACATTCATATATGTACCACATGACCTCTAGATGGCGCTGATTTGTGACAAATATTTTCAGGTCTTAATTTGTTATTTTATGTATTTTATGTGACTTATGTACTGAAACATTTTAAGCATGAACTTTTATTGTGCCCCTTTTGGACCTGCTAACGGGTCCGCAGAGTTGAAGAGGTTTAATGAAGTGTCAAGGAATTAGCAGGAAGGAGGACCCAAATGCAGGAATGAGTGAAAAATGATTTTATTAAACAAAAGAAAAAACATGAAACACAAAACTCTCACGTGGGAGAAAACTTGTAAGAAAACAAACTGAACAAAACACGATCACAAGCTGATAACTGATAAACAAAATAACTAACCAGACAGAGGAGTAACGCCCTAACACTGGTGAACCGATATGGGAATGAAACAATCCGACAAACACAAGAGGAAAGGGAGCACAATATATATAGGCAAGGCACAACAGGAAACAGGTGAAGACAATCAACATAACAAGGACAAAACTAGGGGTGAGGCCAGAGGCAACGAGGGGGCAGAGTTCGGAGAGCACATGGCAAACTTAAACACTATATTAAACCATGTGCTCATACATAACAAACTCACACAGAAAAACAACCGACAAGGACAGAAGGGCAGACAGAGAAGGATCATGACAGTACCCCCCTCAATGGATGCCGCTTGGTGTCCACACCCGACAGGACTGATGGACTGGCCCAGGGAGTGGGCAGAGGATCAGGAGGGCAGAAAGCAGATCAAGGAGGGGGTGGGTGGGGGAGACCAGGGGGATGGTCTGGGCCAGGCTGTAGGTGGACCAGAAGGCCATGGCAGAGCCAGAGTACAAACCAGAGGCCTAGATGGACCAGGAGGCCAGGGCGGAGCCAAAGAAGGACCCGGAGGCCAAGGCAAAGTCTGAGCCGCTGAGCAGTTGGTAAGGTCAGTGGCGGCCACAGAGGACTGGGCAGACTGGTTGGTAATTGTAGGGGACAGGACTGGGTCAGGTAGGTCGACAACCGTTGGGGACAGGACCAAGTCAGGACTGCAGAGGGCTGGTCAAACTGGGCAGTGACCTCACAGGGCTGAACAGACTGGTCGGTGGTCAATGGGAACAGGACTGGTTCAGACTGATCGACGACCACTGGGGACAGGACTGAATGAGTGGCACCCGTTGGAGACTGAACAGACTGAGCAACAGACTGGTAGCTGGTGTCTGATGGGTGCTGGTTACTGGGCTGTGCAACAGACTTGTGACTGACGGGTTCTGGTTACTGGGCTGAGCAACATACTGGTAGCTGGTGTCTGATGAGTGCTGACCACTGGACTGAGCAACAGACTGGTCGCTGATGTCTGATGGGTGCTTGTCACTGGGTTGAGCAACAGAATGGTAGCTGGTATCTGACAGGTGCTGGTTACAGGGCTGAGCAACAGACTGGTGGTTTGTGTCTGACAGGTGCTGGCCACTGGACTGAGGAAAAGATTGGTAGCTGGTGTCTGACAGGTGTTGGCCACTGGAATGAGCAACAGACTGGTGGTTTGTGTCTGACAGGTGCTGGCCACTGGACTGAGCAAAAGACTGGTCGCTGATGTCGGATGGGTGCTGGTTACTGGGCTGAACAACAGACTGGTAGTTAACTAGGGCTGGTTGTTGGCTGCCTACATGAGCTAGTTGCTTTCCAAGGGCCTGGGAAACAGATTGGTAGCTGCTGTCTAATGGGTGCTGGCCACTGGCCTGAGAAAAGGGCCTGACGATGGCCACTAGGGACTGGACAGGATCGTCGACGGTCACAGGGGATTGAACAGGCTCATCAACGGTCATGGGGGAATAAACGGGCTCGTCGACAGTCTCAGGGAACTGGACAGGCTCATCGATGGCCACTGGGAACTGGACAGGCTCGTCGACGGCCTCAGGGAACTGGACAGACTTAATGACTACAGAGAACTGGACAGGCTCGTTGATGGCCACAGGGAACAGGACAGGCTCATCGACAGCCACAGGAAACTGGACAGACTCTATGACCATGGGGAACTGGACAGGCTCATCGACGATTTCGGGGAACTGAACAGGCTCGTCGACAGCCTCGGGAAATTGGACAGGCTCATCGACGGCAACAGGGAACAGGACAGGCACGTCAACGGCCACAGGGAACAGCACAGGCTCGTCGACGGCCACAGGGAACAGGAGAGTTCTTTGGCAAACTGGAGAATCAGGGAAAAAAAAACTCATTCCTGTTGGGTCCATTATTGGTCGGAACATTATGTCAAGGAATTAGCAGGAAGGAGGACCCTAAGGCAAGAATGAGTGAATCAAATGATTTTATTAAACATAAAACAAACAAACAGGAAACACAAAACTCTCACATAGGAGAAAACTAGTAAGAAAACAAACGGAACAAAGCACAATCACAAGCTGATAACTGATAAACAAAATAACTAACCAGACAGAGTAATGCATGAACACTGGCGAACAGACAGGGGACCAAAACAATCCAACAAACACAAGAGGAATGGGAGCACAATATATACAGGCAAGGCACAAGAGGAAACGGGTGAAGACAATCAACATAACGAGGACTAAACTAGGGGTGAGGCCAGAAGGAAGGAATGGGTGGAGTTGGTTGAGCACATGGCAAACATAAACACTAGACTAAGCCATGTGCTCATAGAGTTGAAGTCAGAAGTTTACATACACCTTAGCCAAATACATTTAAACTTAGTTTTTCCACAATTCCTGACATTTAACAGTAGAAAACATTCCCTGTCTTAGGTCAGTTAGGATCACTTCTTTATTTTAAGAATGTGAAATATCAGAATAATAGTAGAGAGAATTATTTATTTCAGCTTTACCTATCTGTCACTCACTCGACGTTGTGTCGATGTTGTGACACTAGGGGTCACTCTTGGGAGCCCGAGACACCTCTGGTCTTTGATAAAAGGCCAATGAAAATTGGCGAGTGGTATTTGCATGCCACTCCCCCGGACATACGGGTATAAAAGGAGCTGGTATGCAACCACTCATTCAGATTTTCTCTTCGGAGCCGAACGGTCATGCTCACTAAGCTGAATTCCCACGACTGTTCATTCACCTCTGCTGGATCTGATGGCGCATTTCAGAGGCTTCTCCCTCCTCTGCACTAGTGCACTGCAGAGAATGCCCCTGGGCGCTTCGGCAGAAATAAGAGTATATTTCTCTAAAAGAGTATATTTCTCTAAAAGAGCGGCACACACAGAATATCTTTTTAAAGACACGTCTTTTTAAAGATGCTTTTCCTTTGTGTGTTATTCCTGGTTGTGCTCGTTATCTCTCGACTTTTGACGGTCACGATCACTGTCTTTCGTGTCTGGGCACTGCTCACGCAGAGACAGTATTCGTGGATGGGTCATGTACTCATTGCGAGGACATGTCCATGGCAACGATGCTGTAGTGGCTTGCCTTCGTAAGAAAGCAAGCCACCCCAGAGGCTCCCCGCCTCGGTCCTTTTACCCACGGGTATGAGGCCAGCGCGGCTAGCACTGTGATGAGCTCTGGAGCGCAGCATCGGAGAGCGGGCTCGTCCACTCAGACGTGGAAGCCTCAGCTGGGCTCCTCCCTTCGGGGACCATTGCCCAGTCACAGGCTGACGCGGAGATGATGACATGCTTTCCCAGGCAGCCGCGAGCGTTGGCTAGAGTGGAACCCTCTGCTCTTCCCTAAACCCGCGCAGCTTGATGATTGGTTCCTGGGCTCGCGGCGCCGCTCAAAGCCAAGCCCCGCCCCCGTTCCTTTCTTCCCGGAAGTGCATGAAGAGCTGACAAATTCGTGGGAGGCACTTTTTACTGCCCGGTCCCGATCTTTTCAGCTTCCCCGCCCTCGGCAATCCCCCGGTGGATAAAGGCGCTCATGGTGCACCTATGCCCGCAGAGCGCCGCCACCTGGCGCGGGTGCCCAAAGCCCCCGTCCAAGGCCTGTGGGCTTATGTCGTCTATGATGGCCAAGGCCTACGGTGCCGCTGGACAAGCCATCTACGCCCTGCATGCCATGGCTCTCCTGCAAGTCTGCCAAGGTGTTAAAGGAACTGCATGAGGGTAGTTCCACCCCGGGATTGATGCAGGAACTGCGCTCGGCGACTGACCTTGCTCTCCGAGCGACAAAGGTCACGGTGTGGTCTCTTGGGTGGACGATGTCCACATTAGTGGTCCAGGAGCGCCACCTTTGGTTCAGCCTGGTCGAGATGGGTGAGGCCGACAGGACACTGTTCCTTGCTGCCCCCATCTCCCAGGCTGGCCTATTCGGTGACACCGTCAAGGACTTTGCCCAGCAGTTCTCGACAGTGGAGCAACATTACGATGTTGGGGGAGGTTAGGTGTCGACCTGGTGTGCTGGCTACGAGGCACACAGTGGTCTGACCATCACACACTGCCAGTTCACGTAATACAGTTTAGCCAGATGTGGCGTTTCGTATAGGGACCCCTAGTGTCACTACATCGACACAACGTTGAGTGAGTGACAGATAGGGAATGTCCTGGTTACTTGCGTAACGAGACATTGTGTCCCTCCTGCCATAATGCTGAACTACCCGCTGAAATGGCCGGACCTTGTCTCGGCTCCCCAGCATAAAACCTGAATGAGTGGTTGCATACCAACTCCTTTTATACCCGTATGTCCAGGGGAGTGGCATGCAAATACCACTCGCCAATTTTCATTGGCCTTTTATCAAAGACCAGAGGTGTCTCGGGCTCCCAAGAGTGACCCCTAGTGTCACTACATCGACACAACGTCTCGTTCCCTCCATCAGGGAACGGAGGTTACGCAAGTAACCAGGACATTTTATTTCTTTCATCACATTCCCAGTGGGTCAGAAGTTTACATACACTTTGTTAGTATTTGGCAGCATTGCCTTGAAATTTTTTTAACTTGGGTCAAATGTTTTGATTAGCCTTCCACAAGCTTCTCACAAAAAGTTGCTGGAATTTTGGCCCATTCCTCCAGACAGAACTGGTGTAACTGAGTCAAATCTGTAGGCCTCCTTGCTCGCACACGCTTTTTCAGTTATGCCCACAACTTTTCTATCGGATTGAGTTCAGGGCTTTGTGATGGCCAATCCAATACCTTGACTTTGTTGTCCTCAAGCCATTTTGCCACAACTTTGGATGTATGCTTGGGGTCATTGTCCATTTGGAAGACCCATTTGCGACCTAGCTTTAATTTCCTGGCTGATGTCTTGAGATGTTGCTTCAATATATCCACATAAATTTCCTTGTTCATGATGCCATCTATTTTGTGAAGTGCACCAGTTCCTTCTGCAGCAAAGCACCCCCACAACATGATGCTGCTGCCCCCATGTTTCACGGTTGGGATGGTGTTCTTTGGCTTGCCAGCCTCACCCTTTTTCCTCCAAACATAATGATGGTCATTATGGCCAAACAGTTACATTTTTGTTTCATCAAACTAGAGGACATTTCTCCAAAAAGTAAGATCTTTGTCAACATGTGCAAATGCACACTGTAGCCTGGGTTTTTTATGGCGGTTTTGGAGCAGTGGCTTCTTCCTTGCTGAGCAGCCTTTTAAGTCATATGTTGTTACAAAGATGTGAATTCTTTTGTATAATTTAAGTCTGCAATTTATATCTACAGTGTGTTTGCTATGACAGTGTTTTGCTACGTCTGACAAACAAACACAATTTGCCAACAAGACAAAAATGAAATAAAAGGACTATAGCGTTGCATAGTGACATTCTCTAATTACCTAATTAGTCAACACAATGAGATTGGGCTGTTAGTATCAAAGACAAAATTTTACTGTGGGCATATTTAGCAGATACCCACAGTCTTAAATCAAAGCCAAGACATCAAAAGTAAATCCGCTTTCTAATAAAGCAATAAAACTAGAGGCTCTTATTTTTGATTACAAACAACCAGCACTGCAAAATTGGTCCCACCTTAGATAACAATTTGGTAGTGACAAGTCACACACATACAACAAGATTTGTGTGTTTCAAAGTGCATACAACAAGATTTGTGTGTTTCAAAGGGTGAATCTCATAAAAACCTTTCAAGAACATACCCGTCATATTTCACCCAAAAATTAAAACCAAAAAAGAAAAAAAAGAAACAATGAATTTCAGAAAGAAATTACCATTTTAGGACCATTACGATTTTTATTTTATTTATTTTTTATTTTTTTGCATTGACAATTAAGCTCATTTACCCCCTCATGTCTCATAAGAAAAGTTAATTCTCATTACTGTAAAGTGAACCAAATAATGATATTGTAAAAGACTTCACGCAGGGAGAGAAAGGAGGACACAGGGAACTGGATACTTCAACTCAAAGGTATAACTTTTAATAAACAAACTCAAAATCGCTTTTCAGCATCACACTCATTACCTTAACTCAACACAGTCTGTTTCAGACGGGTAGCTCTCTCTCTCTTCTTGCTGCTGGCGTGGTCCCTTTTATACTGCTCTCCCCAAGCTTACTGCAATTGGGAAACTGGTCTTAGTCCTTATCTGGCTCAGGTGTATGCACCCTTACCGCTTTCTCTCTCTCTCCGGACGAACGCTCAACCACACCCCCGCCACCACAGATATATTATTTAAATGGTAGTATTTGTTGTAGTGACTTTCATTTATGCAGATTTAATGGGGGCACGTTCCTTATTTGTGCAATTTCATTTGGTGATGCTTGTGCAGAATTTGGACACTTTAGTTTTAAATAAAATTATTGTACTACAATAGTGAGAATTTTGAGTGAAGATGTGCTTAAGTCATGAAGTCAAGTTTTGTCTTTTGATTTTGTGGTGAAATGTGACCTGTGCATGTTTATGTAAGATTCACAAGTTATATACAAAGAATACACACAATACAAAGCTAGGATCTCTTGATAATACTGTATCAAAACTTCCCTGAGCACTTTATATCAAAATGCAAGAGGTGATACTACTGTCTCAGATCTGAGATGGACATTATTAATGCAGGCAGAGATGCTCCTCGGGACACTTTGGTTGAAAGTAACCCTCATATGCTGCTTTTGGGCAAGTCTCTCCTAATCAAATCCTAATAAAAGTATAAGAAACTGAGCTACAAAGACTAAGAGGGTATTTGGTCTTGGTCACTTCATGCATTTTTCTGATCGGATAGCTACCCAATAATGATCAAACAAATGTAAACACCATACAAGATGCAATCGAGACACAATGTAATGTGCGACAAAGAGACAACAAAACTGATCTGAGTGAAAACAGAGTGAAAATATTCATATATAGGACCACTAAACAAACTGAAAAGGAACTTGAAAAACACAATTGTAATAGCCCAATAAAAAAAACTAAATAAATCACACACATTCCCAGATTATCATCAATAATACAAGTAGGTCAAATAGGTGTTGTGCGCTGTGAGAGGGAGATAGGAGTGTGAAAGGGAAGAAATTAGGGGTGGGTAAAAATATCAATTATCCAATGCATTACCATCTTCATTTGAACAATCTCGATACCGATCCTTAAATCCCAAGACTGATCTTTTAATCTATGAGCAGCCCTTTACAATGACAGGAAATCACTCTCATTTGCAACCAAATTTCACGCTATGAGTCTAAAAATGTATATATTTGGTAATTGGCAGGTAAATGTTCAGATTTCACTCACCAGTTATTGTGTAGAATAGTGGTGTAGCATTCAGCAGCGAGATCCTTTGACTACGTGTTGAGAGTAAAAGTTGTTCCGTGTAATGTGTGTGTTTCCAAAGATGTTATCCACATGACACATTTGTTATTGAATAATGTTTCTTTTAATACCTTTCTGTTTTTTACAACTGTTGTTGATCAAAAACAACAAAAAATAAATATTTAATTCTAATCCTTCATGTCTCAAATGAGATAAAGCCTTCTACAGATGCTCTTTGCAGAGATGCTGGTTTTCTTAAAGGGACGGAACCTGTTTTTAGCACGGATTCAACAAATCAATGTAAACACTTTTAAGTAGTACAAATTATGCAATTAAACAATAAACATATTTTTTTGATTGAATACCTGGATTTGTTCATTTAAAAAAAAGCTAAAATGTGACCAAAATGATGAAAAATTACTAAAAAATAATTAGTAAAATTAATATTTTCTTAATGTACCTAGTTAGAAGGTCCCTTGTATAATTAACAGCATTAGCTGGGAAATTCTTCCATATGTAAGCAAAAGGTACATTATAACTGAAATATGCCCATATCAAAACGAATCGAAATCAGAAACAAATCAAATCTAGACCTTGTGAATCGGAATCAAATCGGGAAATCTGTATCAATATTCAGTACTCAGCCCTAGAAGAAATACTCAATTTGCTTGTTTGTGAGGTAGACAGAAGGGTAGATTGAGGGACTGATACAGATAGTGGCTGATATGTGTAGAGTCAATTACAGTGAAAGTAACCAATTGAAGGTTGATTTCATATAAACTCTGTGGTGCTAACAAAACTTTGCAAACTGTTTGATTTAGCAGAAATATTGTACTTATATTGAGAAATATAGCCATTTCAGTAACATATTTTATTACATACTAATTAATGTAAGTATTCCATTGTATTTAATTGATATATTGGACACTAGCCTATCTACAACAGATAGACCAATAATGGGCATACATTTGGCTACATTTTCTGTTTTTAATAAATATTGTACAGTTGTGTAAAATAAATGTTCATATCAACTCATATACTATCACTAATTAATAGCATATACAGTATCTTTAATATCATATATCTAGGATTCCCAAGTCTTTTCTGATGAATTTCTGTTTCTTCTATGACATTTACTAGACTTTTTCACTCAATTGAAAACATTTTGTAGCAATTGCACTCACAGAGCCAATATTTTGCCAATTAAATATATTTTATATCACAGTACAACTAGAAAACCCTATATTAACAATATAAATGTTTATGACTTTTAAAAATATAAATGATTTTTCCTTCCCTGATACATCCAGGTTTTGCATTAGTGTGGACACCCTGTAAGTCTCTGTGTGTGTACACATATTAGTCGACCACGGATAAGGGTAATTGATGCACACCGTGTCTATAGACTTTTTATATCACCACCAAAGGTTTTAGGTTCAAATATATATGACAAATGCATTTTTAATAGTACAAATATTCCATGAAGTATCTCAGCTATTATGAGGAAATGAAAGCTGCATGCATAATAATTATGAAAGAATTATGGAAATGCTGTTTAAACTATTTTATATGCATGTCAACTTCCCGCAAGTCAAGTGTTTCATGTATTTCATGTAGACTCACAATAAGCCTAAAAAAATATTTTCTTGCATTTATCAACCACACTGTGAATTCAGCGACCGTAGTTTGAAAAGTTCTTTAGTTGAAATAAAAATACTTTTTATTAAGTTTAATTCAGTAAAGAAATTCACTGCAAAAAAATCATGTTTTTGTCTTGTTTTCCATTTAAAATTGTCTAAAAATCCTAAAAACAAGATATATTTACTTGAGAAGCAACATATAAGATATTTAGACTTGCTTTGAGAGAATGTCTCTTAAATATTAGTGTACTTTGTATATAAGTGTATTTTTTCAATTGGTTATACTTCTGCAAGTGCAGTAAAGACAAAATATACTTATATTCAAGATCTATTCTATAAAAGCAAGTCTAAATATCTTATGTGCTGCTTCTCAGGTGAATGCATCTTTTTTTTTTTAAAGGATTTTTAGATATTTTAAATTATTTGTATTTTTAATATTATATTCAGTATTCTCAGATAACAATTTTTTCTTCTGCAGGATAGCTGCTAAAGAAAATTTATGTTGTTTTAAAGGAGTTTTAGATAATTATATTGGAAAACAAGCCAAAACAAAAATAAATCAAAAACGTATTTTGTTGCAGTGTATAATGAGGGGAAGACCTCTCTTACTTTTTTGTTCACTTCAATCCATCTTTAACAAAAAAAAAAAAAAAAAAAAAAAAAAACTCATTAATAAAGCTGCGTACTGCCAATTGTTTTCACAATAAGAAATTAACAGTGACATTTATTATGATTCAATAAGTCGCGAGCCATCACGTTATAATCTAGCTGCATTAAGTGTGCACGCACGAGGGATGAGCATCCCCGTGACAGAGTGTGCATCAGCTGGGTGCAGTTTCAGTCTCTCCCCTTTAGATCGGGACACTTTGCGCAACTCATAGAAGAGGCGCTGACCGCACAGAGAAATGCCAGTTTCAGAGTTTGTAGTTATTTACATGACCTGCTTCCATATTATTTGAACTTTATTAAAGCTATAACGCATTAAATATAACTGCATTAAACATGTAACGCCAGGGTGTTTCCTTTAAAGATGCTCGACACACAAGTTTTGCTTCAGCGGAGTGGCAGCTCCAGCTCCATTTATTCCACAACAAGAGTGCTTCTGTATTTACTGATTTTGTATTTTTGCATTATAATTCCCTCATACTTTGTGATCTACATCACCTGAAGCTGTGAAAGTTTAGAGTGCATCTGGACTGTGAGCTGTGTAATTCTTCCTCTCCTCAGTCGGGCGCGTGCTGCTCTCGCGTCATCATTAGAGTTTAATGTGATCTCGTGTTACGTTAAATGAGATTAAACGACTATTCGACAACTTTTTATTGTCGATGTTGTCAATAATGTCGACTAATCGTTTAAGCCCTAATGTAAACCAGTCAACAGGTATGCATAAATAATTAACCCTACCCCCCAACCCTGAACCTAATCATCAGTGCAGTACAAATGTTATTTTAGAGCAAAAATGCAACCTCCGAATAATGCTTAACATTGTTTATGTGAATGTGATTACTTCCAGGTTTCCATGGGACAAGAACCTGTGTATCAGAGGCTGCTCACCAGAGTGAAAGGTGACCATGTTTCATTTGGTGCAAAAATGTCTGATGGGGGATGGCGCCTCTCTGTAATTCAGAACCAAAATGTTGATTTCTTGTGATCATGTTGTAGCAACAACTGACTAAATAACACACAAACAAACATGCTGTGGAAGATGGAAGAAACAGGTGGGCAAAAGCAGCCCTTGCTTTTAATGTGAATCCCTACACAATTTTCAAAGCACAGCACACCTGTGGAGACTTGTGTTGAACAAATGTAAAACAGTATTCCCTGAGGCTCCGCACATGGTATATTAACTGCTAGTAAATGTGATTTGAACAGACTTACACATTCAGGGCCACTCCTGATACACCTAAAGGGAGCTCAACACCTGAGCTTCAGTACACATTGACCAGTCACATCTAAAGTCCCTTTATGCCCCATGTCCTTCTTCTGCTTCCAAGTGTAAGTTAGTGAGGGAGTTTCAAACCAGGACGGCGGTGGTTTGCCCCTGGCGGAGATGAGAATGTTTGTTATTGAGCTGAGCCTGAGGGGACGTGCTCATTCTAAATGGGCAGAATAAAAAGAATGAAAGCACCCATGGTTCTGGTTGACTAAATACTGCTCACCATTGGCTTTTAGTGGAGGATATGAAGTCTTTAATGCTAAACTAAAGCTGGTCACTCAGACCCCAAACAGAACATGATGGTTAAAAAACTCATGATGATAAAAGCAGATTCATTTTCAAAATGCAGAAGATTCAACACAAAATGTGGGAGCCAAGGGTGATGGGGCTTACTTCACTAATTAGCCTATATTTGCATATTTCAGACAAGTAAGGTCCAAAATTAACACTTAAACATCAACTGAAAGTAAAAACTGGCTTTGGAGATTTAATTCAACAGCATTACCAGACATTGGGCTGCTAACCTTTTTCAGAACTGCAACATAATGCTTGGTTTAAATTGAAAGAAAGCGGAGACTCCCAGTTTTCCAACCAGGCTGATCTCATGAAAAGAATGTGACTGTGGCAACATTTTTGCAAAATTATATTACGTGGTTCCCGACACGTATCACGGCAGTTCTGAGGTGAAATGTCCACTGTGTGGTGTTAAAAGTGATTTAAAATTTCTCCCTAACAAATGAGGTTTTAAAGGCTTATCGGTGTTTTGATCAACAAAACCTACCTCCCTACCCTAAACCAGTTCACTCAAATAACCACTCTGTACAATTGTAGTGAGCAGAGTAGCATCTCAGAATGCACAATATGTCGAACCTTGAGGTGGATGGGCTACAACAGCAGAAGACCACGTCAGGTTCCACTTCTGTCAGCCAAGAACAGAAAGCTGAGGCTGCAGTGGGCCTAGCATCTGTGTACCTCAGCAGTGGTACGAGAGTCATCAGACCAGGATATGTTTTTCCAGTCTTTAACTGTCCAGTTTTGGTGAGCCTGTGCCCACTGCAGCCTCAGCTTTCTATTCTTGGCTGACAGAAGTGGAGCCCAGCGTGGTCTTCTGCTGTTGTATCATATCTGCCTCAAGGTTCCACGAGTTGTGCATTCTGAGATGCTAGTCTGCTCACTACAATTGTACAGAGTGGATATCTTAGTTACAGTAGCCTTTCTGTCAGCTCAAAACAGTCTGGTCATTCTCCATTGACCTCTCTCATCAGCAAGGCATTTCCATCTGCAGAATTGCCAATCACTGGATGTTTTTTGTTTTGGCACCATTCTGAGTAAACTCTAGAGACTGCAGTTACAGTTACTCAAACCAGCCCATCTGGCACCAAAAATCATGCCATGGTCGAAATCACTGAGATCAAATTTTTTCCCCATTCTTATGGTTGATGTGAAAATTAACTTAAGCTTCTGACCTGTATCGTCATGATTTTATGCACTGCACTACTGCCACATGATTGGCTGATTAGATAATCGCATGAATAAGTCGGTGTACAGGTGTACCTGATTAAGTGGTCGGTGAGTGTATAATTAACTACATTTAAAGCATTAAATTAAATATGAAAAATAACTGTTAAAAACATTTGCACTCACCAAGAGCTTACATAGAAACCAATACTGACTGCATTAGGGGAATGCGCATCCATAAAGTACTTGATAAGTCGATTACTCGTGCACATCTCTAAAAATAATTAGCAAAAATGTCACCACAGTCATGCATTTTTCATGAGATCCGGCTAAAACATCACTAAACCATTATGAAACGCTCTGGATGTTCTTACACAGAGCTAGACTTCCACATCCTACATGCCTCTAAGAGCTGCAGTCTATTCCTGTTGAGGAAGATCTTTCCACAATTTCCAGTGGACAAAAAATGCTAGAAGACATTGGTGGCGATAATTACAACATGACCTGACTTACAGATAGTATTGAACAGTAGCTAATTCTATTCTGTCACTGTTGTGTTTTTGTTTGCATTAAATTAAATATATTGTCTCCTCTAAAGGCCCTGTTAAAAACAGTGCCCTCAGCCATTGCAGCCTTCCTCTGAGTCCACACCTTTGTAACATAATGTAAAGACTTTTAGATAGTAGTCCTTTGTGAGGTTTACACCACGGTCGGCTTCACTGAAGAACTCACTGAGAGGGCATTGGGCCACAAAGGGCACCCTTCTAAATAGGGCTGGGATCGCCAAACACCTCACAATATAATGTGTATCACGATACATAGTTTGTAACGATACGGTATCATAATTGGATTGCAAATGAAATTGGATTGCGACTCTACGGTCTTGTGGATTGACACGTTGCTAGTGAAAATCACGGGACCAATGAGCATTTTGACATGCACAATCTTAAAGCAAGTATTAGCTTACTAAGCCAACAATGTATAAGGTCATGTAAATTACTTAAACGGCTCCTTAATAGGGGTATGGTCACAAACTGTTTAAGCAAAAACTGATCAACAAAGGCAGATTTTTCCCCATTATTTCAATTTCACATTGCATGTAAACACGTTTACCGATGTTCTTATCGGCTTATCCAATGTGCGCAAGTGTTGTGCACATGACTGTTTACGTTTTGATTGATTTCAAATCTTATGTAAACGCAGGTTTCTTACGTTATCGGTTTTCTTGAATTAGCAGATTTTTGATTATCAGCATATTGCTGTGCATGTAAACGTGCTCAATGTGAAGTGCGTCAAATGTGTCCATGTTTTACATGTATTATTTGTCTATATAGTTTACTCTAACTTTTCATAGTAATTGGTACATATTAATGCAGGTATACTTGGAAATATGCTCATATTTGGCTCGTAACTCAAAATGTTTGCTTGGAATGGCTAAGACAAGCTCACCATTGAGTACTCACCACTGAGTGTGACTAACCAGTTACATCACTTTACACTTGTCATCTCCAGCCAAAAAGGGTGCAAAGAGCAAGCCGTTAAGGTTACCCTTACACACCTGACCACAATAAAAGACCACTCAAGCAGCTCCAAGCCTTTGATGATTGATTGTAATCCAGCTTTGCCTGATGGATCACTTACAGTAAAATATAGCATACAGAAATATAATACACTATTTGAGCGAGAGTGAGAGTGTGTGTGTCTGATAAAGATGAGAGAGCCTTATAACTTCTTTTCATGTAATCTGAACACATACCACTTATCGAAAATGAAAGACATTTTGGAAAGGAACCAAGCCACAATCTATTTCTATGTTTGTCCTTAGTACCATGTTAGGATGACATCACAAAATGCCAAGTGATAGCTTTGTTTAGCATCTTTGTTAACAGTAGGGATGTAAATATTGCTGCATTGTACTGCATTGACCTGGCAATGAAAATTAAATATACAGAATTTAATAATCTATTAAAATTATTATAATTATAACAACGTTTCTTAAAAACTTTTCCGGAATCTTTGCGAGAACACAACCGCGGTTCAATATTCCGTCACAACAATGTTAAATTAGGTGAATGTTTTAAATGCGCAAACTAAATTTAACAGGGGTGCGTTTCCCAAAAGCATCAGTTGCATCACTACCAACATAGTTCAACTATGTGGTGTTTCCTGAAACCGTAGTTCCAAAGAACATTCGCAAACAGCATCGCAAGGTTGTGTGGTTTGAACTACAGTTCTCCATCTGTGGTTAGAAGCTTAGTTCCTTGTTAGTTTGCTGTGTGGACATTATTTCACTTCGGTAAGGCTTCTATATCTTTTAATTCAATACATGTATCTTTCATTCTTTCAAGACATGGATCACGTTTACATGCATTTAATAAAACAACTTATTCCGGGGTTTTGCAGAAAGTGGCGTTCTGAAATGTCATGCAAACGCGAATGCAGCCATTTAAGGGATTAAAAATTGTTAAGAAAAAGCGCTTTAACACAGGTGGTTACTGTTGGAGAATGTGACTTTTGAGTCCATGTTAAAGCACAAGTGGCATGTTCTAAATGCAATAAATCAGCCTCCGCAGGGACACTTCAATGGGAGCACAATCATAATAAGCATGCTGTAAGATTTTTACATTTTTTGAATTTTCAATAAAAATGGCTTAAAAAGTCAGTTCCAAATAAATGATATTTTGGAGCCCCACATCTTTCAGCCCTCCACTGCTCTCACAGTGGATGGTAGAGGCTTTGAAGGGAATAGGGAAGATTACTTTTGAATGGATTGCACCCATTTGAAGAGTGCCCATGTGTGTATGTGCTCAAATGCGTCGGGGGAACCCCAAGGTCTGATGTAGAGGAAAACCCATCTATTGCAGCGTGATGCATCTGTCTCATTACATGGTGCATGTCGGTTTCGTGTCTTCAGCAGCATTTCCGCATTAAACATCTTTCTGGTGTACATGTATAAATGAGAAATGATTTTGTAATTTTCTCGGAAGTTATTACTCCACCCCCTGCATTACGTCATTAACAACAGCTCTATGTTGTTGAACCAGCGTGGTTCGATCGATGGATGTAAGACATAGTTGGTACGATTTCGGAAATAGTCGTGACTAGCTAGTTAATTTCTCCAATGATGCATCATACTATGGTGGTTAAGAAGTAAGTTACATCATTGTATGGGAAACGCACCCCAGCTTTAAATAATTCAACCAGTAATTATTATAAATACAAAAGAAATAATTTTTCAAAATTCCACAAAAACAGAAACAGAGGGTTCATAAACGTGTATGTCTCTAAAGTTGTATTTATATACTGTATGTAGACCTATCCGTTAAATGTATTCAGTGCAAATGTGATTCGTTGAGATATTATTTATCTATATATAACTCATTTATCATAAATACAATAAACTCAAACTTGAATCATTCATCAAAAGTTTTCATGTTTTTACATTAATATTGTACATTTCCAAGCATATGAAAAGGCTACATATGCAAGAACCCCACTTTATGAACAAATGTGGCCCATGTTTACTCCTACATGCTCTTTGGTTATCACGCATATAGGAGGACTTCTTTCTCTGACAAAGATAAATTTCTCCAAATCACAGTACACAAAATGTATTATTATCCCTGAGCATCAGTGCACACTCTCTATGCAATTGTAACCAACATAATGGAAAAAAAAAAAATCTTTCTTTGTAAACAGAGGTCTTTACATTAATATGAAAAATTGCTTTCTAGTTTCTGCGTCATTAACAGCAAGCCAGGTATCCCGCAGGTTCAGTTAAGACTGTAATTGATGCACAATTTTCATATTAAACAAAAAGCAAGGAAAATAAAATAGTTTTTAGTTGAAAGAAAATTATTAATGTCATACTCATAAATGAAAATAAGAGGAAGGCAATTAACTTGCCACTGATTGAGTGTTGTAAAATAGCCATTCATTTATATAATGTTGCAGTTTTCACGTTGAAGAAATTACAAAGTGCTACACTGTAATATGTGTTTTGTAGTAACAATTTACTGAAAGGCTTTAGGCTACCTTTTCAGTACATGGAAAATGATACTTCAATTATACCTTATAAATTACCTCCCCTGATTTTAAGTCTGTAACAGTTTGAGCCGTCATGCTTTAGTACAGCCATATTATGATGAGAAATGGCTCCTATCCATTCACACACACTCACAAACACTCGTATCATATGACCTTTTCCATAAGCCCTTTTCTGTGCCTGTAACCAACCTGCCAATCTTATCCGACGACTCCTTAGCTCACTTGTGTGATTTTCTCACACTCTTTCATTCTACATTAAAAGGGCCGCTGGTTAAGACTTTCCCACTGTTGCTAAACTGGGTTCAGTTTCCTTGGGATTTCAAAACATAGCAACCTAAAGTAAAAATTGATCTGAGACAGCACATAAAGGCTTCCATGTTTGGGCTTTTCCTACTGTGCAGTACATTTTCATGGTTCCATTCAGGTTCCATTCTTCATATTTGTAGGTAAAGTCTACACATACATGTACATCTTTGTACATAGGCAATATGTTATAATGTCAAATTAGGTAAATGTGTTAACCGTGTTAGGTAAATGTGATGCCATTGAACATATTTAATATAATTTATCATAAATACAATAAAAATCAAACTATGAATCATACATAAAAATAAAAAATAAGTTTATACAATTCCAAGCTGTTATGTCCTAGGGTGTAATTATTTTATTTTTTTATTATTATACATGTGCAGTAATGGATTGTACTACTGACTGTGTATGTGTAGTGGGTATTGTGGCACTGTTGTTTTGTGCTCTCTCTCTCTCCTCAATGAACAGGTTAATAGATCACCAGCTGACTTTAGTTACCATCAATTGCTGGCTTGCTCTGACTGGCTGCTGGAGGGAGAGCTTGTGGATAAAACTGGAGAGGAAACTCACTTTGGAGAGGCCTTTTGTCTCTAGGCTGCTGAGACTTTCTTTTCTCCTGCCCCCAGACATTTGCAATTGCGTTATTGTTGCATTAGTGTTTCTCTTCTTGTTGTATTTTGTTAGTGACATGTTGTTAGTGCACATCCTATTGACGTACTGAAGTAGATTTGGTAAGCTGTTAATTCTGTTTCACAAATTAAGCACATTGTCACTCTTAAATAGACTTAAGTTAATTGTTTATAATTTAATTGTTATTTTGGAGGCAGTAGGGAGGCGGATGCCATTTTTGTTAATGTCCATGTTTTCTCCTGTGTTTGGGTTAGAGAGGGAGTAAGGTAAGAGTTTTGTTTATTTGCTTTTTCTTTTGAAAGCTTAGGAAGTACTCTCCTAAAAGTCAGAAGAACTTTTTTTTTTTTTTGTTATTTTGGCCTGGTCCCCTCCTGATGTCTTTTTGAAGCTTCCCTTTTGTATTTTGCACTTGTCAAATCTTTTGAGTGTTTCTAAAACCTGACTGATGTTTGTGGAGTGCTGGGACAGGAGAGGAGTGCTCTTGGGTTGCCTGTTAAGTGTGTTGTGTGGTGGCTTTTTTTTTTTTGTTTTTTTTTTGTTTTTTTTTCCCTTGTTACCTGCTCCCAACACTAGACTGGGGAGGCATGTAACAATTGGGGGCTCGTCTCTCTATTAACAATTCAGACTCGTACATTTTTTTTTTTTCGTCTTTGAGATCTCAGCTCTCTCGTTGTTATACGTGCACGTTTTGTTTGGCTGCTTTAAACTTTGGTGGGTGAGGAGATCATATGTATATATGTATATGTATATGTGTGAAAATATGGATTTTGATTTGATGTTTACGCTGTCTCCTACGTTGGAGGAATTCAACCATTGTAGAAGAAAAATATCTGCTTTTAATAGCTGACTTTTTTTTTTTTTTTAAATGACGGTTTCCAGAGGGGCGCAGAAACCGGTGATAAAAGATGAGCTGTATCACAAATTAGTGGAGGCAGGTTTCTTACCAGAACAAACATTAGCGCGGGGGGGAAGAATCTGAAATGGGCTTGGTTGCCACGTCCAATGAGTCAAGTTCAGTAAGTAGCCGTAAAAAGCCATCTTCTCTAGATCCTCAAATTACACTGCAATTAAAAGAGCTTGATCTGGCATTAAAGAAGCAGGAGCATGAGACCCAGCTGCTTCACCTGAGAGCTCTTGAAATTGAAGCAGATCGTGACATTAAATTGCGTATGCTTGAGCTTGAGGCGCAAACCCTACGTAGTCGACCTACCCCTACACCTTGTTCTAGGCCGCCCTCCTCTAGTGTTTTTGATGCGTCAAAGTCTGACTTTGATGTAGGTAAATACATTAAATTGGTACCGCCCTTTCGCAAAGCAGAAGTAGACTCGTATTTTATTGCTTTCGAGCGTGGCGCTGCTAAGTTGAATTGGCCGTAGGACATGTTGGCTCTGCTGCAGTGTAACCTCTTTGGCAAAGCTCAAGAAGTGTGCACAGCTTTGCCATTTGAGGAGTCATTGGACTATGACACTATGAAAACAGCAGTCTTGAGAGCATACAAGTTGGTGCCAGAGGCATATCGACAAAAGTTCAGGGCGTGTTCAAAGCAAGCCAAACAAACTTATGTTAAATTCGCCAGGGAAAAGAAAATGCTTTTTGAAAAGTGGTGTCTTGCCAGTAAGACTACCACTTATGAAGAGTTGCAAGAGTTGGTCTTACTGGAAGATTTTAAAACTTGTGTGCCGGAAAATGTCATAGTTCATTTAAATGTTCAAAAAGTGTCAACTTTCTGATATGGCTGTTCTCGTGGTTGAATTTGTGCTTAACCATCAAACCGTCTTCTGGGAGTCAAACAAAAACTTCCTTAGCTTCAGAGTCTATAGTTCAAGACCCACTCAGTCAATGTCGGTAAGCCTAGTAGTGGAGGTAGGGCTGTCTCTAAAAGCACGGAGAGAAAGAGGGTCTGCTTTTACTGCCTTGATCCCAGCCAAAAGTCTTGGAAACAAAGTCAGCGAATGTGAAACTTACAACCATTGCGCTTGTACAGTCTGTCCCTGATTTGTCTGCTGCTGACACTTCGTCCTATAGTCCATTTCTTATGACAGGTTATATGTCTCTAGCTGGCGACTCCGTAATTAAGTGCGCATAGATTCTGAGAGATACTGGGTCAGCTCAATCCTTCATTTTGGAAGATGTTTTACCTTTCTCTAATGCTTCATATACTGGTGCAAATGTCCTGGTGCATGGTATCGAGATGGGCTGCGTTAGTGTTCTGTTACACACAGTTAACCTGAAGTCTGACCTTGTTGCGGGCTTTGTCCGGTTGGGGGTGTATAAAAAGTTGCCTGTAGACTGTGTGAGCCTCATACTGGATAATGACCGTGCCGGTGGTGATGTCTTTCCCAGTCCAATTGTCATAAGTAGGCCAGTTGCGTGCGACCAGTCTGATCTTTCTGGGAAGTTTCCCCTAGCTTTTCTGGCATGTGCCGTTACTCTGTCCTAGTTAAGAAATTTCAAGATGTTGTGAATCTCTCTGATTCTTTCCTGACTGTGCAACCTAAACCAGTACAGTGTGAGTTGTCTAATGCGAATGAAGTAGGCCTTGGTCATGACTCGCATCCGAACTTCCTTCGATGGTGGGTAAGGAACATCTGGCTGCTGCGCAGAAGTCAGACCCCACACTAGCGAACTGCATCAGTGCTGCAGTTGACCGTCACGATCTTTTAATGGTGAGGGTAGGATACTTTTGGGTAGAAGCCAAAATGTTAGAGAGGATTGGCAAATGGTGTATCCAATCATTCTACCTTCTAGTTATCATCCCAAGGTTTT
This sequence comes from Myxocyprinus asiaticus, assembly GCF_019703515.2. NCBI lineage: Eukaryota > Metazoa > Chordata > Actinopteri > Cypriniformes > Catostomidae > Myxocyprinus > Myxocyprinus asiaticus. Next base: position 24,898,984 of record NC_059389.1, on the reverse strand, counting down.
AAAATTGGCACATGAAAAAAACATTTCTGGACACCTCAGTGTCACAAAAACATTTCAGCGTATCACTAAACATTACTACTGGCCAGGAGTAAAATCCACCGTGTCTCGTTTCTGCCGCTCGTGTAACATCTGCCAGCATGCAGGCAAACCAAATCAAACTGTTCCAAAAGCTCCTTTCAATTCAATTCCCATCATAGGAGAGCCATTTGAGAAGCTGGTAATTGTGTAGGACCCCTTCCAAAGACACCAGTATATTTTAACAATGTGTATTGCATCCTGTTACCCAGAGGCTGTCCCGTTGCATACGTTGAAAGCACAGGTAATGCTGAAAGAGGTCGTAAGATTTTGCACAACTTTGGCTTGCCCAGTGTAATCCAAACCGATCAGGGGTTGAACTTCACCTCAAAGGTGTTTGGGCAGATGTTGTTGAAAGAGTTGGGGATAACGCATCGCATGTCTAGTGCATACCACCCCGGGTCACAGGGAGCGTTGGAACGCTTTCATCAAACCTAAAGTCTATGCTCTGCCTTCTGTATAGAGACGGGGAAAGACTGTGTGGATGGCTTACCATTGCTCACGTTTGCTGTGAGGGAGTCCGTTCAAGAATCTTTAGGATATAGTCATGCTGAGCTTGTGTTTGCTCATACCATTCGAGGCCCCTTGAAGATGTTAAAGGAGCAGTTTGTAGGTAAGGATACTGCATCTGTTTCTATTCTAGACCATGTGAGTTCTTTTCGCGAGTGTCTGCACAAAGCTTGCGAAGAGGCGAGAACTCAACTAACCACGGCACAGTATAAGATGAAAACTTACTTCGACAAAAGAGCAGTACAGCTCAGTTTTCAGCTGGGTGAGTCTGTTCTTGTGTTACTTCCTGAGCTCAGCTCTTTAGGCTAAGTTTTGTAGGCCTTATGTCATTGAACAAAAGCTTAGTGAAACAGAAAATATTGTGGATATGCCCGATCGCAGACATAAGAATAGTGTATGCCATGTTAATATGTTAAAGCAATATGTTACATGTGAGGAACCCAAACCCTCTCTTCCTTTTGCATCACTGTGTATTCCTTGTGTTACTGTAGTTCCTGCCTATGTTCCTGATGAGGATGGGTTGATGTTGAGTGAACCTCAATCCCCTGGTGTGCATTTTTGAACAATTCGGCTATACTGGGTAATCTAGAGTCGCATCTGTCCTAAGTATCAGCGTGAGGATATTGTAAAGTTGTTACAAAAACATCCCACCCTGTTCTCTGATGTTCCTGGAAGAACAACAGTATTGTCTCATGACACTGATGTGGGTAATTCTGTTCCTATCTAACAGCACCCGTACAGAGTAAACCCTGCAAAGTGGCAGATCATGAAGGCTGAGGTAGATTACCTGCTTCAAAGTGGGCTGGCTGTACCCAGTCAAAGTCCCTGGAGTTCTCCCTGCTTGCTGGTTCCAAGACCAGATGCTTCCTTTTATTTTTGTACAGACTATCTGAAGGTAAACGGCATCACAAATCCTGATTCTTTTCCCTTACCGCATATGGAAGATTGCGTGGATAGAGTTGGTGCTTCAAAGTTTGGCACTAAATTAGACTTATTAAAGGTCCCTTTGACTTCACGTGCATGTGAAATCTCTGCATTTGTAACCCCTGACAACTTCCTGCAGTACAACTGCATGGCTCTTGGGATGCGAAATGCTCCAGCAACATTCCAAAGGCTCATGCAGAAAGTTTTGTCAGGGTTGCTTAACTGTGAAGCTTACTTGGATGACACTGTGGTCTATTCAAGTGATTGGGAAGACTACATTCTTAACTTAGAGAGTCTGTTTACCCAGTTGAATGATGCTCACCTAACCTTTAATCTGGCCAAGTATGAGTTTGCTAAAGCTGTGGTAAATTACCCTGGAGAAAAAGTGGGTCAGGGTTGTATAAAGCCTGTTACAGCTAAGGTTGCTGCTATTATAGAATTTCCTACTTCTAGTATTAAGTGTCGGTTGCGCCGGTTTTTAGGAATGGCAGGGTACTATCACGGCTTTTGTGAAAACTTTGCAACGGTAGTGTCTCCCCTTACTGACCTGCTTGGTACTATAAAAACATTTGTTTGGAGTCCTCAGTGTGAGTATGCTTTTGTTGCCGCCAAAGATCTTCTCTGCAATGCTCCGGTCCTGTCAGCCCCTAACTTCTCTTCCATTTAAATTGCAAGTAGATGCAAGTGCTGTGGGAGCTGGTGCAGTCCTCCTGCTGCAGGAGGACAGTGCTGGAGTCGAACACCCAGTCTGTTACCTCTCTAAGAAGTTCTCTAAAAGCCAACAAAACTACAGTACCATCGAGGTGGAGGCTCTGGCGCTGGTGATGGCTCTCAAACATTTTCAAGTTTACGTAGAAGGTAGTTGTATTCCTCTTGTCTATACTGACCATAACCCTCTCCTTTTTCTCTCTCGCATGTGCAACCTGAATCAGCATTTGATGCGTTGGTCACTTTGTCTACAAGAATATAACTTGGACATTCAACACAAGAAAGGCTCTGAGAATGTGGTGGCGGATGCACTCTCCAGAGCCTGCGCTGCTGATAGTGATTGAGCTGTGTCACTGTATATGTGAAAGAAAATGAGTTATTTACAAGCTATGGGTTGTAAATTCGGTGATGGGGGTGTTACATCCTAGGGCGTAAATGTTTTTTTTTTTTTTTTAATAATAAACTAATGGATTGTACTACTTACTGTGTTGTGGCAGTGTTTGGTGTGTTGTGCGCTCTCGCTCCCTCCTCATTAGGCAGGTTAATATCCAGCTGCCTTTAGTTGCCATCAATTGCTGGTTTGCACTGATTGGTTGCTGGAGGGAGAGCCTGTGGATAAAGCTGGAGAGGAAACTCACTTTGGAGAGGCCTTTTGTCTCCAGGCTGCTGAGACCTTTTTTTTTTTCCCTCCTGCCTCAGATTTTATTTATTGTTGCATTAGTGTTTCTCTTGTTGTATTTTGTTAGTGAACATGTTGTTAGTGTACAACCTATTGTTCACTGAAGTAGATTTGGTAAGTTGTAAATTCTGTTTCACAAATTAAGCACATTGTTAGTCTTAGACTTAAGTTAACTGTTTATAATTTAATTGTTATTTTGGAAGCAGGAGGGAGGTGGATGCAATTTTTGTTAATGTCCATGTTTTCTCCTGTGTTTGGGTTAGAGAGGGAGTAAGGTAAGAGTTTTGTTTATTTGAATTTTATTTTGAAAGCTTAGGAAGTACACTTATAAAAGTCAAAGTATTTTTGTTTGTTATTTTGGCCTGGTCCCCTCCTGATGTCTTTTTGAAGCTTCCCTTTTGTATTTTGCACTTGTCAAATCTTTTGAGTGTTTCTAAAACCTGACTGATTTTTGTGGAGTGCTGGGACAGGAGAGGAGAGCTCTTGGGTTGCCTGTTAAGTTTGAATTATATTTTTATTTTTTTATGTATATATTTTGTTCATAAATTTCCTTGTTACCCACTCCTCAACCCTAGACTGGGAAGGCATGTAACACAAGCATACAAAAATGTACATGGGCAAGAACCACACTTTACGTACAAATGTGACCCCATCATATGTCTTATGCTGGACAAAATATTAAACTCAAAAAGATGGAATTCATACTAGTAAGTTCTTTCATCACAATATTGCAATAACACACCCTGAACAATTTAGGTACACCTGTACACCTACTTATGTGATTATCTAGTCAGCCAATAGTGTGGCAGCAAAGCAATTCATAAAATCATGCAGATACAGGTCAGGAGCTTCAGGTAATGTTCACATCAACCATCAGAATGGGGAAAAAATGAGATCTCAGTGATTTTGACCGTGGCATAATTGTTGGTGCCAGACGGGCTGGTTTGAGTATTTCTGTAACTGCTGATCTCCTGGGATTTTCACGCACAACAGCCTCTAGAGTTTACTCAGAATGGTGCCAAAACAAAAAAAACTTCCAGTGAGTGGCAGTTCTGCAACTCAAATGCCTTGTTGATGAGAGAGGTCAACAGAGAATGGCCAGACTGGTTTGAGCTGACAGAAAGGCTTTGGTAACTCAGGTAACCACTCTGTACAACTGTAGTGAACAGAACAGCATCTCAGAATGCACAACACATCAAACCTTTAGGCAGATGGGCTACAACAGCAGAAGACCACGTCAGGTTCCACTTCTGTCAGCCAAGAACAGAAAGCTGAAGCTGCAGTGGGCACAGGCTCACCAAAACAGGACAGCTGAAGACTGGAAAAGCATAGCCTGGTCTCATAAATCTCGATTCAGATGGTAGGATCAGAATTTGGTGCCAACAGCATGAATCCATGGACCCAACCTGCCTTGTGTCAACAGTCCAGGCTGGTGACGGTGGTGTAATAGTGTGGGGAATGTTTTCTTGGCACAATTTGGGCCCGTTAATACCAATCAATCATTGCTTGAATGCCATAGCCTATTTGAGTATTGTTGCTGGCCATGTTCATCTCTTCATATCCACAATTTACCCATGTTTTAATGGCTACTTCCAGCATGATAATACACCATCACCATGTCACAAAGCAAAAGTCGTCTCAAACTGGTTTCATGAACATGACAATGAGTTCACTGTTCTTCAGTGGCCGTCCCAGTCACCTGTATTGGATCGAAATCCAATAAAACACCTTTGGGATTTGGTAGAATGGGACATTCGCAGCATGAATGTGCAGCTGACAAATCTGCAGAAATTGTGTAATGCAATAATGTCAACATAGACCAGAACCTAAAAGGAATGTTTCCAACCTCTTGTCAAATCCATGCCATGAAGAATTGAGGCTGTTCTGAGAGCAAAGGGAGGCCCTACCCAGTATTAGTATCATGTTCATAATAACATGCTCTGTGAGTGAAAGTGAATTTTAAAAAATGTCACTACTTCAGTTAAATGCCTGATCTTGACCAGAGTATATTTTTTTTTACTACCAAAATACCTTTTGATAGACATACTAACATTACAACGCAAGAACATTCAAAGGTACAGAGTTGAAAAGGTACTGCATAACAGGACTGACCCACTTGTTACCTCGTCACATTCCTTTGCACTTGACTGCTTAAAAAGACCCTTGTTTACTGCAACCAATCACAGCTGGATGTAGGGCTACATCTTGACCCACCCCTATGGAGCCTGTAATTGGGAATAAGGTGACTATTGTGAGCCCAGAGGTAAAAAATAAACCATCTCATTTGGTGCAAACATGCATGTTCGCAGCCAACATCTCTGATTAAAATGTCAGTCATGCAACTTGGTGAGCCCCTCTGGCTTTTTAATTTTGCAGTAGACAGCTTGGTGCAGCGAGGCATTATTTTTGTGGATATCTTCAAGCTAGTATAGGATTTTCATAGCGTTTTTGCACTTGAGTGATTCCAGTGGTGGAAGAGATCCGAGAGACTTTCTCTTTTGCGAGATGAGTGATTTGGTGGCCCACTCAAAAGCTAGAGCCAAACAGAGGCTGAGGTTTCAGGGAACATAAGACAGTTGAGGACAGAAGCCAAACCACACAAAGCATTTCACTGCTGTTAATGAGAAAGATCCTATTCTAGACTGGCAGACACAAAAGGTATTGTCAGATAGGCTCTAAGATTACAATGGCCTTACAATGAAAGATCAAGTAAGCTCCAGTTGTAAAATTCAATGTAATTCCATATACCAAGTCAACATGTAATACATTAGTGCTGTGTTTTTATTGATTACTTTTAGACTACTTCACATAGCCAAGATCTAACACTTAGATCCAAATAGCCAATATTAAAGCTCTTGATATAAACTTGAAGGCCGAAATATACTCTATGCAAGTACGTTTATGCAGATGCTTGTAGTTACACAAGTCAGATTTTGTGCGTTTTGTGTTCCAAAATGTGTAAGACCACAATTCATAACACAACACAAGTACGTGTTGCATTTTTAACGTTGCCACAAGAGGCACTATAGCAGATATTAGTGTGAACTGTCCACTTCTACGGGGAGTTTTCTCTTTTAAGTCATCTACTGTCATGGCAGAGCAACAGTTTGAAGAGAATATTGCTGAGCAAGTAAGTTAAAGTCAATATATTTTTTTAGCAACTTACCTGAATAATAACATCCACTTTAATGGCACAGAAGTTTGAAGGTAACTCTATCAGCCCCTTGAGTACTGAGGTTTGTTACCGCCACAGAAACGCAAGAACGCATGTTAAGCATTTTCAACCAGACAGCATGCTGGCAAAGTGCTGGCGAAGTGCTTGCATCTGTGTGCATGTAATTGCGTAAAGAATGCTTTTAGGTCTTACTTTTAATATCAGGACTTAAAGGGGAAGTTTAGGACTTGCAAGACTAACCAATCAACAAACAGAATTTCAAATTGATACAATACAGACATTACATTTATAGCTCACCTCCTATCCAACACTTTATCTAAAGAAAGGAAACGTCCGCGAACAAATGTGGTCACTCATTCAATTTCCATTTATTTATGCAATACAACTGACTGATGTATATCAATAACCTGTAGCCTAATACACTTCCCTCATCTTGTTCCAAACTCAAATGCTTGCTTTCTTCCATGGTACACAAAAGTTATAAATAAAATCATGGTTAGGTTTAGGTTTGGGGTTAAACTTAGGAAACATCGTAATGACATCATTCATTGGTTCATATATTTTTCTCTATGGGAGTAAAAGTTGCACGTTTCTATACGAGCCAACTTGTTCCATTTCTTACAATTTCGACATCTTGTATTAAGACTAAAAATTGGCAGACAGGGGGCAGTGCAGAAGGGGCGGTAAGACTTTTTAGGAATTACATTATGTTTGGAAACAATCATTAGCTAAGGCAAGAATCACTATTGTGATTGCTCATACTTAGATTTAGGGATTTAAAAAAAAAATCCTAACTACGTAAACACCATTTTCCTGTACGCAGAAGTGTTCCACGATTCACCTGTTTTCAATTTTCAGTCTCCAGTCTTTTCACCCACATAGGTGTATATTCTTAGTGGGTAAAGTATTACATTTGTAGAAACTGTAGAGTCGAGATTACCATTTTTTTTTCACAGTGCCTCACCTGAGTATGTAGACGACATAAAGCGATGGTCCGAGGTTAGTTACGTTGATATCATTAACTAATTTGAGTTGTTATGACACAATTCATAACAAACAAACCATCCTCTAAAGTTTGAAAAAAGAAAATATAATATCTGATTCTTACTTTTCAGCCGTTCATTGCTCACCACAGCATAGGCATAATAAAAATAAACATAAGCCTAGTTGTGAGTGACAACATCAACATCATGGTATAGTGAGAGATTGAGATGTGTGAGTCTGTGTTGGCTTTGTAGAGGCAAAAGAGATTTTCACAAGTACTTGACATTCTGGAAACAAATTCTGGTAATACACACTAAGTCACAGAGCTGAGAACCTAGTTTCTCTGAAAGCTCTAATACAGTTCACCTGAACATATCTATTTGCATGAGAAGAAAAAAATATAGAATAAGCAAAAACACTTTAGAGCATAATTTAAGCACTGTAATAAATACAACATAATGCAAACTTGATTTAATTCAATAGACAAAAAAACCACTTGTTTGTTCCGATTCTTAATTTATTTAAGCTTACTGTATGAAATTACATAAGAGAATTTTAGGATTATGCACAAATGCATTAGAGTCATTCTAAAGATTAATAGTCAAATGCATGTTAAGCATCTCACTATGATAATATTAATGTTACACGCTTATAATGCCAGTGGCTGAAAAAAATCCATCTGCCAACTATTAAATATGTTGGACACTGAAGCTTCAACCCAGTATCAGTTCTTGTGCCCTGGTTCTTAATTCGTTCATTTTAAAGTCGATAATAAAATTTATATTTCAGCCATTATAGAGTGCTCAATCCAGTTCCGAAGCTTCATTTCTCCTTGTGTCTACTCAATGCCAACTCTTTTTCGAAACTCTTCACATAATTCATTAATTTCAGATGCTTCTCTAAATCGTTATCCATAACACAAAAAACATTTAATTCTTACCTTTCCCATAGTTTAAGTGGAGCTTGATGGATTTGCCCTGGTTGATATGCAGGTATGTAAACCACACAGCAAAAGTAAGCAGCACCAGCAGCAGCAGAAGTTTGAACTGCTTTCGGATTTTCTTTACAGGGAATCGCAGCATTTTCGCAGCTGCAGCATCATCAGCAGCAGCAGAATGAGAGTGTCAGCTGCTCCTCAGTGTGGCACGCTTAATCAGACTCCTGATGTCACAATGTCATATTTGCAACAGCAGCAGCAGAATTAAAGTGTCAGCTGCTCATCTGTTTGGCGATGTTACAAAGTCACTTTTCTGCAAGAATCAGAATGAAATTGTCAGCTGCTCCTCAGTTTGGCACACGTTAAGACTGCTGTTACAATGTCATACTTCCACAAGCAGCAACAGAATCAGTATCAGATGCTCCTCAGTTTGGCACCCTTTCAAAAGAGACTCCTGTGGCAACGTAAAGACGGAAAAGTCGACTGCTTATCTGTTTGGTGATGCTACAATGTCATATTTCTCCAAGAATAACAATAAAAGCGTCAGCTGCTCCTCAGTTTGAAGCGCTTGAAGACTCCTGATGTGACAAGGCCATATTTCTTTGCGCAGCAGCAGAATCAGTATCAGCAGCTCCTCAGTTTGACAGGCTTGAAGACTCCTGATGTGACAATGTCATATTTCTATGATTAGCAATAGAATCAGTATCAGCAGCTCCTCAGTTTGGCGCCTTTTCAGAACAGCCTCTTAGTGTCACGATTTTTCTCCATGCAGCAACAAAAGCAGAAATATTTAGCGGGCTTTAAGACAAGACCGCTGTCACAATGTCATTTTCTCCGAGCATCAAATTGAGTGTCAGCTGCTCCTCAGTTTGGCGCGCTTAATGTACAAAACGCTTAAATATACAGCACGCGCCCATTTACAAGCCATGTCACTGAGTCACAGATCTCGGGTGCTTCATGAAAACTCAATTCAAGTCCCATTTCGGTCGCAAACAAGTTTTGCTGCTTAAAAACAGTCAAAGGTGGATAGTTGACCGGTGAAAGAGATTTATCGTTGGCGTAAAGGCAATGAAAATAGCAGTCGGCTGTTAATCTTGTGGAAGCCGCTCTGACAGCAGTCCTGCCACTCCACCGAGGATCATCCTCTGGATTTAAAGCATTCGCTCAAGTGACATGTCAAATCTTCAACTTTTAACACTGCGCTTTTGTATTTCATAAACAACAGACCTTAAAAGGTTGTGATCTACTCGCAGACGTCTTAGTTGTGATGTTTTAGCTTCTCAGGATGACGCGGGACAAAAGTCAACAAACTGCAAAAGTACATTTTAAATGTGTTGTTATAATTAAATAACACAACAATAAAACTTATATTATAACCCTGTAAATTAGCAATGCATCTGACATGTCCCTGTTATCATGAGGAAATTCTTGGTCTACAGAAACGTAAAAATGTTTAATGAACACAATGCATGAGACACAGAACATCGATTATTAAATCTGTAATTCCAGTCGCTGCACTGATTAAGTATGCAACATTAAATTTGAACACCATGCAACTCGTATCTCAATCGCATCGCAATACAGTAAAATACCATTGCATTGTCAGAAATTATTTTCCCGAGCATTAAAAAACACTAATGATCGATGATAATAATCAAGAGTTAAGAATCACAATGCTCTCGTGGTTTATGTGTGAACACTGCACGTGATGCGATGCTTCCATGCACCTGCTATCCATCCAATTCCGCGCGCAACTTATTTGCTCTTCCTAAAATATTACATCGAACGCATAGACCTAAATGTCACGCCGCCCATTAACACAAACCCCATAGGCATGAAAACAATAACAATGGTCTATCGGCGTCCGTGAACTCCAACACGGCTCGCAGCATCTGGCATTTTGATTCCACTAGTGCGCTACAAACGCTTTGCTTCGCCCGATGTGATGTTATGCGTCCGTCTCTGCACGAACCTTCGCTCTGTGTGGATGTTGTCACGCCTTTAGTTAGATTAACTATTAAGAAATGAGTCTCATAAATCCGACGGGCTCTGCGTCCAGTCCTGCGATGTGACCGTCTCTCTATCCCCGCGTCTAACTGAGCAGCATCCACGACTCTGCTAGGGATTGACGTTACGAATCATACTATTGTACAGGCTCTGCTCATTAATTATTAATTAGGTCATGTTGACGTTACGTTGCAGCCTTCCTTGCGCGTCTAGTCTTTTGACTTATTCATATTCATGATTCGAGCCTGACCGTCTGAAAACCTACCAAACCTATTGGGCAAACGTCCCCGTTACGTAATTAATATTCATGATTCTAATCTTGTAGACTCGTGCCGTAGTATGATTCGGAAACTTGCTGCGGGCAACCGAACTTTGGTGGAGTCGTTATGGGCAGCGACTGTGTCCAACCATGGGCGGAGTTCCAGCGCAGTAGATTATTATTGGAAGAAGTACGTGACGAAACGCATAAATTAAGGTATAATCGTTTGCTGTGATGATTTCACCTTGTTTGTTTGATGCTTCCAACATTTGGCAGACCATATCAGTAAATACAAACCTCATGAATATGAAAAAAAATGCCTCATGCACGATGGGTTTAATGAGATACGCGCCCGTTTTATTCAATACATTTGTAAATAGGTACCTTAAATAGATATTTAGAAAGGTGCATTTTAATTCATTATTAATAAATAATTTTTTATTTAAAATTGATGCAGTGAGATCCAGCAGATGGAAATTACTTCAATAATTCAGATGATTTGTAGAAAGAATAACAACTTTAATTTGTAGAAATTAATAAATGAATAAAAATGAAATAATGTTGTAGAAAATTAAAGCGATAATACAGAAAATAAATGTTTGATTATAAATGTTAAGTAGATATATCTAAAGGATATATCCAAGGACTAAGTCCTGGAATAAACCTAACAACTTGTCTTGTCTTTGTCTAATGAACTAAGTAAATGGAAAAAAGTTAAAGTACAGAGATGAGTTGAGATGAGGCCTCAAAGTTGGAGATCAGATGCGAAGAGCTAGAGAGCTGAGGTGTTAGTCTGACCCCCAGATAATTGTTATGGTCTTTATACCCTCTTGGGACTGTGCCAGCAGCCATTTCCTTTCTAGGTGCAGAAAGTTCTGCACAATGATGTAATAACCCTAAGTGTCAGGTCAGGCCGTTATGGCTTATAGAAGTGTGAAACTTGTGTTTTGAGTGGAAAGATAGACTATAGCTCCACTCATACATTTATTTATGCAAACGACTCATAAATGTACTTATCTCAGCGAACGTGAGGACAGGTGTCCCAAAACATATCCTGTTATGTACTAGGTCTATGTCTGTTCTATGTCTGCACATTTCTTAGAACAATAGCAGACATAAACTATGCTCTCTCGTTCCAGCTCTGAAACCTCATCAGGTCAAAAGGGTAACAAACTTATATACTAGAAGACCAAATGTATACATTTGGTCTCACACATGCATTTAGTTCTCACGGGAACATTGGACACATAAGGCATCAAGCATGGATATAATGACAGTAATACAGTGATGATATACACTGCATCCGGAAAGTATTCACAGCGCTTCACTTTTTCCACATTTTGTTGTGTTACAACCTTATTCCAAAATGGATTAAATTCATTATTTTCCTCAAAATTCTACAAACAATACCCCATAATAACAACGTGAAAGAAGTTTGTTTGAAATCTTTGCAAACTGATAAAAAAAAAATAATAATAATAAAAAAATCACATGTATATAAGTATTCACAGCCTTTGCTCAATACTTTGTTGAAGCATCTTTGGCACCAATTACAGCCTCAAGTCTTTTTGAGTATGATGCTACAAGCTTGGCACACCTATTTTTGGGCAGTTTCTCCCATTCTTCTTTGCAGGACCTCTCAAGCTCCATCAGGTTGGATGGGGAGCATCGGTGCACAGCCATTTTTAGATCTCTCCAGAGATGTTCAATCAGGTTCAAGTCTGGGCTCTGGCTGGGCCACTCAAGGACATTCACAGAGTTGTCCCGTAGCCACTCCTTTGTTATCTTGGCTGTGTGCTTAGGGTCGTTGTCCTATTGGAAGATAAACCTTCGCCCCAGTCTGAGGTCCAGAGCGCTCTGGAGCAGGTTTTCATCAAGGATGTCTCTGTACATTGCTGCATTCATCTTTCCCTCGATCCTGACTAGTCTCCCAGTTCCTGCCACTGAAAAACATCCCCACAGCATGATGCTGCCACCACCATGCTTCACTGTAGGGATGGTATTGGCCAGGTGATGAGCGGTGCCTGGTTTCCTCCAGACATGACGCTTGCCATTCAGGCCAAAGAGTTCAATCTTTGTTTCATCAGACCAGAGAATTTTGTTTCTCATGGTCTGAGAGTCCTCCAGGCGGGCTGTCTTGTGCCTTTTACTGAGGAGTGGCTTCCGTCTGGCCACTCTACTATACAGGCCTGATTGGTGGAGTGCTGCAGAGATGGTTGTTCTTCTGGAAGGTTCTCCTCTCTCCACAGAGAAACGCTGGAGCTCTGTCAGAGTGACCATCGGGTTCTTGGTCATGTAGGGCTTTACTGGTTGTTTAGATCAGTGTTACTATCGGAAATAATTAATAATTATTTCTTTAGTTATTAATTCATATTTAAATTAATTAATTGAATCTAACTTATAAAAAACCTCATATGGGGCTCCTGTAAATGTAGTGCGCTACGTTTAGGAGCGGGTTTGGTTATTAGCAATAATTAATAATTATCAAAGATAATTATTAATTATTCAAATCAATAGAACATAGATGAGAATCAATATTAGCTTTTTCAATCCTTTAAATCCACAATTATCAAAGATAATCACCAATCATTAACATCTATGATACATTAATTAAAATTAACACTAGCTTATTGATCCTTCAAAATCAACAATCGTCAAAGATAATTATCAATTATCAAAAATCAATAGAATATTAATTTGGATTAACATTGATGGGGCACCACCCTGGAATCAGGGACTAATAACCAGATAGTATAACAGTCTCAATATTAGATTGTTTTCTTAGGAAAATCGACATCCGAAGAATATAGATTTTTGGGAAAAAAACAGTGAATGAAGGCTTGAATCCGTGCACTAACATCCCGTCAGCATGACACAGGTGTATGCAAAACAAACCAAAACACTTCTCTTTGTAATATAACAAAGTTTATTTATGCAGTAATATCAATTAATAATTAATACAATGCAGTCAATAAACTTCTGACTTACAACTAAAACTAAACAGTGACATGATTAGATATGGAAACTAAAATAATCCTATAACACATAAGGTGTGTGTGTGAGAGTGTGTGTGTGTGTATGTAAGGAGGGACGCGCACAAAATGGCGGACGTGACTCTCGTGGAGAGTATGTCACGCAAGACTTCCGGCCAGGGAATATGGCCGCGAATGTGGGTGAAGAGAAACCAGTCAATGGTAGCTTAGGGACAAATTTGAGCTTTATCACGAAGCTATCTACTAGCCAAAAATGTGTGCCAGAATGTTTGTGAGGGGTCGCGTGTGTGTGTGTGTGTGTGGTTAGTACGAGAGAGAGAGAGAGAATTAAGTGACGGCCCCAAAGCCAGTTTCGCGATCATGGGAGAGAAAGCAGCTGTTAATTTATCACTCAGAGACGTGGTGGACGGCTTGTAAACCGTCCCGCGGTCTTTGATTCTTTAATGGATTAACTCAGTTTGCCGGTCTCACCCGCGATGGCGGAAATGCACAACAGTCCAATGTGGCTGGACTACAATACATCAAATCAAATTCGTGATAATTAATACCCTGAGTATTAATAATGAGCGGACATGGCGGTCCGTAAACTGTACAAGCAATAACCTTGATACACAAGAATAACACACTATAATATTCTATCTCTGCCCAGATGTAAACCTCTTACTTGAATCGCATGGGGATGCAGAATGTGTGTTCATCCGTCCTTTAACTCAGACTCGGTTCCACGAGGCTCGGGTGATGACGGGAGGCCGTTTCCTCGCTCTGTTGGCGGGCGGTACGGCTGCTGATTCTCGGCAGGCTGGCGGAGAAATCAGCGACGACGACTTGATTGAAGATGGAAGAGAAATCTTTCTCTCTTCACTTCTGCAGGCAAACGGATGAAGATGCGGATTGCTCGGCGGTCTCTTTCGGATCCGTTAGAGTGTTCGGTGGAACACAGAGTAATCTCAACTCGTCCAGAGAGATGGAGATTGTATGGCCACAGTTTCAAGTCGTACGTTACTTCCTTGTGCCACGAGGCTGCACCTGAGAGCAGCGATGAGCTGCGTCTACACACGGCGAGCAAAGTTGCTGGAAGCAAATCCTAGAAGCAATTCAGAGGTATTTCATCACTCCATGATGTCATGGTTGAGGGACGTTCTGTTGTGTGCCTCATCCAATAGGAGTTGAGAGTTCGATCCTTTAGTGAGCAAGGCTTCATGGGATTTGTAGTCTCTTTTGGACTCCCTTTGTTTGATTTTGGCGCGGTTTTTATCAGTAAGATTTATGACTTATGTGGGGGCCTGAGTTAGGTTTTACGACTGTATTAGGCCTGCCTTTGTCTTCAAACTGAATACATGAGTCCCAACAGTCACCTCCCTGACTAAGGGCCTTCTCCCCCGATCGCTCAGTTTGGCCAGGCGGCCAGCTCTAGGAAGAGTCCTGGTGGTTCCAAACTTCTTCCACTTATGGATGATGGAGGCCACTGTGCTCAATGGGACCTTCAATGCTGCAGAAATTTTTCTGTACCCTTCCCCAGCTCTGTGCCTAAATACAATCCTGTCTCGGAGGTCTACAGACAATTCCTTGGACTTCATGGCTTGGTTTGTGCTCTGACATGCATTGTTAACTGTGGGAACTTATATAGACAAGTGTGTGCCTTTCCAAATCATGTCCGATCAACAGAACTTATCACAGGTGGACTCCAATCAAGTTGTAGAAACGTCTCAAGGATGATCAGTGGAAACAGGATGCACCTGAGCTCAATTTTGAGTGTCATGGCAAAGGCTGTGAATACTTATGTACATGTGATTTTTTTTTTCTTTTTTATTTTTAATAAATTTGCAAAGATTTCAAACAAACTTCTTTCATGTTGTCATTATGGGGTATTGTTTGTAGAATTTTGAGGAAAATAATGAATTAATCCATTTTGGAATAAGGCTGTAACATAACAAAATGTGGAAAAAGTGAAGCGCTGTGAATACTTTCCGGATGCACTGTAGATGAATATAAAACTGAGTACATAAGTGTGAATATATGAATATGATTATAGAAACTGAGTACATAAGTGTGAATATATGAATACGATTGCAAAGCTTCTGATTATAGTTGATTTCAAGCATAATATCAATAAGCAAAAATATAAAATATGGGAAAGGCTCTAGCCACTTGCATCAAAAATATTAATAATTTATTATTAATATTCTAAATTATACAACTCTTTGGCTGCTTTGTATAAAACATTCCTTTTTACATTTCTTATTTTTTCTTATTTTAATTATTTATTAATACTATTATTATCAATTACTAAATTACTAATCAATTACTAATACTAATACATTATTTGGCTGTTTATTTTATACATAATTTTATTGATTTATTATTAATCTTATAAATTATTAAATTATTTGGTTGCTTATTTAAAATATATATAAAAATGATATTTCTTATTTCATAATTTTTTGATCATTTAAATTATGAATTATTTATTATTAATCTTATAAATTATTAAATTATTTGGATGCTGATTATATATATATATATATATATATATATATATATATATATATATATATATATATATATATATATACACACACACACACATTTCTTATTTTTATATTTTTTATATTTTTATTAATATTATAAATTATACAATTATTTGGCTGTTAATTTTAAATACATATATATATATATGTATATTATTTACATTTCTTATTTCCTTATTTTTATCATTTTAATATAATATAAATTTAATTATTTGGCTGCTTATTTTACATATAAAAATTTATGTTTTTTCTATTTTTATTTTAACAAAATTGTGAAACGACAAGAAAATCTTGAAAGTTCAATAAGAAACTGCAATCTCTATCATACTTAGAGATGGTTCTTAGAGATGAAAATGTATTCAGTTTTAGGATACTATAAGACCTTTATATGTTATACTTTCTGGTACATCTTGCACAAGGATTGAGTGTCAGTGTGTGTTATGCATAACTTTGATCATTTTCAGCAGAATCCCAGACCGACTCATTCAAAGTGTGAATAAATATGTTCTATTACTAATAGGCATAAAGCTATAAGCCCTTCTAGAGCTTATATAGTGAAATATTAGTGGTTTTGCCAGGAGTAATTTATTCCATATGAGCTCAGATGTCAGAGGTTAAGCAACCACATTACCATCATTTCTGTCCCAATGTCTTATTCATTTAATTACTCTGAGAGACCAGGGTTGTGTGCATTGAGATTGTAGTATAACAACTCTGGGCTGGCTATGGTAACAGGCTGTATGGTTGAGGTTAATTAAACATGTAGTTGTCATCATAGCAAAGATTATTAAGACACTAGACACTAGATGAAATGGGACACAACTGAAAGAAAGAGAAAAATGTATACTGCGCTAAATCTTAATCAGTATTTTATCTTGTTTTCCAGTAAAAATATCAAAACATCTTTAACATCTTTTTCTTTTTTATAAATCTAACTACAGTTTATTCTTAAAATTGGGGGGAGGGGGGGAATCAAAACCTAATTCAGGATATATTATATATTATAAATAAAGATGAGATTTTCCATCAAACTGAATTTAGTAATCTTTAACAAAATAAAATTAAATATTCTAAGTTTTATTAATTTAATTTAGTTAAAAATGACACAATTCAATTGGATGGATGTGTTTTGGAAAACAAGACAAAAATTCAAAACAATTCTTAATTATTATTATTTATTAATAAGTGTATAAACTGAAAAAAAATGTTAACCTAAAAATGTGCTTCACGTGGTAACGTCTAAATTAACTGGTTTAATTCAAGTCCTATTTAATATAAAATACTATTTAATATCACTGAATCAACATACAGAACAGAACATTAGGTTTTCATTAAAGGGCTACACTTTTTCATGAAAATGTTTTTCCTTTATGAAGGCATATTTTTTTCTAAACAAACGGTGCCTCATCTGTTAATCTCAAATAAGAGAATTTTTTTTTTTTGAAGAGAACAAAAAAAAAAATTTTGAGGAGAGAAAAAAAAACTTTGAAGAGAGAAAAAAAAATTTAGGAAGAGAGAAAAAAATTTAAGACTTAGGCTCAGGAAGGACCTGAGACACTACATATTTTTTTTTTTTTCACCGTAATTTTTTTTTCCATGTTGCAGTTCAGGGCTTCCGTACATAACTGTGACAGTTTCTGCAACAAAAACTCCAAGTTTGGGTATAGGAAGGAGACGGGGAGCAGTGACACGCTTTAGGTAACATTTTATTTCTCTTGCAACACTCTTTTCAGGCTCTTTCACTCAGTTCAATAATTAACTCTCTAAAAATAAACAAACTTTTTTACAAACACTCAACAGCTTCAGTACACACAATGTCAGCAGTTGGCAACGCTGCACACTCGTTCTCTCTCTCTCTCTCTCTCTCTCTCTCTTCTGCCATGTTCAGTGGTTTTAAGGCATCTCTCCACTATCACTGTAATGAGAAACGTGCGGCTTGTGAGTCATATTCCAAGTCTTCTGAATGCATACGGTAGGTTTTTGGTGAGAAACAACCCAAAATGTTTGTCATTTTCCTGCAAGAATCTAGATGTCCATTGCGCATCCATTAGCACTATGAAAGAAACTCGTTCATACTGGCATGTGTGTTAACACGAAAACAAGTTGTTTTTAGCACTAAACAACCTAAATATGAATGCCACTCTGAACCAGCATTTCTCATAGTGCTCAAGAAATGCACAACGGATGATGAAAAAGATGAAAAGAATTACTTACATTTTTGGTTGTTTCTCACCAAAACCAATCATATGACTTAAGAAGACTTGGAATATGACACACGAGCCACATGGCCTGCTTCTTTAAAATTTTAGGTCCTTTTCTAATCTTTAACATGTGTCCTAATCAACCACTATTGCACTGAAAAGATGGACCAAAATATTCATTAAAATTCTTTCTTTCGGATCACTTCTGAGGAGTCTTGTGGATTACTTTTATGCTGCCTTTATGTGCTTTTTTAACTTAAACTATTTGGTACCTGTTCACATGCATTGTATGGATCTACAGAGCTGAAATATTCTTCTAAAATTCTTCTTTTGTGTTCAGCAGAAGAAAGTCATACACATCTGGGATGGCATGAGGGTGATTACATGAGAGAATTTACATTTTTGGGTGAACTATCCCTTTAAGACTGCCTGCTATTGGTAAGTGAGCCTGTGCAGCTGGAGTTGCGCTGACTGCCCCCTGCTTTCTGCGACTCGCAAAAACAATTCAAGCTTGAATTGCTCAGATGGTAGGAATAAACCTTATTAGGGAATGTATGCATGGTCAGGGGCATGATTAATTGTGTTATTTTTTTAACATGTTATTTTTTATATATAATTAATTACACTAATTATTGTTGGGCCTCATGTATTCAGATAGAAGACAAAGGCAGGCCTAACACAGTCGTAAAACCTAACTCAGGCCCCCACATACCAAGTCGTAAATCTTACTGATAAAAACCACACCAAAATCAAACAAAGGTACTCCAGTTTCTCCAAAACAGACTACAAATCCCATGAAGCCTTGCTCACTAAAGGATCGAACTCTCAACTCCTATTGGATGAGGCACACAACAGAACGCCCTCAACCATGACATCATCAGGAGTAGAAATACCTCTGAAATGCTTCCGGGATTTGCTTCCAGCAACTTTGCTCTCCGGGTATAGATGCAGTTCATCACTGCTCTCAGGTGCAGTCTTGTGGCACAAGGAAGTAACGTCCGACTTGAAACTGTGGCCATACAATCTCCATTTCACTGGACGAGTTGAGATTACTCTGTGTTCAACCGAATACTCTAACGGATCCGAAGGAGACCGCCGAGCAATCCGCATCTTCATCCGTTTGCCTGCAGAAGTGAAGAGATTAAAGATTTCTCTTCCATCTTCAATCAAGTCGACATTTCTGATTTCTCCGCCAGCCTCTATGAGCCGTCCACCGCGTCTCTGAGTGATAAACTAACAGCTGCTTCCTCTCCCACGATCGCAAAATTGGCTTTGGGGCCGTCACTTAATTCTCTCTCTCTCTCTCTCTCTCTCTCTCTCTCTCTCGTACTAACCACACACACACACACACGCGACCCCTCACAAACATTCTGGCACACATTTTGGCTCATAGATAGCTTCATGATAAAGCTCAGCTTTGTCCCTAAGCTATTGTACAAGCGGATACACGTGGTAACTGGTAGACGCCATTGACTGGTTTCTCTCCGCCCACATTCGCGGCCATATTCCCTGGCCGGAAGTCTCGCATGACACACTCTCCACAAGAGTCACGTCCGCCATTTTGTGCGTGTCCCTCCTTACACACACACACACACACACCTTAGGTGTTATAGGATTATTTTGATTTCAATATCTAATCATATCACTGTTTAGTTTGTAGTTGTAAGTCGGAAGTTTATTGACTGCATTGTATTAATTATTAATTGATATTACTACATAAATAAACTTTGTTTTTATTACAAAGAGAAGTGTTTTGGTTTGTTTTGCATACGCCTGTGTCATGCTGACGGGATGTCAGTGCTCGGATTCAAGCCTTCATTCATTGTTTTTTCCCGAAAATCGATATTCTTCGGATGTCGATTTTCCTAAGAAAACAATCTAATATTGAGACTGTTATACTATCTGGTTATTAGTCCCTGATTCCAGGGTGGTGCCCCCTCAATGTTAATCCTTATTAACATTCTGTTGATTTTTGATAATTGATAATTATCTTTGATGATTGTTGAATTTGAATGATCAATAACCTAGTGTTAATTTTAATTAATGTTTCATCGATGTTAACAATTAACGATTATCTTTGATAATTGTTGATTTAAAGGATTAAAAAAGCTAACATTGATTCTCATCAATGTTCTATTGATTTTATTTATTTTATAATTATATTATAATTAATAATTATCTTTGATAATTATTAATTATTGCTAATAACCAAACCCGCTCCTAAACGTAGCACACTACATTTACTGGAGCCCCATATGAGGTTTTAATGAGTTAGATTCAATTAATTAATTTAAATATTAATTAATAACTAAATAAATAATTATGAATTATTTCTGATAGTAACACTGATCTAAACAACCAGTACAGCCCTACATTATGATAAAACTTTAAATCGACAGCCTCACTACAACATTTTTAATCTACATGGTAGTATTCTGAGTATTCTGTTTGAAAAAAAAAAGGAGCAAACTTTTAAGCTAATTCAGAGCACATGCATAAATATCAAGATATATAATGCATATATTTATATGTATATATTGAATATAGTGAACTGCTGAAAAATAATGAGATTTTTTTTTCTTTTATTTTTATTTTTTTTGCCATATCGCCCAGCTCTACAATAAGGCAACATGCTGGGAAAGCATAAGTAAATTAAATAAAAAAAGACAAGAGCTGGTGGGCTATTTTTGAACATACTGGTATCTTGGCATCTTCGTCAGGTTTGGACAGAGTGTAGATGTTCAGATACAAGCAATTCTCTGACACCTCAGGCACCTCCACACTCATTGAGAAAAGCTCCCCTACATACAAAGACACTTGTCTGTCCTGCATACACCTAAAGAAAAACAATGGTGCCACTTGAAAGTGAACAACTTGTAAAACGGTTTTGACTAAAGTTCTCACATGTGACCACTAAATACAACACAAAATAAGTTTATTATACTTTCAGGGGGCAAAGATAGTTTAGAACATCTTTGAATTGAACTATAATTGTGTGACATCTTTCATGGATGGTGTCACGTATTCCCTGTTGTTTGTTTTGACTTATGTTGTAATTCTGGTTTAGTTCCCTGGTTCTGATTCCTGTTAGCTTTGTAGTCCTTTGTAGTTTCTTTTCATGATTGGTTTTCCCTGATCGTTTCCCCAGGTGTTCCTTGTTCCCTTATTTTCCCTTGTGTATTTAAGCCCTTGTTTTCCCCTGGGGATTTTTTTTTTTGTTTTTTTTTTTGTCTGTCTTCATCTGTATTATGCTGTGCTTTGTTCCCTGTGTTTTGCTTCATTATGTTCTGAGTTACCTGGTTTACTTTTGTTTTATTAAAAAAGGCTGCATTTAGATCCTCATTCCTCTCCTGTCTCGTCACAGGTGGCAGTTAGGTAGCATCTCTTTCTCCGTCCCATTTCTCTGCAAGCTGGGGCCGAGCCAGTCTCAAAGGGCCCACAGGAGGCTTTGCAAATGGTACACCTAGGTGTAATTTGGTTTGCACTACAGGTCCTGTAAAAGAGACAGAACAGAAAATGTAGATGCATATCTATTATGGTCAGAAAGTTAGTGATCTGTTATTGTTTTTTAAAGCAGACAAGTTCCAGTTAAAACTGTAGGTGTCATTTGTAGAAATTATTCATGACTGAATGAGTTCAGTCATAAAACTCTCCACAGTGTGCAAGCTGACTGGTCTTTTGGCATGTTATCTGCCAGCCAGTCAACTTACATACTCTTTCTTTGTCTAACGTTTAATTTGGCTCAGTTGTTTGCAGGTTAGCTAGTTTCACTTCAGCGAGCTACTAGAGTTTGCTCTTTAAAACCCTCCTCCACCCCAGCACGACATGACTAGGTCTGCATCAAGAGGATTGTAACCTTAAATTCTGAGAGTTGTCATGACTGAACTTGATTTAAATATATTTACTTAGTATATGAATATTGATAACTTGCCTTCCTGCCACTCTTTTATGATCTGTTGAAGTTTTTGGGTCATGAAATTATAGTGTTTTCAATTCAGGTTTTTGCCAGGTTTCTGTTCAAGTCCAATGCCGAGATATTCAGTGTCAGCTCCATATTCAGATTATTGAGTGAGGCCCGGATCATTTGGAGACCTGCCGTCAGGTACAAAAAGATGCAAACAAATGTTTTAATTTAGAGAAAACTGACTTCCATATGAGGATAATTTGACAACTGATGCTGAATAGATATTGGCGAGACATGTGCAAGTTAGCGATGCTGGAACAGTATGGTTCCGGAAGTAAAAATACCATTTATTTTTCCATGGGCTAATAGAATTTTAATTATTACTTATAAAGCTTTTAGGACAGACCTACCATGAACCAAGGATGTTAATGGCATATGCTTCTATTGAAGCTATCAGTTTACGTTATTTCAACCGTGAATGATGCAATTGAGTCGGTCTCCCTACTCTTTCAAACTAATATATTTGTAGATATCTAAATATTTTGCAATAAAAAAATTCTATACTCAAAATAAACACAGTCAGCATAATTAAAACAACTTTTATTTTTCATCGTTTTTAATTCAATTACGTCATTCACAATGCTTTATGGGATTGTAGTTTATTCTCGCAAAGATGGTACACGTACCTTTGTCTTTTTTGGCTATTTTCAAATACTTTATTCCTTCAAATCAAAATTTTTACTTTTATAATTCACCTTGGAGCTGGCTGGTTTGGTTCATGGCTTAGAAAACCTGGATAGCCTACTACATTAGCTCCAATGTACAGTATAGAACAGATCATACTGCACTGGGTACTCATTGCTCCAATATAATGCACTCGACTTGACCTTCCAATTCCAGTTTGATGAATGAACCAGATGTAAAATCAACTGCAACTGTCCTTTCTTCACTCGTTATGAGATCAGACTGCCAAAAGTTATATAATTTTTTATACAAACTTGATTTAAAAATGCAAAATAACAGTTTTTAATTCTGAAACAGCCGGATGCAAGTCACTTCATTAAACATGGAATAGGGTGAGGTCATGTTACAACAATGCAGAATAGGGAAAACTGTGGCTAGAACTTGTCATAAGGGAAAGTTCACACAAGGCCTGTATTTCAGTAATGATACGATTTGGAGTCAAAAGACCTATTGCGCAAATGTGCATTTTCTCTACCAGAGGTTTTGTATGTTGGTTTCAAACAGCTATTTCAAAACCTCTTGAATTAGAATAAAGAATACATTTGACATGTTTTTGTTATAGCTCTCGGTTTAACAAGCGAACATAAACAAACCATACTGTTATAAATTCAGTCAAGAGTCAACTATATTACAAAGGTGGATTTTTACTGAAAGGTTTAAATGTGTTCTCAGGGCAAAAATTTATTTTTCATGAAAGTCAGGTCGGGGCAAGTTGTCACATTTTTATTGGATCAGGTTGTCATGCACAATAATTTAAGTGTCATAAATAAATAAAAGAAATACAATATTTTGGGGCAAAACAATGTTTTGATATTTTTGTAAATTACCTTTTCCATTTTTGAGGTTTCATGAATCATTATGTACCTCATAATTGTTTTTACTTTTTTAATTCAGCAGAAAAGCCAATAATAGACTGTGTAATGCAGGCATAGATTTAAAGAGATGCACAGATTTGGATTTAGTGGCTGTGATAGTGGGAACACATTCCCCCATCACCCCCTCAAATGATCACATGAAACCTACACCACTGGTTTAGTGGCAAGTTCCATTGTGACTGCTTATCCCATTTAGTGTGAATGTCAATATGGTGAAAATGTTCAAAAGCTTTTTTATTTTTAGCCAAGACTTCAAGCTATGTGGTTATGAAAAAAATTAACTTTCAAAAATAAACCTACCCTGAGAAATATTCACTGAAATAAAAAGTGTGACAAATAGCCCAGGTCTCTCCTACACACTTTATTTTTGCATTTATTGCATACTATTTCACACACTTTAAAAAAAAAATACTTAAAAAAACGTATACTTAAATACTTACTTAAGGTGCACGCAGTAACATTTATGTTTTTGTCATCTTGACTTACACAGACACCTAGCGGCATGGATGCAGCATCATTCAAAATTAATAGTTTTCAGTTTCAGATGCCATTGTAAAAATTCACTATTCACAGTCAGCCATGATTCATTTAATATATGAGTGAAACTGTCAAATAACAGGATGGCTACTGTGATTAAGCAAGTAGTATTCGGCTGGTCATGTGATTCTAACATTGCAGCCCCCATGAGTTGACCCTCTCTATGTACCATAAAAGAGCTTTTATAAGGTTACTGATATGACTGGAGTCTTCATTTTAATGTGAGTGATCATGATTTTATACATATGTTTCAAATTAACAATTCATTTCTTTAGTAGGAAAGCTTTTTTAATGTGGAAAAAGTTATTGAGTGCACCTTTAAAAATAACTGGTTTATCATTGGTGTAATTCCGTGGCACGAATGACTTACCCGGTGTGAGCAAACTTCCCCCAATAATCCATGACAGTTCTACAAAGTTCATTGTCTTTCACTATGAGTTCACCTGAATTAGGAAGCAGATAGAAAAGCTAAAGTGGAAATCTGGTCTGATTGTCACTGCCTAAAGAATGTCAAATTACATTCAAAATATTACACTCTTCAGCTTTAATCGTAACCATTTGCAACATTAAAATACTTTCTCCTATTCCAGCTAAATATACAAAGACAACTCAAGTAAGACATTTTGAGGTTGATTCACCTGAAAAAGGTAAACACTGACTTTGTTTAAGCATCCCAACTATCTCGACACAGCAACATTGACTAAACCAATGGCATAAGTTTGGAGGTGGACTTTCTCTTTGCCTGACCTATGAATGGGGGGAGCGCTACAGAAACTTGTTTGAAAACAGTCACTATTGCTGCAATTCTGTTTGGTGACGATGGTGGTGCAAAAATTACACACTTCACCTTTAAATCTGTCCAGAAGAATTTAAAGACACTGCAGTTAGACTGTACTGTTTCTTAATATATGAATACTAATGTTTTTTGCTAATAAAATAATGACTGTACCTTCCATTTTTATATGTCCATTTGCAAATCAGACACCAAAAACTAATATAACGTCATCTCCATGGTCACTTCCAACAAAACTGGGTCTTTTCTTTTGAAGTGCTGAAGTGAGCGTGCTGGAATTCATATTCATATGAAAAATGAAATGTGTCCAAGAATATATTATACACCGCAACATATTATGCAGTAATCTGAATGAAAAATGAAATTTCCTTTACATAAGAATAAAACATAGGCAGAAATGGTGTAATCTGATCTCTGTCTATCCCATTCTGGAGGTGACATGAACTGTGGAAAAACATTTGTTGTTAAAATTTAGACTGTATCATAGCAGTTCAAATCTAGAAATAAACTATGGGCTTGTATTTTACAGCAAAATAATTCCAAAAGTCATACATTAGGTAGCATATATCCACACTCATCCCCAGTAACTCCAGTCATGAGAGGCACTTTGTTAAACTTGTGGGACTGAAGAAGCTCTTTTACAGATTTAGGAAGGAAATGGCCATCTGTTGCCACTCCAAAACAAAGCATTAGATTCTCTTGTTTTCTAAGACAAACACATGGACACACAGTGTAATATTAATAAGCATGAATTGAGTCTTCAATATGCATGCTACGAGATCAATATTTTAGTCATCACAGTGACAGACAGACAGACAGACAGACAGACAGATAGATAGATAGATAAACTTGTCTTGCAAACCTTAGCAATCTTCAGTATGTCTTCTGTCAACTGCATAACACAGTCAAAAATCTTCTTTGTGCTGGAAATATTACAGCCAGCTAAATTACCTACAGCATGGAGAGATACAATTTATGTTTACATTTACTGATAACAGAACAGATTTTGTGACACACAACACATCTGGGGCCTCAGATCAACATTCAACAGCTCATGGCATGCAGCATACATTTCTTGTTATATGCCAAGTGTTTGTGTATTTATACACCAATTGAAGATACTTCATTGATAATGAAAGATGACCCAATCAGCTCACATAATGCAGCTGATAGGTCCTTTGACATGTTATCTGTTAGCCAAACTTGTGCACTCTCTCTTTGTCTATTTGTTTTAAATTGCCTCAGTGGTTTGCAGGTAAACTGGTTTTTACTGCTGCACGCTTCAAGAGTTTTCTCTCTGAAACCCTCCTCCTCCCCAGCACCACTTGTCTAGAGATGCTACACAGGGACTGTATGTATAGTATGTCTACTTGTGCAGCAGCAGCATAAGCAGATCTAGTCTGCCAAGACCAAACCTACCAACTTGTCATATCCATTATAATTTATTCAAAAATTAACCCGGGCTAATAGCAGAGGGTAGGGACTCATGGGTACATTTTTATGCATAAATAACTGCCCCCAGTGGGTGAAGCTGGAAAGTGTTGTTGAACGTATGGGTACATGTGCGCTCCAGTTTCTGCAAGTATTCCTGGCTGCAGCTTGCAGAACAGGGCGGGGCAACATATTGGGGTGTGGCTACATGTGTCGCCCCGCCTATAACTTACTCTCATTGGCTCGGTCATCTTTTGTTGGTGTACATGATAGGAGATGCGTTTTAAAATATGTAGCCGACAATTTTTATTAAAGTGCTATGGCTCGTAAGTGATATGAACTTGGGTTGTACCTCACGGTTCATTGACTGAGCAGCCTGTTGTTGTTTCAGTCGTGTTGAAAGCTGAGGGCAAAATTATTAATCCTATAATGGCAGAGATTCAACTCTAATGCGGTCGTAGTCAGTGTTGAAATAACTAGGAAAGATCATATTGATTTTAGTGCTATGACTCGTAAGTGACTTTGTTGTACCTCACGTGTCATTTCAAACAAATGTAGAAGGACTGAGTCACATTGACTGATGAACAAATTGTGTTGATGTGTCTGCTGTCATTCAAATCTGTAAATCAAAAAGTTGTGCAATTTCACAAAGCCTTCATTATAACGCATGGTTAGAGAAATTATGAATTAAATTAATTATAAATATGTTCATTTTTTAATAACACCATAGAGTGAAAATGAAAAAAGTGTATTAGTACTGTTGTTATATAAACATTTTAATTTATGACCCAACATATGGGTTATGAAAACCAACAGTGCCATCTACTGTAAATTACACTCCAATTCTCACAAAAGTTATAAAGATGTAATATAAACGTATTTTCAAATATCCTAATATTGGGGGGCAGAATACAAAAACCCATGTCATTTGTTCAATCATTCGTTCATAAGGCATGTGCTTGTGTGGAACAGGCAATTCTTAAATAAACCGAGAGCATGCATGCACTTGTTTTTCACACTGGGCACGTTTTCTGTTGTCCAAATCCAAGCGCAATTGTTCCCGGCACCCCCCGCAGCGTTGGTCTGGTTTCAGACTCATGCAAGGGCGTAGATTTGGTTTGAACATTGGGGAGGTTGCAGCGTGAAGCATTTACATGTTTCCATTGATCGTGGTATGAATATTGGTGGGGGTGGGTGAACTAGCTTGTTTTTATTATTGGGGGGGGGGGGGGGGGGTCACCTGGAATCTACGCCCTTGGACTCATGTATGATTCTGTCGAACCCTGGTGCTTTTCCGTCAACAACCTGCGTCATCACAAATGTGTACATGATGGAAAGCATAAAGCGGGTCACTGTATTTGTGTGTTTGTTATTAATTTTGTGTCATTATGCACACCAGAGTGAACGACACTTGCACCTCTGTGCTTCGCATGCTGTAATGTTGTAAATTTGCTCCTCACTTTTAACGTAGAATAAAATCCATGGAATTTAGGATTGAATATCACATACAAGTAATCAAATGGTTTGGCTCAACTATTCAATATCTTTCAAACAATGATACACCAGCAAGGACGACCACATCTCCTATCATGTATGTCTATGAAAGATGAACGAGCCAATGAGACTATGTTATAGGCGGGGCGACAAGTGTAGCTCAGCCCCATATGTAGCCCCACCTCATTCTGCAGGCTGCAGCCAGGTCCTTCTCAGTTTCTGGGTGAAATGTCCACAGAGTGGCACCAAAAGCAAGTTGTATTTTTAGTTGTAAATAATGTAATACCCTAACCCAAACCTAAATCGTATCGTTAGTGGAGTAAAAATTTTATTTTAGAGTGAAAATTTAACCACCAAATCGTGCTCACCATTGTTTATGTGAACATGATTACTGGTACTTCCTGGTTCCTGTTGGACCAGAGACCTGTGTCTCTGAGGTACAGTAGCTCACCCAACATGCTATCAGTAGTGCTAGTAGGAAATCAGATCACAGTTGAACTGATGCAAAAACAGCATAATGTTAGGGTTTAACATCAAAATGTGAAGCAAGTAATTTTGTTTAAGCATTTACATAAATTTTTCAGTATAAAAAACACATATTTGATATTGTAAAGTTGTCTAAATTGTCCTTTTGAGGTGGGACTACTTTTCTGGGTGGATGAACTTCTGTTCATGCATTACCAGTGTATTAGATTTGTTCAGTTTGTATTCATAAAACCGGGAAGAGAATTAGCGAACAGCAGTTTTAATTTTTTATTTTTTATTATGCATTAAAAAAAGGTCTGTGATTAACATTGGCATGCTTAAAAACACTTTCAAGTTTTTTCGTATGGCAGAAATGACACACAGTCATACATCAAACTTGAACTTTGAAGCCACTGTTTCTTTGTTTTTTAATTAAGTTGCTATCAAGTTCCTAATATAAGGAATACAACTACCACAATTGCCAGACTGACATGTTAAAACATGAGTTAAAAGTGAACTTTTCAAAAAAGCTGCAAAACAATGATTCCCCAGATATGCTTTATAATCCCATTCATAATAGATTTATTATGAACCCTTACATGTAAAGACACACTGACACCTGCAGATTCTCCAAAGATAGTCACTAATCCAGGATCTCCGCCAAAGCTGTGGATGTTCTCCTGCACTCACTGGAGTGCAGCCACCTGATCCAGAAGACCATAGTTTCCTGGTGCTGAAGGACAGAAGATCATCACACAACTGTATGAGAGTGGACAACATTGTTTTTTTAATCAGCTGATTCATGTTACACCTGATGTCTTTTAAAGATTTTTTTAAAGTGATCTTTGTGGCACAAAGCATTATTGAAAGACCCCATGAAATCAAAATGGGAGTTTTCTTAGCTTAGCATGTTAGCTTAGCATGTTAGCTTTGTAGCCATCTATATGCTAGTGTACAATTTAAGGCTGACAAAATTATCTTAGCAAATATTCACATTTAAAATGTGCAGTCTTTATTTTCCTGAAAAACGAAGGAAAAATATTAATGATTCATCATTCACATTTGTGTCCAATAAACTGCTTGCTAGAGTGAGAACTTCACCTCCCCCAATACCGCCTGCTGCCGACCAGCAATAGCAAGTAGCAAATCATGGTTCATGGCTGTGCTATAAGCTAAAAGTTAGTGGATTTTTTTTTTTTTTTTTTTTTTTTTTTTTTTTTTTAAAGGGGATGATCCCTTCGACATGTTTCCCCAACTTCCTGTTTCGATAGGAAATATGTCAACACAGGAAAACTGCACTTGTCAAGCGATTTCATGAGGTCATCAAGCAATTTAACAGGCCTGCCAGTACTAGACCTCAGACCTTTACTCTACCGTATTAACTTAAATGTGTTGACATAAGCTATCGGATCAGTAATGTTCAAAGATTGAGAGTTTGGCACTCTCTTGCAGTTCAGTTCTCTTTGAATTGGTGTGGTGAGAACTGTAAAACTGCTTAGTAACAACAATGTTCTAGCAAATCGATTGTGACAGTTTTCATATAGTTCATAAGGAGAGCTCTGTTTCTTTTCTAAAAGATAGCTAATATGTGTTACAAGGACTCGCCTTCAGATGGCAAGCCCACAGATCTCAAAAGCATTGCATATTGTACTCTAAAATGGCAAAAGCTTGCAAAGACTGCCACTTCCAATCTAACTGGCTGGCCACTACGCAGCTGTTGGTAGTGACGGTATTATGGTTGAACTAATCTAAAGGGAAACAACATTTTGTTTATGAGTTACCAAGCTGCTATAATGAGCACTAGGGTTGCCACCCATCCTGTAAAATACGGGATCGTCCCGTATTTAAAGATAAAATGATGCATCCCAT
Source organism: Myxocyprinus asiaticus (assembly GCF_019703515.2). Taxonomy (NCBI): domain Eukaryota; kingdom Metazoa; phylum Chordata; class Actinopteri; order Cypriniformes; family Catostomidae; genus Myxocyprinus; species Myxocyprinus asiaticus. The sequence goes on along the minus strand of NC_059389.1, from coordinate 24,868,892 downwards.
ATTGAATGGTAATTTGTCCCGTATTTATGCTGGTCAGATGGCATCACGGTGAAATCTTTCCAGATCGCCAATTTAACATTGATATAAGTTGGAAAATTTGCCTACGGTGGGTAAAGGACCGTCCGAAATGTCCACAAATGGTGCTAAAACTGTGGAGTTTTTTCTATATAAATGTTCAGTAAGATCAAACAATGTATGAATACAATCATAAAGACAAGTACAGGTAAAGAAAAAAAAATTTAACAAATAAAATAAAAAAAAAAAAATGATAAAAAATTAAAAAATATGTATAAACTATCCAAAATGTATAAATAAGATAAATTAGACAAATAATCGAAAAAATTAAAATAAATATATTTTTAACATATAAATGATTTTTTTTTATAAGTCATGGGTCAGGAAAGTTCTCATTTTAGCATGTAAGAACTCAAAGCATTTATTGCTAAAACTGTGGAGGATGTGGTTAGGGGCCGTGATCCCAATGACGGAGATTTAGCACACTATCATCGTTGGTTTTTAAAGATAATAAATAGTACCAAAAGCAAATAGTGGTGCCGTTTAATCGGCAAAAACCATATAGGTCAACCTCTAGTGTCTATACACATTTTCTAGTAATTCCTTCTGTGTTGTCTGTACAAACATTTCACAAAGACTTCTGGCCATTATTAGAAGGAGCTACTAGTTTATTGCATGCCCGTCTAGTATTGTGGTTGCACCGATTTCAGAGTTACCACAAAACATCAAGTAAATGTGGTCAAGTACTGTATGTAAACTCAAAAAAACAAAGTGCATGAAACAGGGGATGGAAGGGTAACAGCTTAACATATAAATAAACTGAAAGGTTGGGGGTCCAAACCATAATGCAACTCTAGTTACTGTCAAGGTTTTAAATCGTGAACAAAAACGATCACATAAAAAAAAAAAGACTTGCAGTGAAAAAATATTTTGCCAATTAAAAAAGGGAGTTTGCAAAAAAACTAAGACTAAACTGAAACTATAAATGTGCAATACAATATGAGTTATTGAGAGAGAGAGAGAGTTGAGAGTTCAATCCTTCAGAATTTCACACCTAGGTGTAAAGTGAGCAAGGCTTGATGGGATCTGTAGTCTGTTTTGGACTCCCTTTGTTTTATTTTGGCACCGTTTGTGTTATCAGGCTTTGAGTGTTCCTACAGGCAGCAGCCGAAAAGCCCAGCCTCCATTCAGTAAGCACAATACAAAAATCTCCAGAACTACAGACATTTCTAATGCACAACTTGCTGAGGTGGGGATCAAACCCATGACTTTAGGAACTATTATCAACAACCTTACACTCTGTGCAACTCAGCCAACATAACTTTGTCATGGCAAAGAGACATCCCGATCTGATTTAATTAACCACTCAAGCCAGATTTAAGACTATCTGTACATTCCATCAAAAAGAAACACCCAATTTGACAAGAAGCGGTCGTCTCATCAACATGTAAAACTACAAACAGATCGTTTGTCATATTTAGGGGCATGCACATTTGGGGGAGGGGCTCTGGATGACACTATAATAATAAACCAGCGTGCAGCAAAATAATAAAACGTTGCAAAGAAAACATGAAAGAAATAAGTCTCGTTTAACCTTAAACAAAACTGCTAAATATATCAAAGATTCTATGGGGCAATGCCGCATTTATAGCACATGTCATTGTCAGGGTTGGGGAGTAATGAAATACATGTAACGGGAATACGTATTTAAAATACAAAATATAAGGAACTGTATTCCACTACAGTTACAATTTAAATCATTGGTAATTAGAATACAATTACATTCAAAAAGTATTTTGATTAATGAAGAAATTACTTTGCATTTTATTGTCATTTGTTTCATTTAATATTTAGTCCTTTCAGATGGAAAACATTTATACATATAAATGATGCGATCCAAAGTGCATTTGAACAGCAGTGAAACACTTTCTTATGATGTGTTACATTCATACGAGCAGACAGAGAAGTAAGTTTGAAGTAAGTTTGGAGCAGAAGAAATAGAAATAAACCTTGTGTAAATTGTCAGCTTTACGCTAAGCTAAAATGCTATTTCTAGCCATTTTACATGCACATGTTACCATGCACGATCATATTATCTTATCAAGAAAATTCACGTTGGATCATAATTAATTTTTTTCTAGTAAGACCTTTGATATTAGGGCAAAAATTGTATTCTTGATAATAATTTTTGTATTGTTTTCCTGTAAAAATATCTAAAAATCCTTAAAACAAGATCAATTTGATTTATCTTGTTTTAGAAACAACACTGCATAAGATATTTAGGTTTTTCAGTGAATGTATTTTTAACGTGTATTTTGTCTTACTGTACTGGCAGAGTTTTTATAGTCAAAACAAGTGAAAAAAATCTACCAGTGCTGAAGAAGTAATCCAAAGTATTTAGAATACGTTACTGACCTTGAGTAATCTAACGAAATACGTTACAAATGACATTTTACAGCATGTATTGTGTAATCTGTAGTGGAATACATTTCAAAAGTAACCCTCCCAACCCTGGTCATTGTTGGCAATTGTTTCAGTATGCTGTGTAGTGGCTGTGAATTTGTCAAACAAAACTTTAAATTATTGATGGTATTAATTTTACAATGGTGTTTCTAATAAATTGTCATCATAGGCATAGAACAATTTGTGGTGTTATGTTATAATGGATAAAAACTAAGGCCACGTGCACACTAACTTCATTTGAACATGCATTGATTTTGCAAAGTTTACTCCTCTCATCCACATTAGAAATGGCGTTTTGCTCCACTGAAAGCGGAGACTTACATAAACGCACTCCATTACCGCATACCAAAGGTGTAGTCAAGACCAGACCCTCCAAGACCCAGACCCATACCAAGACTAGACCCCTTGAGACCAAGACAAGACCAAGACTAGACCCTCCAAGACCCAGACCAAGACCACGTTTATATGGTCTCAAGACGTCTTGAGACCAAGACCACAAGATCAAGACCCCACTTCTGGAAAATACCCCTGTTCATTAACAAATAAAAATATTGGAATATGTTAATAAGAATTGTCATTTTCATTGAAAACATGGCTGGCCTAAACTGCCTTGTGATGATAGTCATCACTATTATGAAATCAAATATCATTTTACATAATTTTCATTTTAAAGAGTTTGCAGATTGGTAGACATGGTTATGTACTTTAATATTGTTATATGTTAAAATTCTCATTCTAAGAATGTTAGCAGTCTAGCAAATGGGAAATAATATTTAAAAAAAACACGTCAAAGACAATGTGACTAACTTACCTATTGAATGATGATGCTGTACCACGTGCTTCACTTTTTTTTCACCATTTTGCAGGTTTCTCTCCATTTCTTATTTTTCAGAAACTTGGAAACAAAGAGGCTCTGACATTTTCCAGACTGCTATACAGAGAAAACAGTCCAGTTTTACGAGATGCCTTCGTAATCCAAATATATATAAAATAATACAACTAAAGTGAAGTGACTTGAATTGGCTAGTGCACAACAATTGAAGTCTGCATGGCATTAGTCTGATTTTCACTGCATGTACACTATTAATAATTATGTATACTATTAAACTATTCAAACAATTATGTATAAACTTATGCACTGAAAATAACAGTGAAGAAACAAAGCAAGAAAAATGCTGATGTGAAATATTCACAATAATTGAAAATCATATTTTGAAAGAACTGATTAATTGAAATTAGTCTGACTTCCCAAAAGCATGGTTAATTGAGAAATGTGTTTCATATGCATTATTATTCTAACAAAATAATACTGTTTATTTATTTTTTTTAAATCACAGACATGTCAGCTGAGCGCATAAATGCAACGACCAATCAGAGGCGTTTAAGTCACCGGCTCAGCCGTTGCTCACAGACTGAGTTCTGTACGTGTTTACTGCCGCACTCTCAAGCGAGGTGTAAAAACTATGTAAATAAGACATTTATTGCGCAGTTACGACAGCTTTATTGATTATAATGAGAGTTTTGGGGAGAGTGCAGAACTCAGTGAGCTTGCGTTTAACTGAAGTGATTGACAGCTTCATTGATTATAAATGGAGTGCGTTTTGCTCGCTTTCTGTATATAATTTAATCACAGTTTAAATAAGTTTTATTTCATGCTGCCAAGAAGAGAAACATTGTAAAGTTTGGTCTTAATTTAAGCTACTAATTAATAAATAGAATGAACTAATTCAGGAACACAGTTCTCAGCTTGTTTGGGATGTGTAACTGCATAAATATGGCATGCAATAAAATTATAGTAATAGATCTTATTAATCGCGATTACAATATCAGGGGAAAAAATCTTTAATTATGATTTTAGTCCTGATCATTCAGCCCTACTCCCGCCAATAAAGAACACCTCGCAACGTAACAAGTTTATTGGGTCGCGCGATTACCCCGAGTGAAGTCACGGCTTCTACATGGCAGATGTAATCATAAATCATTAATGTTTGCTTTGTGTTATTAAACCATAGCTCTTGCACTTGCATTCATGTGATGAGAGATGGTGCTTGCCGACAAATGCGGTATGACCGAGGCAGAATTACTGCGCTTGCAAATTCTCAGTAAAGGTAAAGATGCAGCGCCAACTAGTGGCTGAAATAATAATCGCATTTAGTGCACTGGTAAATACACAGCGGTCTTGACCATCAAGACCATAGGCCGAGACCGAGATCCAGACCAAGACTTTAAATGTTGAGACCAAGACCCAGGCCAAGACACTGAATAACGAGACCCAGACCAAGACCAAGACCACGTTTATATGGTCTCGAGACGTCTTGAGACCAAGACCACAAGATCAAGACCCCACCTCTGCCGCATACTTTGGAAAACTAATGATGTTCGGAAACTGAGAACTGAGTTTACAACTTCACTAAAACAATACTAAAACTATACTGAACCTAAATAAGAACTAAAAATATCAATTAAAAAAAAATACAAAATTAATTACAAATTATTTATGCACCATTAAAACTAACTAAAACTAAACTTAAAGCCAAAAAAATAAATAAATAAATAAATAAATACTAGTAAAATTTTCATAACTACAGTTTAAAAAACATTGGGAGTGACGTTGATTTAAAAACACCTAGGAAACAATTTTCACACAGATATTGTTAGTAAATTTAACAGACCATATGTTCAAGTTAAGGCTACACACAATTCTTGGTACAGTTTACTTGTAATACTCTGTTTCAAGTAAATTTTACTTGCTTTTTGTTTGTACATTTTACTTAAGCAATGTAGCACTGAATTTTGAAGCCTTGCTTAAAAAGTGTACTAACATTTCAATGCTTTTTTAACATACTTTGTCATTTACCACATGACACATGCAAGCCTTCCACAGGAAAGCTTAATGCATGCTGTGTAGTCTATAAGAAAACATCACCTAGCTTTAATGGCGATAGAAACAAGATCCAGAGCTGCCATGCAGACCTGAACACTTGGTGCACAAAACACGATGACGGTAACAATCAACAGATACTTTTTCAAATCATGAAAGTGTAATTTTGAGTTGAAAAACTTTAGACTTCAAAAAACATGTAACAACAAAATCAACAATAAAAACAATGTAAATAAACTTGCAAAGAGTGAAACTATGCAAGTTTATTAATCATTCAAGCCCAGTGCAGGCTGGGAACACCAGCTTCAAAAAGTTAAGTAAACTTTACTCATTTAATTTACCTGTGAATTTACTCAAATTAGCAAATAAATATGACATGGTTTTCTACTTTAGGAATGATACATGATGACTTATTTTAAAGATAACAAACAATCAGAAATAATATTTACTTTTATGCTAAAGCATTCAATTTTACATGTTTGAATTGTGCAGAAATGTAGAATTTACTTAATATTTTCAAGTTCACACTTAAACTAATTTATTAAATGTAGAAAGTACTTAATCCACCACAAAATCCTTTTTTTCAGTGTATAATAACCCTGGACTGTCAACTCTGGTAACATCAGCAGGCTTGAGAGGCTTGGATTTGTTATTACCTGAAAAATCCATGTAGTCCAAGCCTGCATTGGATCACGACCACAACTACATTCTGGTAGCCAGCCAAAACATGTTCGTCAAACATGGAAGCAGAGGCCATAGAAAAACCTCCACCATGAATCCAAACCATTACCTTTAAAAACAATGTAAAATCACATAAATCATATGCATACAGCAGGGTTTAAAAGGGTTGATTTCAGTATTATTCAATCACCTGAAGCTCAAAAATGTACAGGTAACTTTGCATGGCCTCCAGGTTTAGGAGTGCAAACATTGAGGTAAAGACAATCCTCTTATGAGTCAGGAACCTCCATTTTCATAGAAACATTAGCTAACAAGTCTACTAATAACTGCTTCACCTGCAGACACCTGCGATAGACACATGATGCAACACAAGTATTTCAAACTGATGGCAGTTTTTTTATACAAGGATGCTTGAAAAAGGCGTCCATTTTGACATTGTCAATAGTGGGATTAGTTTTGTTTTATTCTTACATGGGTGGCTGCTCTGTGGCATCTCTCACTCCATCCCATCTCTCTGCAGGTTGGAGTGGAGCCAGTCTCAATGGGCCCAGGTATAGATCACTGTTTCCTTCCCCTGTGCAGTGATGTGTGCACCTTTTGGGCTCCTGGTTTGGTTTGAAGAACAGGACCTGTGTACAATACATAATAAAAAAACTGGGTTATATACATGTTTTTTTCTTCTTTATTTGAACCAGCGAAAAGTAACAGCTGTCCTATAAATTTTGATCTTTAAATTTCAAAGCAGACCTAAACTTTAGATCAGACAAAAATGTGTATACACTAAGAAAGACATTTAAAATGCACATATCTGCTAAAGGTTTATTTTTGTCAACATTTAGGAGTACACTTGCATAAATACGGCATGAAATCTAACAGACATTGACTGACAGCAGTTTTGATTTCATGGGGTTTTTGATGACAGTTACTTAATTTACCCTTAACTTCATATTAAATACTGAATTCATGAAACATACAGTGTATGGTGTAACAAGATATATTGGGCCACTTTTCGATATTAATGTAAAAAAGTGACCCAATCTACCTGAATGTGTTTCATTGACCTTTTTTAAAAACTGATTGTCTAAACATGTTTTTAAAGAGGATATTTGGACATATTTGGTCCTAGAATATACCTTCTCTCAAAGATTTTTCTCAAAGATTATTAAATATAGACTACATCAGTTTTTAGAGGAGCATATGAAATTGCAAAGTTAGGTGCATCACAATGCAACACAATGCAACATACAAGACAGGTCTGTCTGTCATGAGGCACCCACACAGACACCCCAGACATGAGACAACTAAACCGCATTTTCTTTTTTTTTTCTTTTTTTTCTTTTTTTTTTTTTTTTTGTAATTAACATTTTTTATTGATTCAAAGAAGAAAAAAACCCAACAGAGAAAAACACAACATATACACACCACCCTACCCCAAAGAACACCCCTGTGGTAACATAATATAATACACACACACAAACAATAAAATAAAAAATAAATAAAAAATAAAATATATAATAAACATGCATAATTAAACTAAACATCTCTCTCCTCATCCCTTCCCCTAGAGTCCCCCAAAACCACCAGATACCTACCCCACTTCCTAAAAAATAAGTCCTCCAGCCCCAGCCTTCCATCTATCATCATCTCAAAAGCCGCCACCCTCACCATCTCCGCACACCACTCCGGAAATGGTGGCGCTCTGTCTGACTTCCAACCCCTTAAAATAATTTGTCTGCCAATCATCACGCCTGTCAGAACCCAATTTTTTATATATTTGTCGCCCGAATTTATAACTTCCCCAAAATGCAAAGTCTTGGGCAAAGTACAATTTGAGTGTCCATAATGTCACACAAATAATTCTGAACCTTTAACCAAAAATCTTGGATCATAATGCATCCTCAAAAACATGGGTTGTGTTTCCAACTTTTGATTGGCATCGCCAGCAGGTGGGTGTGTCTTTATGACCAAGCCTATATAATCTAGAGGGGGTCCAATAAAATCTTTGTAAAATCTTAAATTGCATAAGGTGAACCCTTGCATCTCTAAATGCAGACTTGACATTTTTCAGAATCTTAGTCCACACTCCATCCTCCAATACCAAGTTCAAATATATCTCCCATTATCTCTTAATAGAAGTTAAAGCTCCATCCCCCAGATTCTTAATCAGCAGGGAGTAATACACTGATGCCTCATGACCTTTCCCAAAAGCAGTAATCACCTCACCTAAAGTATCTGTCGTTTTAGGGGGGTGCGTGCTACTCCCAAAAACAGTACAGAGCAGGTGGCGCAGTTGTAAATACCTATAAAACTGAGATCTGGGAATCCCAAAATGATGACCCAAATTCTCAAAAGATCTCAACACTCCACTCTCATACAGGATGCCGAGTGTAGTAACCCCCCTCCCAATCCACTCTAACCAACAGAAAGGGGACTTGTTGATACATAATTTTGGGTTAAGCCATATGCTCAAGGCAACATTTAAATAAATGTCCAAATTAAATACACTGGCCACTCTTGTCCAAATCATGTGCAAATGTGAGATAACGGGGTGTGACTTAACTTCTCCGGTTAGTTTGATAGAAATGCTTTGCAATGGTGAAATAGGGGCTAGGACTTCCTGTTCTATATAAAACCAGGGAGGGGCTCTTTCAGGTGGAAGCGACCAATGAGCCAAATGCCTGAGACCGAATGCATAATAATAAAACAAAATCTTGTGTAGGCCTAGCCCACCTTTGTCAATCGGCCTATGTAATTTGTTGAAATGTAGTCTAGGACATTTACCATTCCAAATGAAGGACTTCGCTATGTTATCAAATTGCTTGAAATATAAGAGGAGGACATCTAAATTAGGAGTGAATTAAATAGGGAGTGAATGTAGCAGGTAGTTGAATTTTGGAATACAGTTCATTTTAATAATATTAACCTTCCCAATAATCGATAAATGTAATGAAGCCCATCTGTCCACATCGCTCGAAAATATTTTAATTAAAGTCAAAATTAACTCTAACTAAAGAGCACCCGGCTGGAAGGCCGTTACTGGGCAGTTCGTTGTCAGAGCCAAAGCTTCGGATTTAGACCAATTGACTTTGTATCCTGAGAGCTTGGAAAAAGAATGAATAATTCTGTGGAGGCAGGGCATAGATCTAGCAGGGTCAGAGACAAATAATAAAATATAATCTGCATAAAGCAAAAGCTTATGCACCATACCTCCGGCCACCACCCCTTTCTTATCGCGGCTGCTAATGGTTCCAGGGCAAGATAGAACAATAATGGGAAAAGAGGGCAACCCTGCCGAGTGCCCGTATTCAGAGTAAAATAATCTGAAATTAATCCATTTGTTTGTACCGCTGCTACAGGGTGTCTATAAAGTAACTTAATCCATCTAATAAAAGTACTCCCGAAACCATTAATTTCCAAAATCTTAAAAAGATAATCCCATTCTACCATATCAAATGCCTTTTCGGCATCAAGTGAAATAACAGCGACCGGAGTCTGATCATTCGCCACTGACCATATGATATTGATGAAATGCCTAATGTATCAGAAGAGCTACGGTCCCGAATAAACCCCACCTGATCTATATGTATAAGAGATGTCATCACTTCACCGGTTAGCAAAATTTTTGAAAAAATGTTTACATCTAGCTGGATCAGGGAAATTGGATGGTAACTTTTAGCATAAGATCCGAAAAATTCAGCGGCAAAACCATCTGGCCCTGGAGACTTGCCAGTAGGCAGGGCCTTAATTACCTCATCAAACTCCTCCAAGGTTTTCTCAGAATCAAGAGAGTTTTTTTGCTCAGTCGTCAATTTAGGAAGTTCTAATGGTTCCACAAAGTTTCTAATATCTTCATCAGTAGACAAAGACGTGGAACTATAAAGATCAAGATAGAATTCTTTAAAAGGCATTATTAATATCAATGGCCGAGGTACAAATTTCACCCCAGCAGATTTCACTGAGGGAATGGTAGAAAAAGACTCTCTCTGCTTTATATATCTAGCCAAAAGCTTCCCTGCTTTGTCCCCTGACTCAAAATATGACTGTCTTTCCCTAAATAACCAAAACTCCACTTTCCGCGACAAAATAGTATTATATCTGTATTTCAATCATGTCGATTCTCTGAGGCCATCAGACAACATTCTGCGCTTCAGCTCTGCCTCTGCACTTTTAATATTCCTTTCCAACTCCACGAGTTCTCGTGCTTTGGATTTTTTGATGAATGAGGCATACTGTATGATCCGACCTCTAAGAATTTCCTTAAGTGCCTCCCAAGCCATGCCCATAGAGGATACTGAGGACCAGTTGGTCTCCATATAAACACTGATTTCAGTCTTTAACATTTGTTGGAAATCAGGATTTTGCAAAAGGGATACATTAAAGCGCCAACTATATGATTTCTTTTTCTCCGTATGTGGCAACACCTCTAAACTCACCAGGGCGTCATCTGAGACTAAGATGTTTCCAATTGAGCAGTCAACAACAGATGAAATGAGGGACTTAGATATAATTTTTTTTAAAAATCTATTCTAGAATAAATCTTATGGACTGATGAAAAAAATGTATAGTCTCTACCAGATGGGTTCAAAAGTCTCCAAATATCTGCAAGACCAAGATTTTTGCACATTCTGTGAAGTGTCACTGTTGCTTTAGTGGGCTTACACACTTTTGCTTCACTATGATCAACTGAGTCCATCAATAGATTAAAATCTCCTCCCAATATTATATCATGAGGGGTGCCAGCAGCTTGAAACATCCCTTCAAGATCTATAAAAAAAAGTCCTGATCGTCAGCGTTAGGTGCGTAAATGTTAGCCAAAATCAAACTTTGCCCCTGAATTTCTGCTAAAACAATAATGACTCTTCCTGATTTATCTTTGATCTGTTTGAGAAATTTGAATTGTAGATGTTTACTTATCAGTGTAATGACCCCCCTGCTCTTAATTGAGCCCGCACTAAAGAAAACATGTCCACCCCATATCTTCCTATATTTTTCAGCTTCCTGCTGGGAAAGGTGCATTTCTTGAAGAAACACTATATCATATTTCTTACGTTTAAGAAAAGAAATAACCTTCCTTCTTTTTATAGGGTGCCCCAACCCATTCACATTCCACGTGGCGAGAGATAATCCCCTCATATTAACATTTGACATTTGATATAATAGAAAAAATAAATTGTGTCAAAAACAAGATTATACAGACCACATTCCAATATTACTGCAACAATCAAACCCCGAACTCCCCCCCCCCCTGAACCAAACAAACAGAAAAAAGAAAACGTGCGCATTAACCCTGCGCACGACAGTGCCAATCCCTCTAAACTCAAACAGTCCATGTACACCTCCGAGAACACCTGCGATGACTTTGCCATCGGATTGCTCAAGTCCGGTGCTTCTGCACAAATTTTGAAAGGCAAAATTACATAACAGAAAATACTTTGTAAAACAGACCCCAGCCAATAGGCAGAATAAACACTAAGAACATATAGATTCATTCACAGAACTGACTCGAAGGTGTGTTCCTCCACAAAATAAACTACAGCTGATATAAAGTCGTTCAGTTTCCTCGGACAGACAAACAATTGTTCAGTGAGCTGGCTGTTATGAGTGCAGCAGATGACAAAATCATTCTATTGTCCCTTAAAAATATTCCACAAACACTCCAGCCAACAGGATGCATAAGCACAAAGAACGAACAGAATCAACCACAACTGTCCTGGAGGAGTGTTATTCAACAAAACAAGATCCAGCCGCTAGGCAGAACCAGCACGGAAAAACAGAATAGGCGCCCCGGTTTCTCGAATGGTCAAGTGTGTATTGAGCGAGTCAAATTCACTCGGACGCTGCATAAAAAAAATATGCCATGACTTACTCAGTCCGTCAACTTTATAAAAGACATCCTTGTGTAGGCATAAAGATATTTTGCTTAGTATCCATTCTCAATCTGGCCGGGAACTTCAGTGTAAAAGCGATCATCCATCCATGTAAAAGTTTCTTGAAGGAGTCATTCCACAAAACAAACTCCATCCGCTAGACGGAGCCAGCGCAAAAAGAAACAAAAAAGGTGCCCAGCTTCCTTAGACAGCCAGAGTAAGTACAGCAAGTTAATCCACTCTGGAGCTACATGATAAACCCCAAATGGCTTACTCACTCATTGTTTTTATAAAAGACAGTGCTTGCTTGGGGCACGTAAATACCCTGCAACCATCCTTCATTTCTATTCTCAGTCTGGCCGGAAACATCTGTGCAAAAGCGATCTTCCGTTGATGTAAGAGTTTCTTACATTCCTTGAACCAATCGCGTTTCTCTCTTGTCGAATTCACAAAGTCCGGGTACAAGAAAATATTGTGATTTTTCCAAGAAATCTTTCCTTTGCTCCTCGCCTCGCGTAACACAAGATCTTTATCGGATGATCTCAGAAATTTGGCCAGAATTGATCTGAGCCTGTCTCCCTCAGCAGATCTGCGAGCCGGGACTCTGCGAGCTCGCACGATTTCCAGCTTATGGCCTGTTATGTTGAGCAGACTTGGGAAGAGCTCATCCAGGAATTTCACCATATCTCTGCCCTCTTCATGCTCAGGAATTCCAACAATTTGTATATTGTTCCTTCGATTTCTATTTTCGAGATCTTCCAATTTTTCCAAAATGGATTTCAAATCTGTTTTGGATGCAGGCGGATTAGCGGATAATTCCCTTTCCAATGACTCAAGATAATCGATCTGTCTTTCAACTTCTGCCACTCTTGTGAATTTTGTTTCCATCGCCGTAATCGATCGACGTATTACAGCGAGATCCTCCAAGTCAGCAACAACATATGTCAGCATCACCAAGATGTTGGACAGTTGACACTGAATTTCTTCTCCCGAGGTCCGCAGGCCCGCCAGAGGTTTCAGCTAGAGTACATAAAATATGTCTTTTAATATCTCCAGAGTCTGAGGATTTTGACTTCTTTGCCATGTTTACTTCAAAGTACAAATATGTAACTGGGTGTATCAAATCTCACGAAATTAAACATGAAAATATTTTTAAAAACTAGCAAAATGCGCAGAGCCAGTCGCTCACACGTCTGCTTCTCGCATGGCGACACGTGACCCCCTAAACCGCAAGAATTTTATTAATTAAAGAGTAACAGAGGAGGGGCCTGGGTAGCTCAGCAAGTAAAGACACTGACTACCACACCTGGAGTCACAAGCTCAAATCCAGGGCATGCTGAGTGAATCCAGTCAGGCTTCCTAAGCAACCAATTGGCCCAGTTGCTAGGGTGGGCAGTGTCCCACTGGGTTAACCTCCTCATGGTCACAATAATGTGGTTCTCACTCTGGGTGGGGCACATCGAGAATAGTGTGAGCCTCCACACACACTAGGTCTCCACAGTAACACACTCAACAAGCCATGTGATAAGATGCATGGATTGACAGTCTCAGACTCAGAGGCAACTCTGCCACCCAGATTAAGGCAAGTCACTACACCACCACAAGGACCTAGAGCATATTGGGAAGAAAAGGGGAGAAAAAAAATAAATAAAAAAATACATAAAAAATAAATCAATAAAAGAGTAACAGTGGCTACAATTTCTCCAGAAGTGACAATTTTGTTCTTTTGAACACATGGGATGGAAATGCAGCTTTATTCATACATTGTTTTTACAATATTATGGTTTTTCACATATATTAAATTTGCGAACGCACCCAAGATATCAAAGATATTAGGTACCTAAAGATACCTATAAAAGGCATAAAACATGAATGTAATTGTTTCTTGAGGTTCAATATATTAAAATAGCCTTTAAGGGACATTTGCATTTCAGATTTGTATGAAACCACATCCCACCTCAGAATAAAAAAATAAAAAAGGTACAATTGTGATTTTAATTCTCGTACATTTTACATGTGAATTTGCGAAGAATAAATGTGAAATTGTGAGATATAAAGTCACAGTTGCGACGTGTAACCTCACAGTTACGAGAGGAAAAAATCCTCAATTACGAGAAATAAAGACACAATTGTGAGATTTAAAGTAAGAATGATCTTTTTCTTTTTTAATCCGAGGTGCGATCAAAGTGATATTTAGGATTGAGATAAACTCATATAAATGGCTACCGCTGTAATACCATTTCAAACATAAAATGTATTCTATTTTTTTATTTATATTTTTATAATTTTTACATTACTTTAGATATCATAATCTCTTTCCTCTTGAAGCCAAACTTTGACTATATTATCTTAATTTGTGTTTTGAAGATGAACGGAAGTTTTATGGGTTTGGAACAACATGAGGACGAGTAATTAATGACAGAATTTTAATTTTTGGGTGAACTATCCCTTTAAAATATAGCTGTGATTTTTGTCTCTTACAGTGGCAGTGAAGAAGAGGTTTCCCAATGTGTCCAGAGGAGCTTTGGGGATTGCAGTGAATTCTAAGCTAGGGGAACTGAGACTGCTTGTTAAAAAAAAAAAAAAAAAAAAAAAAAATATTTTTTAAGGACATTTTGAATGTTCCTTGCTTGATTTTTATTCAAATGTGTTACATACATGTTCACATTTTAGATATCAAATAAATATTTTCTTCAAATGTTACGTGTGTGTATTTTCTTGTATTGAAGTATATGGAGGGCAAAATATAATTTTTAATGCTTTTAAAATATATTTATATTTTCAAAAATGGCCAAAAAAAAGGATTTATGTAAATGTATTTTGACATATATTTTAGCAAATATATTTTTTTACCGTATGGGAATGGACCCATCTACAATTTACATACACAATGACGTCCTTCAACCTTAAAATATTGAAATGACATTAATATGTCATCTCCTTCGAAACATAATGCTGTTTGGGGATTTGTTTTGCTTACTGAACTGAAGTGAAAATTATAAGACTCGTTTTAAAAAAGTGATTCAATAGGCTGCTGTTGATTAGCTAGGTGGCTAACAACAATAACTAGCGTTGGTAAGTTTAAGCGACGTTGATTTTATTATACGCTACATACGGTTCAAGTATAATACACGCATCAGTTCTCGTTTTAAAACTTTAGAACAAGAGTGCTAACCATGTGAACGTCATCCATGTATCGGGCCAGTGGCGCAATGGATAACGCGTCTGACTACGGATCAGAAGATTCCAGGTTCGACTCCTGGCTGGCTCGGTTCATTTGAACTTTGAGTTGTTTGCGTAGACCTTTAGTTCGAGGCCCTGACAGCCTGACACACAACCTAATAATAATATTAACAGTCACCTTCTTTGAGACACGAACGAAATGATGTCTGCTGGTTTGTTTTGCTTACTGAACTAACTAAAGTGAACATTATAAGATTTGTTTATAAAATATATATATATATATATATATATATATACAGGTGCATCTCAATAAATTAGAATGTTGTGGAAAAGTTCATTTATTTCAGTAATTCAACTCAAATTGTGAAACTCGTGTATTAAATAAATTCAATGCACACAGACTGAAGTAGTTTAAGTCTTTGGTTCTTTTAATTGTGATGATTTTGGCTCACATTTAACAAAAACCCACCAATTCACTATCTCAAAAAATTAGAATATAGTGACATGCCAATCAGCTAATCAGCTCAAAACACCTGCAAAGATTTCCTGAGCCTTCAAAATGGTCTCTCAGTTTGGTTCATTAGGCTACACAGTCATGGGGAAGACTGCTGATCTGACAGTTGTCCAGAAGACGATCATTGACACCCTTCACAAGGAGGGTAAGCCACAAACATTCATTGCCAAAGAAGCTGGCTGTTCACAGAGTGCTGTATCCAAGCATGTTAACAGAAAGTTGAGTGGAAGGAAAAAGTGTGGAAGAAAAAGATGCACAACCAACCGAGAGAACCGCAGCCTTATGATTGTCAAGCAAAATCGATTCAAGAATTTGGGTGAACTTCAGAAGGAATGAACTGAGGCTGGGGTCAAGGCATCAAGACCCACCATACAAAGACATGTCAAGGAATTTGGCTACAGTTGTCGTATTCCTCTTGTTAAGCCACTCCTGAACCACAGACAACGTCAGAGGTGTCTTACCTGGGCTAAGGAGAAGAAGAACTGGACTGTTGCCCAGTGGTCCAAAGTCCTCTTTTCAGATGAGAGCAAGTTTTGTATTTCATTTGGAAACCAAGGTCCTAGAGTCTGGAGGAAGGGTGGAGAAGCTCATAGCCCAAGTTGCTTGAAGTCCAGTGTTAAATTTCCACAGTCTGTGATGATTTGGGGTGCAATGTCATCTGCTGGTGTTGGTCCATTGTGTTTTTTGAAAACCAAAGTCACTGCACCCGTTTACCAAGTAATTTTGGAGCACTTCATGCTTCCTTCTGCTGACCAGCTTTTTAAAGATGCTGATTTCATTTTCCAGCAGGATTTGGCACCTGCCCACACTGCCAAAAGTTGGTTAAATGACCATGGTGTTGGTGTGCTTGACTGGCCAGCAAACTCACTAGACCTGAACCCCATAGAGAATCTGTGGGGTATTGTCAAGTGGAAAATGAGAAACAAGAGACCAAAAAATGCAGATGAGCTGAAGGCCACTGTCAAAGAAACCTGGGCTTCCATACCACCTCGGCAGTGCCACAAACTGATCACCTCCATGCCACGCCAAATTGAGGCAGTAATTAAAGCAAAAGGAGCCCCTACTAAGTATTGAGTACATATACAGTAAATTAACGTACTTTCCAGAAGGCCAACAATTCACTAAAAATGTTTTTTTTATTGGTCTTATAATGTATTCTAATTTTTTGAGATAGTGAATTGGTGGGTTTTTGTTAAATGTGAGCCAAAATCATCACAATTAAAAGAACCAAAGACTTAAACTACTTCAATCTGTGTGCATTGAATTTATTTAATACACGAGTTTCACAATTTGAGTTGAATTACTGAAATAAATGAACTTTTCCACGACATTCTAATTTATTGAGATGCACCTGTATATATATTTTAAGTAGACTAGCTAGGTTTCTAACAACAACAATAACTAGCGTCTGTAATGAAGATTTCTTTATTAGCTATAAGCTTCCTTTGGATCAGGTACAGTTCAGTCCTCGTTTTCATTTGACAACTGAGCAACTTCCAATTCCGTGCCGATATGATAAAATAACGCCGTTCAATCAACACTTTACTATGGTTCAAGTACAATACACGCATCAGTTCTCATTTTAAAACTTTAGAACATGAGTACTAAACATGTATGTGAACATAATTCGCGTTTCGGGCCAGTAGCGCAATGGATAACGCGTCTGACTACGGATCAGAAGATTCTAGGTTCGACTCCTGGCTGGCTCGGTTCATTTGGATTATGACTCATTGAGTCGTTTGCCCTTAGCTTTACGTATTTCCCAAGAACTGATAGAAACACGTTGCAGGACAAACATACAGTAGACGAAAGTGAAGATTACAGATAATCGCAGGTGTCAAGTACAGTTCATTTGTTACAACTGAACTCATTCATTTTACATTTGAATACATTTCACCACGTCAGTTATCTTCATTTGCAGTCACAAGACTGTACATTTAAAATGCACATACAGGTGCATCTCAATAAATTAGAATGTCATGGAAAAGTTCATTTATTTCAGTAATTCAACTCAAATTGTGAAACTCGTGTATTAAATTAATTCAATGCACACAGACTGAAGTAGTTTAAGTCTTTGGTTCTTTTAATTGTGATGATTTTGGCTCACATTTAACAAAAACCCACCAATTCACTATCTCAAAAAATTAGAATATGGTGACATGCCAATCAGCTAATCAACTCAAAACACCTGCAAAGGTTTCCTGAGCCTTCAAAATGGTCTCTCAGTTTGGTTCACTAGGCTACACAATCATGGGGAACACTGCTGATCTGACAGTTGTCCAGAAGACAATCATTGACACCCTTCACAAGGAGGGTAAGCCACAAACATTCATTGCCAAAGAAGCTGGCTGTTCACAGAGTGCTGTATCCAAGCATGTTAACAGAAAGTTGAGTGGAAGGAAAAAGTGTGGAAGAAAAAGATGCACAACCAACCGAGAGAACCACAGCCTTATGATTGTCAAGCAAAATCGATTCAAGAATTTGGGTGAACTTCACAAGGAATGGACTGAGGCTGGGGTCAAGGCATCAAGAACCACCACACACAGACATGTCAAGGAATTTGGCTACAGTTGTCGTATTCCTCTTGTTAAGCCACTCCTGAACCACAGACAACGTCAGAGGCGTCTTACCTGGGCTAAGGAGAAGAAGAACTGGACTGTTGCCCAGTGGTCCAAAGTCCTCTTTTCAGATGAGAGCAAGTTTTGTATTTCATTTGGAAACCAAGGTCCTAGAGTCTGGAGGAAGGGTGGAGAAGTTCATAGCCCAAGTTGCTTGAAGTCCAGTGTTAAGTTTCCACAGTCTGTGATGATTTGGGGTGCAATGTCATCTGCTGGTGTTGGTCCATTGTGTTTTTTGAAAACCAAAGTCACTGCACCCGTTTACCAAGAAATTTTGGAGCACTTCATGCTTCCTTCTGCTGACCAGCTTTTTAAAGATGCTGATTTCATTTTCCAGCAGGATTTGGCACCTGCCCACACTGCCAAAAGCACCAAAAGTTGGTTAAATGACCATGGTGTTGGTGTGCTTGACTGGCCAGCAAACTCACCAGACCTGAACCCCATAGAGAATCTATGGGGTATTGTCAAGAGGAAAATGAGAAACAAGAGATCAAAAAATGCAGATGAGCTGAAGGCCACTGTCAAAGAAACCTGGGCTTCCATACCATCTCAGCAGTGCCACAAACTGATCACCTCCATGCCACGCCGAATTGAGGCAGTAATTAAAGTAAAAGGAGCCCCTACCAAGTATTGAGTACATATACAGTAAATGAACATACTTTCCAGAAGGCCAACAATTCACTAAAAATGTTTTTTTTATTGGTCTTATGATGTATTCTAATTTTTTGAGATAGTGAATTGGTGGGTTTTTGTTAAATGTGAGCCAAAATCATCACAATTAAAAGAACCAAAGACTTAAACTACTTCAGTCTGTGTGCACTGAATTTATTTAATACACGAGTTTCACAATTTGAGTTGAATTACTGAAATAAATGAACTTTTCCACGACATTCTAATTTATTGAGATGCACCTGTGTATATATATATATATATATATATATATATATATATATATATATATATTGTGGTGGAATGATCCGCCCCTCCGGCTCGTCATCGTCGCCCTGCCTCTTAAGGCCGCCCTTCGGCCAGGCTCATGACAGGAGTTGGGCGAGAGAGCGAGAAGAGGTGCATAATTAATAAGCCTTGTCTGGTCAGCGGTGAATGAAGCACACCTGATGGGGATAGTGCTTCATCACCGCTGTCTTTAAAAGACAGAGCGCACCTCTTCTCAGGGAGCCGGCTTCAAATCTCCTCGTGTGTACTCACTGGCATCCTCGCACGCCCAGGACCAGAGCTGGGAGGGTTTGGAGCTGGACAAGATGATGTGCTGCCGGACCCGCTCTTCGGACCCCCAAATGCGTTAATGAGTCGCCAGGGGGTGAACAGGCAGCCTGGGATGACAGGCAGCCAGTGACGCTGCTGGCCCTTGCACTGTGGACCTTGGAGGGGAGCGTGAGCGGCCGACTGACCCAGCCTGTGTCTGGGCTATCCTATGGACACTACCCCGCTCCTTCATGGAGCCCCGTTTCACTGTGAGGATGCCAGATTCCCCCATTATTATGAACACTATTCCCCCTTGGACACTTTATTACCCCTTTTGGACATTTTACGTTTATTATTGTTCCCAATAAATGCCTCTCCGAGGCTTGACGCCACACCCACTGTGTCTGTCACTTGCTCACCCTGCCACTATATGTGTGTATATATATATATGTGTGAGTGTGTGTGTGTGTGTGTGTTCGCCTTTGATCATAATTTGCCATACACAGTGCAGTTGGGAATTAACGTGAAAACATTGTTGGCTGAATACACACATGCACCAATTGCATGGTTCCATCTATGTATTTTTATGCGTATTTTAGAATATTTCATAAAAACTGCTGGATGGAAACACCAAGATGCGAGTAAAATCTCCAAAATGTGATTGAAACACATTTACCGTATAAACTCCTGTTGAATTTATTAGGAATACAAGATGTGCATAAAAAAAAAGTAATGTGACTGAATAACTTGTTCATAACTAATCAGCGGACCAATCATCACAGCTGACATTTTTTTCTGGTCATCCTGAAATAACGGTGTCTAAAAAATCCAAAGCCTGCATAGAGTTTGCAGAGCAAAGAAGTCTTGAAGCCAAACTTTGACTATATAAGGCAACCTAGTATAGACAACTCTGTAATTCTGGTGTTCCATTTACACTATTTCTTATTCATTATGATGAAGTAATTTAGTGCCTCTATATTTTAGGCTAAATGGACCCATCTACAGTTTACATACACATTTAACAACCTTAAAATATTTAAATGACATTAATATGTCATCTCCTTCGAAACATGACTGAAATGCTGTTTGGGGATTTGTTTTGCTTACTGAACTGAAGAGAAAATTATAAGACTCGTTTTAAAAAGTGATTAAATAGGCTGCTGTTGAATAGCTAGGTGGCTAACAACAATAACTAGCGTCGGTAAGTTTAAGCGACGTTGATTTATTATACGCTACATATGGTTCAAGTATAATACACGCATCAGTTCTCATTTTAAAACTTTAGAAGTCCGAAGTCCTTGTGGTTTTATAATAAAACAAGAGTGCTGACCATGTATGTGAACATATTTTATGTATCGGGCCAGTGGCGCAATGGATAACGCGTCTGACTACGGATCAGAAGATTCCAGGTTCGACTCCTGGCTGGCTCGGTTCATTTGAACTTTAATTCATTGAGTCGTTTGCCCAGAGCTTTAGTTCGAGGCAATGACTGCCTGACACACAACCTAATAATGATATTAACAATCACCTTCTTTGAGACACGAACGAAATGATGTCTGCTGGTTTGTTTTGCTTACTGAACTAAAGTGAACATTATAAGATTTGTTATATACTAGCTAGGTTTCTAACACAAATACGCGCATTATAGTATAATAAGTCCCGCCCGCTGATTTCCATAGCCAGTAAGTTTGAACTGTTCTCACCCAATCAACAACGAACTGAGTCAGACCAGACAAGTTCATCGCTGCCAAACCTATGCCCTTGGCCCCACCATATTTTATATATCTCCCCTTCCAGCCTGTCGTTTTTGATATTGCTACCTGGTATGTTGAGGAATATTGAAGAAATTTCTTGGTGTGGTGATCTGAGAGATGGCAAAAATACTTACATGTGCTTATACATCACAACAAAAGGACTCACGAGATATGCAACCGTACCACAAATAAGAACTGGATCGCTGACATATGAAATGTAAAATAATTTGTTCTCACATAGTTATAAACTAAATTATAAATTATAAGTGTTAACTGGACGTTCAAAATAAAGCATGTTCAAGAAGCATTTAAAAAATTCAAGCACACCCTGAAAGCACAATGATTAAAATCAAGCATTTTTCAAACTTTCAAGACTCTGTACGAACTCTGATAAATAAATAAATAAATAAGGAGTTGAATGTATTAATTTATTTATTCATATAACATGAAAAAGGATGTAAAATGCCACGTGAGATATGGCTTAAAATGAAAAACCTCATGAAATACAACATGAAATACACTTTGAAATAAATGTAGAGGACTAAATAAAACAAATAAATATATAAAATAACTGAATAAATGATCAAATGTTGCAATCAAAAAATATACACAGGATGAAAAGTTAATAAAAATGTTTTGTCTACCGAAAACGGGTAATACTTTAATAATGAACACTCTATAGTGTTGGCGTGCATGGCATAGGCTACACAAGTGAGAGATAATGATAGCAAATGTATTGCTTTGTCGCAAGATGTTGCTTTTAGGCGACAAACGCATTTAAAGTAAATGAATAAATAAACAGTTCCTCGTATGTTTCCCTCTCTCTCTCTCTCTCTCTCTCTCTCTCTCTCTCTCTATATATATATTGTCTGAGTAGTTCTCCAAAGCAAAAAGAGCAGGATCCACTGAGATATTTTAAAATCAAGAAAATTTCAGGTTCTTACACAATGCATAGGCTAATTGTTCTAATTTACTTTAGAAATGAACTCACCTGTGGTGAGCTGACAGTGCCTGCAGTATAAAAATTATGTTTTCAGTCAGTTTGAATAGATAAAGTGACTCATTCTCCTGTTTTGGGTCACATGTGTGTACTGCAGTGAGCATAAACAAAAGAAAGAAAACCATTTCAGATTATTTTCTGATTTAAAAGGATATATTGAGTTCTGAATAAAATACAAAGGTTCTATAATATTAACAGGGAAATAAATGTTTGTGGAGACCAAAAACTTTGTTCAATTTCAAAATTGTGGATTATTTAAAAAAGTGTGCCAATACTTTTGGCCACGACTGTAGTTTAGCAGTATAAGTAGCCTATCTGTAATAATAAATGTTATACAGTGAAAACGTTAAATTACAATAATGAGCATTTTGGCGCCCTCTATTGGCATGTATGTCTAATTTCAATAGGGTATAACTGTATAACAAGTTCAATAATCATAGCGCTCATAGGCGTAGCTAGACCCTTTTTTTATTGCCGCCCTGTTTTTCATTTTAGCAACCCTAAAAATCTGCGATGGACTCTTCAGTAAGCTCCCTTAAAAATCTGTGATTATATGATCTCTCTCTTCACGTTTGCTGAAAACAGAGACTACAGTAAATTAGGCCCTTCATTATATATTATATATATATATTACTTACTTATGGTTAAAAAAACATGTTACAATTTTGTTAGCCTAGATTATTATCCTTCACTCTATGAGTAAAATTTCGGAACAGAAACGGTTTGCTTCATTTCTTTATCACTCATTCTAACACTCCAACCAAATAGCAACCAAATACGGAATGCTTACCAATATACATCAATTGACAAACATTGTAATTTATTAATAATAATTTAAAAAAAATAAGTCAAGCAAAATTTGAACCTATGCTCTCTCACACAGTAAGGATAGGACTAAACCTCTGAGCCACAAACATTCTGCTCTTAGAGTTTCATGTTAGTAGAAGTGAATAGGCTATATCAAAGTTACTTCACACAGGCACATTTGTTTGGCAGCCAAGAACTTGTCTGGTCTGACTCAGTTCGTTGTTGATTGGGTGAGAACAGTTCAAACTTACTGGCTATGGAAATCAGCGGGCGGGACTTATTATACTATAAGGAAAACGCCACAAATAACGCACGTATCTGTGCAACCAAAACGCAGTTTTAAACGGCGTCATGTGGCAATCCAAACGGGGTTTTGGATGAAAACACGATTAGTCTATAGCTTATTGTGATCCCTTTGGCTTGCCATAGTGGTGCAATGGATAACGTGTCTGATTACAGAACAAAAGATTCTAGGTCTGATTCCTGGTTGGCTTGGTTCTTCTGAACTTTGATTCATTGAGTCATTTGTCCTTTGCTTATTTCCCAGGCACTGATAGAAACACATTACAGGACAAACATACAGTAGACGAAAGTGAAGATTCAAATTAATTTAAGTCATCGCGGGTGTAAAGTACAGTTCATTTGTTACAACTGAACTCATTCCTTTTACATTTGAATACGTTTCACCACGTCAGTTATCTTCATTTGCAGTTACAAGTCTGTACATTTAAAAAGCACATATCTGCTAAAGGTTTATTTTTGTCAACATTTAGGAGTACACTCGCATAAAGATGGCATGAAATCTAACAGACATTGACTGACAGCAGTTTTGATTTCATGGGGTTTTTGATGACAGTTACTTAATTTACCCTTTCCTTCATATTAAATACTGAATTCATGAAACATACAGTGTATGGCGAAACAAGATATATTGGGCCACTTTTCGATATTAATGTAAAAAAGTGACCCAATCTACCTGAATGTGTTTCATTTACCTATAAAAAAAAAAAAAAAAAAAAAAAACTGGTTGTCAGAACATGTTTTTAAAGAGGATATTTTGGACATATTTGGTCCTAGAAACTGTGGTTGCCAGATACTTTCAAATGCCTCTAATGTGTGGGTGGGTGTGGGTGTGGGTGTGGGTGTGGGTGTGGGTGGGTGGGTGGGTGTGCGTGGGTGTTCGCCTTTGATCATAATTTGCCAAACACAGTGCAGTTGGGAATTAAAGTGAAAACATTGTTGGCTGAATACACACATGCACCAATAGCATGGTTCCATCTATGTATTTTTATGCACATTTTTGGGATATTGCATAAAAACTTCTGGATGGAAACACCAAGATGCAAGTAAAATCTCCAAAATGTGCATCAAAAACGTATGCGCTCGCTTGAGGTGGATACGTTTTGTATTCGATAAGAAGAAATGTGCATGGGGGCCTGGGTAGCTCAGCGAGTATTGATGCTGACTACTACCCTTGGAGTCATGAGTTTGAATCCAGGGTGTGCTGAGTGAATCCAGTCAGGTCTCCTAAGCAACCAGATTGACCCAGTTGTTAGGGAGGGTAGAGTCACATGAGGTAACCTCCTCATGGTCACGATTAGTGGTTCTCGCTCTCAATGGGGCACGTGGTAAGTTGTGCGTGGATCGCGGAGAGTATCATGAGCCTCCACACGCTGTGAGTCTCTGCGGTGTCATGCACAATGAGTCACGTGATAAGATGCGTTGATTGACTGTCTCAGAAGCTGTGGCAGCTAAGACTTGTCCTCCACCACTTGGATTGAGGTGAGTAACCTTGCCACCATGAGGACCTACTAAGTAGTGGGAATTTGGCATTCCAAACATGGGAGAAAAGGGGATTAAAAAAAGAAGAATAAGAAATGTGTATAAACTAAGATTGAAACACATTTACTGTATAAACTCCTATTGAATTTATTAAGAATACAAGATGTGCAACAAAAAAGTAATGTGACTGAATAACTCGTTCATAACTAAACTAACCAGCGGACCAGTCATCACATCTGAAATGTTTTTCTGGTCATCCTGAAATAACAGTGTCTAAAAAATCCAAAGCCTGCATAGAGTTTGCAGAGCAAAGAAGTCATATACAAATTGACCTGTGCCAAAGAGCAGGTTTATTGACACTTTTGAAAAATATATTATAGATCCGCACGGTAAAGACATAAGGAAGAAGGAACGCACACACATAGTGCTCCCAGAACTGTGTGACATGCTGTCGCTTCGACATGAGACAACTTCTTTACATTGTTGTTTGTCTGTGTGCTCTAAACTGCAAGTATTTTATTACTAAAAGAGTAACAGAGGGGGGCATGGGTAGCTCAGTGTAAAAGAGGACGCAAGAAGCTGTTTTCCTTTTTCAGGTGACGCTTTATTTCCCCTCTTCCTCGACACCACTTTACAGTTACCTTTATACACTCTTTAAACACTAACACACACACTGTTTCTACAAATAACTTTCACTACTCGGGAATCGTTGCTCTGGCTCGGCTCTGTCATATCCAGTCTCCTCCACTGAGCGTTGTGTCGCTCTCTTTATGCTGCTCTCCCCGTGCTCACTGAAATTAGAGACAGGTGTTAGACAATTTAGCTCAGGTGTAAGCGCCCTTACCACTTTCTCTCTCCGGAGAGATGCTTGACCACGCCCCCGCTGCCACATATCCCCACCGCCCGACTCAGGCCGGGGCGACATCCGGCCTGCCTACCACTCCACCCCCCCATTCCTGGAAAGGAAGTCGGCGACAGCCATCTGCGCCCCCGGTCTGTGGACCACCTTGAACTTAAACGGCTGAAGAGCCAGATACCAACGGGTGATCCGGGCATTAGTATCTTTCATGCGGTGGAGCCACTGGAGTGGGGTGTGATCCGAGCAGAGGGTGAAGGCCCACCCCAACAGGTAGTATCGGAGAGTGAGGACCGCCCACTTGATGGCGAGACACTCCTTTTCCACGGTACTGTACTTAGTTTCCCTTAACGAGAGCTTACGGCTAATGTACAGCACCGGGCGCTCCTCCCCCTCCACCACCTGCGAGAGCACAGCCCCCAGCCCCCTGTCTGAAGCATCTGTCTGTAAAACAAAAGGGAGAGAGAAGTCAGGTGAATGTAACAGCGGCCCCCCGCAAAGTGCGGCTTTAACTTGCGTGAACGCCCGTTGACACTGCTCCGTCCACTGGACCGGATCTGGAGCTCCCTTTTTAGTGAGATCAGTCAGCGGGCTGGTGACGTCCGAATAGTTAGGCACAAACCTTCTATAATAGCCGGCCAGCCCCAGGAACTGTCTCACCCCTTTTTGGTCTTGGGTCTCGGGCAGGTCGCAATCGCCACTGTCTTGTCAATTTGGGGACGCACCTGCCCGTGGCCCAAGTGGAACCCCAGATACCGTACCTCCACCAGCCCAATCGCGCACTTCTTCGGGTTCGCTGTGAGTCCCGCTCGGCGCAGCGATCTCAGAACTGCCCTCAGGTGTTGCATATGCCGCTGCCAATCATTGCTATAAATGATGATGTCATCTAAATAGGCAGCGGCGTAAGCTGAATGCGGCCTGAGGATTCGGTCCATGAGACGCTGAAACGTAGCCGGGGCTCCAAACAAACCGAATGGAAGTGTCACAAATTGGTGTAATCCAAACGGTGTGGAGAAGGCGGTTTTCTCACTGGAAATTGGTGTCAAGGGGATCTGCCAATAACCCTTCGTCAAATCCAATGTCGAATAAAACCGAGCAGTGCCCAACCGATCGAGCAACTCATCAATGTGAGGCATTGGATACGCATCAAATTTAGACACCGCGTTGACTTTTCTGTAATCCACACAGAATCGCACAGACCCGTCGCTCTTAGGCACTAGAACAACTGGGCTGGACCAATCACTGTGGGATTCTTCTATTACCCCCATATCAAGCATCGCATCCAATTCTTCCCGAACAATTTTCTTTTTGTGTTCGGGTAGTCGATAGGGGCGGCTACGTACCACGACCCCCGGCTCGGTCTCGATGTGGTGATGGATGAGGTTTGTACGTCCCGGTAGAGGGGAGAACACATCTGCAAACTCCTGTTGCAACCTGGCAACCTCCGCGAGTTGGCTCGGTGAGAGGTGGTCTCCGCAAGTGACCGGGGTGAACTGTTTATGTTTTGAACTCACCTCCAGTCCGAGCTCCGCCTTCTCGGGAACCACCGTAGCCAACGTCACGGGGACCGCCTCCCTCCACAATTTTAGGAGATTGAGGTGGTATATTTGACGTGCGTCCCCTCTATCGGTTCGTTTAACCTCATAATCGAGATCTCCCACTCGTCGTGTGACCTC
Source organism: Myxocyprinus asiaticus (assembly GCF_019703515.2). NCBI lineage: Eukaryota > Metazoa > Chordata > Actinopteri > Cypriniformes > Catostomidae > Myxocyprinus > Myxocyprinus asiaticus. The sequence continues at coordinate 24,841,589 of NC_059389.1, read as the reverse complement.
AAAGGGTCCTTGCCACTTGGCGAGTAATTTAGAGCTCGATGTGGGAAGCAATACAAGCACTTTATCTCCCGGTGCAAATTCCCTTAGCTGAGTTCCCCTGTCATACAGTCGGCGCTGTCGTTCTTGAGCTTGGAGCAAATTCTCCTGTGTTAGTTGCCCCAAGGTGTGGAGTTTTGCTCGAAGATCAAGAACGTACTGAATTTCATTTTTACTGTTTGAAGGTCCCTCCTCCCAGGCCTCTCGCATTACATCAAGCACGCCGCGTGGGCGTCGCCCATTTAGCAGCTCGAATGGGGAGAAGCCAGTGGAGGACCTCTCGTACTGCAAATAACAGGGGGTCGAGCCATTTATCCCAATTTCTAGAATCATCATGCACGAACTTACGAATCATGTTTTTGAGGGTTTTATTAAATCGTTCCACCAGGCCATCCGTTCTTTCGGAATCCCCACCCGGGAGATTATTTTGAAGAGTGCCTCCGCAACACTGCGTGCTGAGATGTTGCGAAGAGGCACTGCTTCCAGATATCGCGTTGCATAGTCCACTAGGACCAATACAAAGCGATGTCCGCGTGCTGACCGTTCTAATGGCCCAACGAGGTCCATTCCAATTCTCTCAAAGGGGACCTCGATCAAAGGGAGAGGGCGCAATGGCGCTTTTGGGGTGGCCGGTGGGTTAACCAGCTGGCATTCGCGGCATGCCGCACACCACCTGCAGACATCGCCGCCAATGCCCGGCCAATAGAAACGGGCTATTAGACGGTTCAGTGTTTTCCTTTCTCCTAGATGACCTGCCATGGGATGGAATACCATTTCCCGACGGCTCCTTGGAATCAAAAGTTGGGTTGTATCCTCTTTGGTTCGAGTGTCCTGTGTCACTCGATACAACCGCTCATTTATAATTGCAAAATAGGGGTATGAAAGTGCGATGTCATGCTGGAGTCGTTGACCATCGATAACTCTCACTTGGTCAAAGGCGTGTTTGAGGGTTTCGTCTCGTGACTGCTCCAAAGGGAAATCCCCCTCAGGGAATTCCCTGAGAAGGGGAGGGGCTTCAGCCTCTCCCCCTCTCTCATCATCATGACGTGGAGCTGTCGAGGACGGCCCCGGCTCCACCTCCCCTGCCAGAGCATCGCACATCACACATCTCCCTATTTTCACACAGGACCCATCCGCGCAAATTCCCTTTAATAAAACTCTAAAATCAGGCCAATCAGTCCCCAAAATCAGCGGATGGGTGAGGCGGGAACTAACCGCAGCCTCCACTCTATGCTTTTTCCCCCGAAATTTAATTGTCAGGGTCACCACCGGATACTTGTGAATATCCCCATGTACACACTTCACCTTCACCGTTTTGGATGTGACCAATGCCTCGGGTTGAACCAGGCGTTGGTGGATAGTGGTTTGATTACACCCGGTATCCACCAACGCTTGGTGAGTACCTGGAAATGGTCCAGTACGCTCCGGCCCGGTCGGGGGCAGCCTGTGGGAGGTCAGAGACCCGCACCACCGTCCCCAGCTCCATCAGAGGGCACTGATCTCGGAAGTGGCTCGGGTCTCCGCACCTCCAGCAGGCCGGCCCAGGCGCTACGCCCGCACTTGCATCAGCGGCCGCCCCCCCTGAGGGGGAGAGCGGCGGGGCATTGGAGTAGGGGAAGGTGTCGCCTCCCACACCCGGGGAACTGGTCTCAGGGGCTGAGTTCCTCCTCATCTGCGTGTGGCAGGAATGGGACCTGGAGAGAGAGCAGACGAGAGAGAGAGAGGGGAGGGGGAAGAAACAGAGGGAGGAGAGAAAAGGTAGGAGGGATCTTCCGTCCTCAGGATCGCCGCCATGTGGTCCTCCGCAAGTCGGATAGCTTCCTCCAACGACGCCGGGCGGTGGCACTGGACCCACTCCGCCGTTCCTTTTGGCAGTCGAACTATGAACTGTTCCAGTACCACCTGGTCGATAATTCCCTGGACGTCGCAATCCCCCGCTAGCAGCCATCTTCGGTGGGCGTCACGGAGCCGCTGGGCAAAGGCAAATGGGCGGTCAGAGCTTTCCAACTTCAAGCTCCGGAAGAGTTGACGACTTTCCTCCGCAGTGCGACCAACCCGTTGCAAGATGGCTTTTTTTAGATCTCCGTAGGCCAGGAGGCTCGACGCTGGCAGTTGTTGAGCTGCGAGCTGGGCTTCCCCGGACAATAGTGGGATCAGTCGGGCTGCCCATTGGCCGAGCGGCCAGCCCCAGATCTCGGCGGTCCGCTCAAACAAATCCAGGAAAGCCTCGGGGTCGACCGCCGCCCCCATTTTCTGTAATGCTGGTGGGGGTAACGGCGTGGGTGTGTCCGGGGTCGCGGCTGAGGATGCCCCCTGGCTGAGGAGGCTCCGGATCACCTGCCGGTCCTCGGCTTGAGCATGCATGAGCTCGACAAACCGGCGGTCTTGATCTTGTCGGAGCTCAAGCAGTGTTTGTTGGTGGTTCCGATGTAGGCTGGCGAGGGCTTGGAGGATCTCCGCCAACTGGGAGGACTCTACGGGACGACCTCCATCCATCTTCGACCCAAACTTCACTCCCGGGTTTCGGCACCAGTGTAAAAGAGGACACAAGAAGCAGTTTTCCTTTTTCAGGTGACGCTTTATTTCCCCTCTTCCTCGACACCACTTTACAGTTACCTTTATACACTCTTTAAACACTAACACACACACTGTTTCTACAAATAACTTTCACTACTCGGGAATCGTTGCTCTGGCTCGGCTCTGTCATATCCAGTCTCCCCCACTGAGCGTTGTGTCGCTCTCTTTATGCTGCTCTCCCCGTGCTCACTGAAATTAGAGACAGGTGTTAGACAATTTAGCTCAGGTGTAAGCGCCCTTACCACTTTCTCTCTCCGGAGAGATGCTTGACCATGCCCCCGCTGCCACACTCAGCAAGTAAAGACACTGACTACCACACCTGGAGTTGCAAGCTCAAATCCAGGCCATGCTGAGTGAATACAGTCAGGCTTCCTAAGCAACCAATTGCCCCGGTTGCTAGGGTAGGTAGAGTCACATTGGGTTAACCTCCTCATGGTCACCATAATGTGGTTCTTATTCTCAGTGGGGCACATAGTGAGCTGTGCACGGATGCCACAGAGAATAGTATGAGCCTCCACATACACTAGGTCTCCACAGTAACACACTCAACAAGCCATGCGATAAGATGCATGGATTGATGTTCTCAGACTCAGAGGCAACTGAGATTCATCCTCTGTCACCCAGATTGAGGTGAGTCACTACACCACCACAAGGACCTAGAGCACATTGGGAATTGGGCATGCCAAATTGGGGAGAAAAGGGGAGAAAATCCCAAAATAATACATAAAAAATATATAAATAAAAGAGTGACAGTGGCTACAATTTCTCCAGAAGTGACAATTTTAATAAATTAATAAAATTTAAATAAATGTGAAATTGTGAGATATAAAGTCATAATTGCGACGTGTAACCTCACAGTTACGAGAGGAAAAAAAGCCTCAATTGTGAGACATAGACACAATTGTGAGATTTAAAGTAAGAATGACCTTTTTCTTTTTTTTTTATCCGAGGTGGGATCAAAGCAATATTTAGGATTTTGATAAAATCATATAAATGGCTACCGCTGTAATACAATTTCAAACATAAAATGGTTTTTTTTAATTATTATTATTTTTACATTACTTTAGATATCATAATCTCTTTCCTCTTGAAGCCAAACTTTGACTATATAAGGCAACCTAGTATAGACTACTCTAAATTCGCACTTAGTGTGTTATTTTCTTAAATCTGGCAACTTTTCATTGTCTCTGTAATTCTTCTGGTGTTCCATTTACCCTATTTCTTATTCATTATGATGAAGTAATTTAGTGCCTCTATATTTTAGGCTAAATGGACCCATCTACAGTTTACATACACATTTAACAACCTTAAAATATGTAAATGACATTAATATGTCATCTGCTTCGAAACATGACTGAAATGCTGTTTGGGGATTTGTTTTGCTTACTGAACTGAAGTGAAAATTATAAGACTCGTTTTAAAAAAGTGATTGAATAGGCTGCTGTTGAATAGCTAGGTGGCTAACAACAATAACTAGCGTTGGTAAGTTTAAGCGACGTTGATTTTATTATACGCTACATATGGTTTACGTATCGGGCCAGTGGCGCAATGGATAACGCGTCTGACTACGGATCAGAAGATTCCAGGTTCGACTCCTGGCTGGCTCGGTTCATTTGAACTTGGATTCAGTGAGTTGTTTGGCCAGAGATTTAGTTCGAGGCCCTGACACAACCTAATAATTATATTAACAGTCACCTTCTTTGAGACACGAACGAAATGATGTCTGCTGGTTTGTTTTGCTTACTGAACTAAAGTGAACATTATAAGATTTTTTATAAATATATATATATATAAAAATAAATATATATATATATATATATATATATATATATATATATATATATATATATATATATATATATATATATATATATATATATATATATATATTTTAAGAAGACTAGCTAGGTTTCTAACAACAACAATATCTAGCGTCTGTAATGAAGATTTCTTTATTAGCTATAAGCTTCCTTTGGATCAGGTACAATTCAATCCTCATTTTCATTTGACAACTGAGAAACTTCCAATTCCGTGCAGATATAATAAAATAACGCCGTTCAATCAACATTATACTCAGAGTTTCCGACTGTGAACCTGACTGTCGTATTGGGCCAGTGGCGCAATGGATAACGCGTCTGACTACGGATCAGAAGATTCTAGGTTCGACTCCTTGCTGGCTCGGTTCTTTTGAACTTTGATTCATTGAGTCGTTTGCCCTTCGCTTTACGTATTTCCTAAGCACTGATAGAAACACGTTGCAGGACAAACATACAGTAGGTGGAAGTGAAGATTCAAATTCATTTAAGTCATCGCAGGTGTCAAGTACAGTTCATTTGTTACAACTGAACTCATTCATTTTACATTTGAATACGTTTCACCACGTCAGTTATCTTTATTTGCAGCTACAAGTCTGTACATTTAAAATGCACATATCTGCTAAAGATTTATTTTTGTCAACATTTAGGAGTACACTTGCATAAAGATGGCATGAAATCTAACAGACATTGACTGACAGCAGTTTTGATTTCATGGGGTATTTGATGACAGTTACTTAATTTACCCTTACCTTCATATTAAATACTGAATTCATGAAACATAGTGTATGGCGAAACAAGATATTTGGGCCACTTTTCAATATTAATGTAAAAAAGTGACCCAGTCTACCTGAATGTGTTTCATTGACCTTTTTTTTAAAAAAATGGTTGTCAAAACATGTTTTTAAAGAGGATATTTGGACATATTTGGTCCTAGAATGTACCTTTTCTCAAAGATTTTTTATCAAAGATTATTAAATATAGACTACATCAAGAATATATTAAATATAGACTACATTTTAGAGGAGCATAAGAAATTGCAAAGCAAAGTTGGTGCATCTACACAATGCAACATACAAGACAGTTTCAAATGTAAAGAGTATGGCATTATGAGACATTACTCTCACTCACCATCATTTGCTTTGACTACTGTTGGAAGAGTCAATGCAATCAGGATACACAGTGAAAGCAAATCTGATCTCATCATTGCCATGCTGTATGTACCACTAAAGCAGAATGAGCGCTCACAGGTGCTCTGGTAATCATAGTAAAATATGTTATCTGGCCTGGTTAAGAGGAAGAGTGAACTTTGCCTTAGAAACTGTAGTTGCCAGATACTTCCAAATGCGTCATATATATATATATATATATATATATATATATATATATATATATATATATATATATATATATATATATATATATGTGTGTGTGTGTGTGTGTGTGTGTGTGTGTGTGTGTGTGTGTGTGTGTGTGTGTGTGTGTGTTCGCCTTTGATCATAATTTGCCAAACACAATGCAGTTGGGAATTAAAGTGAAAACATTGTTGGCTGAAAACACACTTGCACCAATTGCATGGTTCCATCTATGTATTATTATGCACATTTTTGGATATTGCATAAAAACTGCTGGATGGAAACACCAAGAAGTGAGTAAAATCTCCAAAATGTGCATCAAAAACGTATGCTCTCGCTTGAGGTGGATACATTTTGTATTCAATAAGAAATGTGCATGGGTAGCTCAGCGAGTATTGATGCTGACTACCACCCCTGGAGTCATGAGTTTGAATCCAGGGTATGCTGAGTGACTCCAGCAAGGTCTCCTAATCAACCAAATTGGCCCAGTTGCTAGGAGGGTAGAGTCACATGGGGTAACCTCCTCATGGTCACGATTAGTGGTTCTCGCTCTCAGTGGGGCACATGGTAAGTTGTGCGTGGATCGCAGAGAGTAGCATGAGCTTCCACATGCTGTGAGTCTCTGCGGTGTCATGCACAATGAGCCACGTGATAAGATGTGTGGATTGACTGTCTCAGAAGCTGTGGCAGCTAAGTCTTGTCCTCCACCATCTGGATTGAGGTGAGTAACCTTGCCAACATGAGGACCTACTAAGTAGTGGGAATTGGGCATTCCAAACATGGGAGAAAAGGGGATTAAAAAAAAGATGAAGAAGAAATGTGTATAAACTAAGATTGAAACACATTTACTGTATAAACTCCTATTAAATTTATTAAAAATACAAGATGTGCATCAAAAAAGTCATGTGACTGAATAACTCATTCATAACTAAACTAACCAGCAAACCAGTCATCACATCTGAAATGTTTTTCTGGTCATCCTGAAATATCGGTGTACGGTATACAAATTGACCTGTGCCAAAGAGCAAGTTTATTGACACTTTTGAAAAATATATTATAGATCTGCATGGTAAAGACATAAGGAAAAACACTGATCTGTATATATATATATATAACTGGATTGCTCATGACGTCACAACAGTGAAGCTTCTGCGCTGCCATCTTTGTATTCCCTAGCATTCTGTATTCCTATGGGTCTCAATGGGAAATCATCTGTTTTGGTGAGTAATTTTTACCCATCCAGTCACTTTAAAAAAAAAATTGAAGTCTGTATATACAGCATCACAATGCAATCTTCCAATACATGTAATTAGTTATTTATTTGGACTCTAATTATTTTCCCCCTGCTTATTCTCAGTGTGAGCATGTTATGTTACTCTTTATTGCAGCAGCATTACCTTCAGCGGTGCACGTGTTACCTCAGTAGTTCAAGTTTAAGAAACTGAGGTAAGATCAGTAGACATTTTCAAACAGGCTTTAAAGTGTTTATTCTGAATACATAATTATGCTTTGTAACTTCTGATTAGGTTGAACATTCATTGTGGTTATTTTCTTAGGCTAAATGAATATTAGCCATGTAGCTAACATTAGCTTAGGAAAATAACCACAATGAATGACAGTATAACTTACCAAGTTAGCTTTTTTGGTCAAGTTGAATATCTATTTGCAGATCAACACCGGTGATACAACTGATGAATATAACATGGGCTTGCATTAATTCTCCGTGTATGATTTGTACTTTTTGCAGTGCAGGCCTGAATATGGCCCAGCTCACGGGCATAATTTCTAAAGTGGTCAACTGGAATTGACGAGGAGCACATGGATACTGTAGAAGTTAAACAAGGTAAGTTTGCAGTTTGGATTTCATTAATCATCCAACTGAATGTTAGATAAAACCGGAATTGGTTTGCAACAGAGGAAAAGTTGTATGAGGAGACAGTTGTCAGCCTGGCTTCACTGAAGAGCTATTTTAACAGGTAAGAGAATAGACAACAATAACTGAGTAAAAAAGATTATACTATCTGTTTTTATTTGCAATGAAGATACTTTTGCAGCATGCAGTATAACAATAGTCTTATACAATTACTCTGTTTCAGACAGTTATAACTTTTAATTTTAATAGGAAAAAAAATCTAAATTCTGTCATCATTTACTCAACCTCATGTCCTTCCAAATCCATATGACTTTCTTTTGCAGAACCCAAAAAAATAAGGTATTTTGTATTCCATATAAGGAAAGTAAATGGTGAGCAAAATAGCTTGTTTTGGTCACCATCGACTTTCATTATATGGACAAAAACATTCTTTAAAATATCATCTTTTGTGTTCCACAGAAAAAGTCATACAGGTTTGGAAGGACATGAGTTTGAGTAAATAGCTGTGTGAGGTCTTACATAAGTTGGGATGTAAAGTTCACACTAAGGGCTTAGTAACTACTAGTTAGTTTGTAACTAATTCAGTGCTTAATTTGGTTGCACCACCTGTTCTTAAGGCAAGACTTAACTAGTAGGTCGTAAGCTCTCCGTAAAGTAATACGTAGTCGCATAATATGACGTTTACCTATATTGATCCAATAAGCAGCCTTAAAATTTGTATACAGAAGTGTTAAAAAGCCGTGAATTTCAGTTTGATGTTGTTACGGTTGATGTTCAAACCTTGTTTGTTCACGTAACTGTCAGCTGTAATAAATTATATCCCCATTAAAATACGATACGTAATAAAAGTAGACCTGATAAATGGTACATTTGCCCTGTGTAAATAACACTATATAGGAACTGTATCTAAAATAAATAAGGGGTGATAAATAAATACTAATACAACAGGCTGGAAAAACAGACATTTATTCATTTTAATATCCTATATATATTTTGAATGTTGAAACATGACACCGGGCAACGCACCCTGAAAACTGCACCGTTAGATCGGTTTCATGCTGAAGAGCCACTTAAAAGTAAGTTTGTTTTTTTTCTCTCTCTCGTAAATGTCAACATCATACTGTATGTCAAAATGATTGATGCCTGTCATGTAAAACATGAGCTCATTGATGTCATAAAATATCAGTCTGCTTTTTTATTCCATCAGTTACGCCTGGTCGGAGTCTTCCGTAAATATTTAGTTTATACGTAGGGTTACTTTCTACCTAAATTTAATGGTGCAACACTCAAATATTTAGTAGTGCGTAAATTGTGACTTAGTGCCCATTTACGCCACAACTAGGCTAAGTTGTAACTTATGTACAGCTGGTGCAACCAGCCCCTGAGCTTTATATCTTAATGATTTATTTATTTTTTTTCAGTACAAGCTTGCCCAGAGTTTTCCTAAACCGTTTGGAGTGTGATGCAGCACATGTTTTCTTGGCAATGAAGTGGAGCCTGATGTTAGTGCAGCTTTCTGCAATGCACTTTGAGTATGAAGATGTGATTGTTGTATGGTTCTAGGTTGAACATGTGTGCCTCAAGTTCCTTGAATGCAGAACCACCATGGAGTTCCAGAACCTTTATGGGGACAGAGATGGGCCTTGTGAGTGTGTGCTGTTGAATACATTTCTCAGCTGTCTTGCAGACTTTCAGGACACTGTCTGACGGTCTGATAAGTCCAACTCGGGACTTAATGTCGATCAGTGTGTTCATCTTGGGAAGAGCTCTCGACACTGAGTGCTGATAAACAGGTAGTGCACTGAATCTTCTTCATAGTTGTTTTAACTACAAAGCCTGCTATGTACCCCACCACAGCCTCTTTGAACATGGACAAGCTGGGAAGACTTACAGTGATGTTTTTCACTGTGTCTTCTTTTTCAGGCTGAATGTCACTTTGCCTGAAATGCCAGCATATCAGAAGGTTTTGCCTCCAGTATCACTGTGCTATCCGGTGGAGAACAGTTGCCACTAGCTCTGATGGCATGTCTTGCTACCATTCTTTTGAAAGCTGACTTAAATTGCCTTGCTGTGGGATTGTTATTAAATCCATTAGCAGATTTGTCCCCACAAATCTTCAAATTTTTATTGTATTGTTCAGTTTAATAGTCAATTTTTGTGTGTACTTGGAAGCTTCTGTTATTGAACAAATATATATATATAGATATATATATATATATATATATATATATATATATATATATATATATTATATATATGTGTGTGTGTGTTTGTGTGTGTGTGTGTGTGTGTGTGTGTGTATGATTTCCTTGAGTGTGCATATGTCAATAAACCTCTTTCTGATTATGATTTAATAGATCAGGGGATTGTTGAAATAATTAAATGCTCACAAGCTTGTATGTACATATTCCAGAAATGAATGCAAATGCATGGGATAATTCCATTAAGTAAAGGTAAATTCATGTACATACTGCATACTGAACATTTTTTTATTTGGTTCTTCTGGATTTATTCTGAAGAGGTACTGTCTGGTTACAATATCAACACACAAAGCTTTTTATTAACAATCACTGATCTCAGTGATTATAACTTTAAAACCTACTGATGTGCATGCCCCGACCCCCCCAGAACTGATGTCACTTTGCTTAAATGAGTTCACATTTACTATATAATCTAGTCAAAAAAAGAGTTAATAATGCTGACAAATTATACAAATGTATAATTTGTCAACATTAGGAACAATTTTGAACAGCACACTATATAGTAAATGTGAACTCATTTAAGCAAAGGTAAGTCAAACACACAGGTGGGGTCAATGAGCATCAACAGGTTAAAACTATGAAGGCAGAGAAACGTTCCATCCTGTAAAAATCTGCACATGTCGCTATTGGATACTTTTGCTTTAAAAAAGGCGTAATTTATACACTTTGACGTTGTATTTTTACTGTTGATTATTAAAGATTATGATTGTTATGCCCACTCTACATGGTGATAACGACTCATTTGTGCTTAGTCTGTATAAATTACAACCTGTGGGCACTTTTGCCACATCCTTTAGTAAGCATTGTTTCGCGGTTAAATGCCGCACATCGGGTCATATTGAGAGAGTTCGTCTTTTGATGGTCGATGATGGTAAGATGGCCGGCAGAGCACTTCCGGTGGCTTCACCTACTGCTGGCAGTTTAGAATTCTGTGAGCGATCCAGTTATATATATAGATCAGTGAGGAAGAAGGAACGCACACACATAGTGCTCCCAGAACTGTGTGACACGCTGTCGCTTCCAGACACGAGACAACTTCTTTACATTGTTGTTTGTCTGTGTGCTATAAACCGCAATATTTTATTAATAAAAGAGTAACAGAGGGGGGCCTGGGTAGCTCAGCAAGTAAAGACGCTGACTACCACACCTGGAGTCACAAGCTCAAATCCAGGGCATGCTGAGTGAATCCAGTCAGGCTTCCTAAGCAACCAATTCGCCCAGTTGCTAGGGTAGGTAGAGTCACATTGGGTTTACCTCCTCATGGTCACCATAATGTTGCTCTCACTCTCAGTGGGGAGCATGGTGAGTTGTCCATGGATGCCACAGAGAATAGCATGAGCCTCCACATATACTAGGTCTCCACAGTAACACACTCAACAAGCCATGTGATAAGATGCATGGACTGACAGTCTCAGACTCAGAGGCAACTGAGATTCATCCTCTGCCACCCAGATTAAGGCGAGTCACTACACCACCACAAGGACCTAGAGCACATTGGGAATTGGGCATGCCAAATTGGGGAGAAAATCCCCCAAAAATACATAATAAATAAATAAAAGAGTAACAGTGGCTACAATTTTTCCAGAAGTGACAATTTTGTTCCTTTGAACACATGGGATTGAAATGCGGCTTTATTCATACATTGTTTTTACGATATTATGGTTTTTCACATGTATGAAATTTGCGAACGCACCCAACCTAAAGATACCTATAAAAGGCATAAAACATGAATGTAATTGTTTCTTGAGGTTCAATATATTAAAATAGCCTTTAAGGGACATTTGTGTTTCAGATTTGTATGAAGCCACATCCCGCCTCAGAATAAAAAAATAAAAAAGGTAATTATGAGTTTTTATCTTACAATTGTGATTTTAAATCTCGTACATTTTACATGTGAAATTGCAAAGAATAAATGTTTAATTGTGAGATATAAAGTCACAATTGCGACATATAACCTCACAGTTACGAGAGGAAAAAATCCTCAATTGTGAGACATAGACACAATTGTGAGATTTAAAGTAAGAATGATCTTTTTCTTTTTATCCAAGGTGAGATCAAAGCGATATTTAGGATTTAGATAAACTAATATAAATGGCTACCGCTGTAATACAATTTCAAACATAAAATGTATTTTATTTTATTTTTTATAATTTTTACATTACTTTAGATATCATAATCTCTTTCCTCTTGAAGCCAAACTTTGACTATACAAGGCAACCTAGTATAGACTACTTTAAATTCGCACTTAGTGTGTTATTTTCGTAAATCTGGCAACACATTTAACTTTTCATTGTCGCTGTAATTCTTCTGGGGTTCCATTTACACTATTTCTTATTCATTATGACGAAGTAATTTAGTGCCTCTATATTTTAGGCTAAATGGACCCATCTACAGTTTACATACACATTTAACAACCTTAAAATATTTAAATGACATTAATATGTCATCTCCTTCGAAACATGACTGAAATGCTGTTTGGGGATTTGTTTTGCTTACTGAACTGAAGAGAAAATTATAAGACTCGTTTTAAAAAGTGATTCAATAGGCTGCTGTTGAATAGCTAGGTGGCTAACAACAATAACTAACGTTGGTAAGTTTAAGCGACGTTGATTTATTATACGCTACATATGGTTCAAGTACAATACACGCATCAGTTCTCATTTTAAAACATTAGAAAAAAATTAGGATTTATAATAAAACAAGAGCGTTGACCATGTATGTGAATATAATTCATGTATCGGGCCAGTGGCGCAATGGATAACGCGTCTGACTACGGATCAGAAGATTCCAGGTTCGACTCCTGGCTGGCTCGGTTCTTTTGAACTATGAATCATTGAGTCGTTTGCCCAGAGCTTTAGTTCGAGGCCCTGACACAACCTAATAATAATATTAACAGTCACCTTCTTTGAGACACGAACGAAATGATTTCTGGTGATCTGTTTTGCTTACTGAACTAAAGTGAACATTATAAGATTTGTTATATACTAGCTAGGTTTCTAACAACAACAATAACTAGCGTCTGTAATGAAGATTTCTTTATTAGCTATAAACTTCCTTTGGATCAGGTACAATTCAATCCTCGTTTTCATTTGACAACTGAGAAACTTCCAATTCCATGCAGATATAATAAAATAACGCCGTTCCATCAACACTATAGTCAGAGTTTCCGGCTGTGAACATGAGTCACGTATCGGGCCAGTGGCGCAATGGATAACGCGTCTGACTACGGATCAGAAGATTCTAGGTTCGACTCCTGGCTGGCTCGGTTCTTTTAAACTATGAATCATTGAGTCGTTTGCCCTTAGCTTTACGTATTTCCCAGACAATGATAGAAATACGTTGCAGGACATACAGTAGACGGACTTGAAGATTCAAATTCATTTAATTCATCGCAGGTGTCAAGAACAGTTCATTTGTTACAACTGAACTCATTCCTTTAACATTTTAATACGTTTCACCACATCAGTTATCTTCATTTGCAGTTATGAAGGAAAATCATAATCTTGTAAACACAAATTCTTTGTAAATATGTAGAAATATTTGAAACATTAATATTGTATCTGAATCAATGCAGCAGCTAAATACTGCAAGTGTACGTTCAGTTCGTGTATTGGGTCAGTGGCGCCTCCAGCAACCTGTCAGTACAGCTAATTTCTGGTAGAGATATCCAGAAATAGCCCAATCACGGCCCGCATCGCTACTAAGAATATTTTAAGAATTAACCAATCAGGCGCGTGTCCCTACTTGCTTGCAATCACGGCCCGTACCGCTAAATGGATTCTTCGAGGAATTGACCAATGAGGCGCGTGTCGCTACCTAGTTGCAAAGAGGAATTGACCAATCAGCAGAAGAGCGATGCTGCAGCGGGTGTTATAACAAACATTTCGTTCGGTGCACAAGTGTTTCTTCTGTGTTTATTTAAAGTTATATATTTTTATATGATTCTTCTTCTTCTAATTATTATTATTCATAAATTATTCATTAAGGAATAGTTACAGTTATCTTCATTTGCGTTTATGAAGGAAAAACATATCCAAAAGAAAAAATTTTCCTAATAGAACTTTTTAGTTAAAACTGACATCGGGTCATATTGTTTAGTGTTTTATTAAATATTTGATCAAGTATATTGAGCAAGACCCTTACCATGAAACCCTCAATCTATTTGAATTTCAGCCGACATTGCCATTGAATAGAAAATAACCGCTTGTGATTTCGATTAAATTTGTCGGATTAATTTTATTATTTTTTTTTTTTTTTTATTTTTTTTGAACGAATGATCCAGGAACTCCTGCCTTTAGAAAAGTAACAGTGATACCAGTTCCCATTTCAGTCTTGTCTTGTGCTCAGAATCAATGGCTCAGAACCGCCGCGAGAGGTCAGTAGAACTGCACAACTTGAGAGAGGCATTGAAATGGAATTTTGGAGAATGATTACTGGAAGCAGTACAGTAAACTATTAAGATGTTTATAAACGTGTTTTTTGTAACCTTTTGGGGTCATTTTGAGGGAATAAATTAATTACCTTGAGTAATATAATGTAATCTTCTACCAATTAAATTCTACATGATATAATATATTTTGTAATGGGACTCATTTTACAACTATACCAACCCTGTTTGTCTGGGAAATATAGTCATACGGACAAACGACTCAATGAATCAAAGTTCAAAAGAAACGAGCCAGCCAGGAGTCGAACCTAGAATCTTCTGATCCGTAGTCAGACGCGTTATCCATTGCGCCACTGGCCCGATATGCGAGCAAAGCACACACAGTTATTCACAGGTATTCAGCTGTAGCACTGATTCAGATACGCTATTAACGTTTTAAATATTTCTACATATCTGCAAAGAATTCGTTTTTACAAGATTTCCTTCATAACTGCAAATGAAGATAACTGATGTGGTGAAACGTATTCAAATGTAAAATGAATGAGTTCAGTTGTATCAAATCACTGTTCTTGACACCTGCAACGACTTAAATGAATTTGAATCTTCACTTCCGTCTACTGTATGTTTGTCCTGCAACGTGATTCTATAAGTGCCTGGGAAATACGTAAAGCAAAGGGCAAACGACTCAATGAATCAAAGTTCAGAAGAACCGAGCCAGCCAGGAGTCGAACCTAGAATCTTCTGATCCTTTGTACATACAAGGACTCAGTGTATTGTATTAATTCAAAGACATATTTTATTATAAATATGTAGAAAGCTCAGTCTTTTTATATTATCCAACACATCCTACCTCTTCTGCCATTACATTCCCTTGCACTTTATATAACCGATTTGTATTTAGATTTGCACTACGTATGTGTGTGTGTGTGTGTGTGTGTGTGTGTGTGTGTGTGTGTGTGTGTGTGTGTGTGTGTGCATGTATGTATGTATCTATGTATATATATTCATCATATATATGTATGTATGTATGTATGTGTGTGTATGTGTTTGTATGTATGTATGTGTATATATATCCCATCATCAGCAAATGCTTTGAGAGACTAATCAGAGATTACATCTGCTCTGTGCTGCCTCTCTCATTTGACCCATTGCAGTTTGCTTACCACAACAACCACTCCACTGATTATGCCATTGCATCTACAATACACACTGCTCTCTCCCACCTGGAAAAAAAGCCCGCTGTGCAGCTGGATCCTGGACTTCCTGTCAAGCAGACACCAGGTGGTTAGAATAGGCAGCAACATCTCCTCATCACTGACCCTCAACACTGGAGCCCCGCAGGGCTGTGTTCTCAGCCCACTCTTGTATTCTCTGTACACACATGACTGTGTGGCAACACATAGCTCCAATGCCATCATTAAGTTTGCTGATGACACGACGGTGGTAGGTCTGATCACTGACAATGATGAAACAATGGACTCTGACACACTGGTGTCAGGAGCACAACCTCTCCCTCAACGTCAGTAAGACAAAGGAGCTTGTGGTGGACTTCAGAAGAAAAGACAGAGAACACAGCCCCATCACCATCAATGGAGCACCAGTGGAGAGAGTCAACAGCTTCAAGTTCCTGGGTGTCTACATCACTGAGGAACTCACATGGTCCATCCACATTGAAGCCGTTGTGAAGAAGGCTCATCAGCACCTCTTCTTCCTGAGACGGCTGAGGAAGTTTGGAATGAACCGCCACATCCTCACACGGTTCTACACCTGCACTGTAGAGAGCATCCTGACTGGCTGCATCTCCGCCTGGTACGGCAATAGCACCACCCACAACCGCAAAGCACTGCAAAGGGTGGTGTGAACTGCCAGACACATCATCGGAGGTGAGCTTCCCTCCCTCCAGGACATATATACCAGGCGGTGTGTGAAAAAAGCTCGGAGGATCATCAGAGACTCCAGCCACCCGAGCCATGGGCTGTTCTCACTGCTACCATCAGGCAGGCGGTATCGCAGCATCAGGAGCCGCACCAGCCGACTCCATGACAGCTTCTTCCCCCAAGCAATCAGACTTTTGAACTCTTGATCTCCCACGATCAAATACATCAGCACTGCACTTTATTACTCTTACTCTTATATCTCACACCGGACTGTCATAAATTATATTATTATTTTATTATATTCTCTCTTAACAACTTACTATCAACCGACAGCCTGAATGTCAATACAGTACAATACAACCTACTGTACATTCTATATATACTATATATACTTTTTTGTTGTATTGTGTGTATTGTATACTGTACAGTGTATGTTATTATTTGTATATTGTGTTGTGTGTAATTATGTGTATATTAGACTTTAATTGTGTTGTGTTAATCTGATGTTTATTGTAAATTCGTATATGTCTCATCACTTTCACCACTGCTATGTTGCTCGGAACTGCACCCAAGAATTTCACACACTATTGCACTTGTGTATATGGTTGTGTGACAATAAAAGTGATTTGATTTTATATATATGTGTGTGTGTGTGTGTGTGTGTGTGTGTGTGTGTGTATATATATATATATATATATATATATATATTCAATATTATCTATTTTTTATTCAATTTTAATTATTTTTTAAAAGTCATGTTGCTGTTTTTGTATTGTTGTTCACTGTTGTACACCAAGACAAATTCCTTGTATGTGTAAGCATACTTGGCAATAAAGCTGATTCTGATTTACTAGTCATAAAAACAAAAGTGTGTGTCAAGTATCTAATTTAAATGTTACATAACACACTTCTAACATTATTGCCCCTTATGTTTTCGATTCAACATAGACTATATTTATGTGTGTAGTATCAATTAGATGAGGAGAGCGCGTTTTAAGAGTATGAACATTAAAATGATTCAATAATAGTGTCAACTGTAGTCGCCACATGTTCAGAGAAGCACATGGCCAGCAGCCTGAAGATTTCTGCTCAAGAATAATGTCAACAACAGTACATGAGACAGTTCTCATAGGAATCTGCGATGGAGCTATTGACAAGAAGAAAAACACGTCGTATTTTACTAACAAAATTGGAGATAGTCCGGTAAAGAAATGTTACTTATATTAAACTACCTAATCGAAATGTGTACATATACTGAGTGCTTATATGCTAACTAAAGAAAGCTAAAGAATGTTTCTGACATCTAAACTTCTAGTGAGTTATAAACTGCTTAGCCATATGAAAGAATTGATGTCAGTTGATTTGGTTTGCTCGCTAAAGTAAATATTAAAATACCAGATTTAATAATCTGCTTCAAATTCGGCTATGGTGGCTAACTATGCTAACTCGTTTCTGTAAAATTAGTCTGGGTTGATAATTACAAACGACCTTTAATTGAGCTACTTGAGACAGCATATTGTAAACACTAATCCTGTGCAGATATGTAGAAATATTAATATAATATCTGAATCAATGCTGCTGCTAAATAACCCAACTGTACGCTAAGTTTGTATC
The DNA here is from genome assembly GCF_019703515.2 of Myxocyprinus asiaticus. Lineage (NCBI taxonomy): Eukaryota > Metazoa > Chordata > Actinopteri > Cypriniformes > Catostomidae > Myxocyprinus > Myxocyprinus asiaticus. Next base: position 24,823,795 of record NC_059389.1, on the reverse strand, counting down.
TCGGAGCAGTGACGCAACGGATAACGCGTCTGACTATGGCTCAGAAGCTTCCTGGTTCGGTTCTTTTGAACTTTGATTCATTGAGTCGTTTGCCCTTAGCTTTAGTTTCGTGTCACTGCCAGCCTGACACACAACCTAATAATAATATTAACAGTCACCTTCTTTGAGACACGAACGAAATGATGTCTGCTGATTTGTTGTGCTAACTGAACTAAAGTGAACATTATAAGATTTGTTTATAAAATTTATTAAAATAAAAAGTTGTACATTGTTAGTTTATTTTAGTTCACAATGTATTAACTAATGTTGCCTTACAACTTGTAATAAAAAATGTACTAGTATGTTGAAATTAGAATTAACTGAGAATAAGTGCTGTAGAAGTATTTTTTTTTTATTGTTAGTTCATGTTAACTAATCTACTTAACTATTGTAAAGTGTTACCCCAGCTTATTTGAATTATTAGGTCCACGTTCGTATAAATGGTAACGTATACAGTAACTGGAAAATAATAATAAAACAAATTAAGCAGGACATTTACCTAAAGTTGAAAAAGTCTTAAATGTTTCAGCTTTACCGTTTTTGCATTCCTTACAGCGCCATAACCACCGTAGACACTGAGGGAGACATGCCCCCCTCCCCCATATTCATAATAGTGGTCTACTGATATGGGTTTTTCCCATGTTTGATTATTAAATAATTACATTTGGTCTCCCCCAATCCTGAATATGTGGTTACATCCTTGATTTCTTAAAGAGTTTCAATATAGGTTTTGAGGTCAGTATTGCACAACACAGCATACAAAGGCATAAATTATATATATATATATATATATATATATATATATATATATATATATATATATATATATATATATATATATATATATAATTTATTATTAAACTGCATTATTACATTGTAATAGCATTAAATAGAGAGGCCATTCACTAGAGGTTCAACGTTTTGTAAAGTTATATTATGTGTTTAAAAAGTTCTGGTTAAGGCTAATATATCACTAGGAATTATACTGATTACGATGGCAAAATTCTTTTCACTTACGGCTAAATTATATTTGAAGAAAATATTAACCCCTAAAACTGCATTTTTGTGCTGCCGCCCACAATTTTTCACACTCAAATTTACAGATTCACCATTCACACATACTGTGGACTAATTGCAAAAATTTGTCAAATTTAGAAAGCTGAGATCCTCCTCTTTGTGGTGACATATAACATTTTATCATCAATAGTCAAAAACATTTCTGATGATTTGTTTTGCGTTATTTTCCTGCTGGATGGCGTATTTTGTTCTGGACATCTAAGATATAATATTAGATAATTCAGCCAAGCAAGCTCACAGACAAATGGCTAATGTTTCAGAAAACTGCCTAAGGTAAAAGCAGATATAACATTTTTAGTTATTTGGGGCTTACAGCAGCAGTTATCGGAGCATAAATGAGACGTTTGTATTTAATGACTAAAAGTAATCATATTTCACTTTGTGATTCTTTTGAAAATCTTTCAAACTGTGGTATCGGAGCAACAAAATTAACATTGGAGTCACATTCCTGAGAGTGAGACCTTTCATTAGATATATGATTTGTCCATTTCGATGCTATGTGAAGGACTTTTATTTTTATATAAATATTTCTACCCCATTATCTCTAGAGAGCGCTGCTTTCCAACGCAAATGTTTTGAGGCCTTATTTTGTAATTTTAAGTAACATAAATGCAGTAGTGATGGTTATCTCAGAAAAGTTCAGATTCTAAGCTTTCAAATGATACCTCATTTGCCTGACTTATGTATATGGAAACGTAAACTTTTAAGCGTAAACTTATTTAGCAATATAGCGCCCCCAGAGTTAAGGGGTTTTAATAGATGTACAATTGCCCATTTGTGTCAATATGTTGCTAAAATAGGTTTTGCCACTATCGTTGTTTGAAGATGTTTTTCTATAGTTTTTTTGTGTTTTCTTCAACTACATACAGAGCAGGCACTTAAACTAAATTCTGTCCTTACTAGCCAAACAGACATTTCAATAACCATCATGAAAACAAGTTACCCAAAACTGTTATTTTAACCTGTGGCTTTTATTGTATTTTTAATCATTTCAGGACCTTCATCCCATAATCACTCTCCAACATCCCATGTGCACACTTTGCCAGAGAGGTCTCTCACATGTTGTGCAAGTCTACTGCCCTCTTGCAGCCTCTCTTTACCACAGAACCATCAATATATTCACCTGCGCCAATCCACAGTGTTATGGCAAATCAGAAAGGTAACAAGCCATGATTTTTAATGTGATATTATTATCATTCCTGAGTTTACTCAGAACGTTTATTTTGCCGCATACTGACCATGTCGCCTCTAAACATCTAGCTGGATTGTCCTGCGCTCCCAGTGCCTGGATGAGGAAATCAAAGCGTTATCAGGGAGCCAGGATGACAAAAGCACACTTTGTAAAGAATCTGCAATGTCTAGAACAGACTGGTGTGATAAAGCTGATGATTGGGGAATGGATGATGAAGAGCAAGACACTATTGCAGAAAGCAGTGCACAGACCAGTGCAGACACAGTACAAATGCAAACCGACAGTATTAATGATGGAATGGATGTCAGTAGAAAGCTTGAAGGCCTTTGCATTGATGGAGGTGTGGATCATAAAAGCACCCTCCAGCCCAGCGAAATGCCAATTTTCCAGCCATTTTACATTAGTGTTATGGAGGAAACAGACCTAGATGGATTTCATGATACAGATCATGAAAAAAATCTGCTTAGAGAGTATGAGGAAAGAGAGGGAGTGATTGTAGGAGAGATTAGGAGGTGAGAACTGTCCATTGTTCATTAAAAAATTAACCCGTGTAGTTAACTCAGCAACTCTGTTTTTATATTTTTGGTTCATCCTGTGTTTTCTTTCTTTTTTTCAGTTGTGAAAGTGCAGAAGCACCAGAGGAATATGAGAAAGCCAAAGCCAAGCATGGAGATGAAGTGTTCACAAGATTCATGAAGAAAATCTCTCTTTGTCCAGAACAAGTGTTACGGTGACTAAACATTTTTAAGTTACTGTGAATTAATTACTCATGTTTTAATCAAATGTGTTACCTCTCACCTTATACATACAGTTGGAGTGGATCACCTCTATTTATAATGGAGCCACCTTCCAATTTTAATCAAATGGTGCCTTGCTGTGGTAACTGTGGCAGCCCGAGAATTTTTGAGTTTCAGCTCATGCCTGCATTGGTCAGCTTACTCTGTAGTGCAGACATAAATTCAGGTTAGTAGTACAGATGAAGATAATCTTTAAAAAAAAAAGAAATTTTTTATTGTTGTAAATTTTGCAGCACTTGCACACATTGGATAAGCTGGCAACAACGCAGGTAAAGGTGTTTGCATGCAACACGAAATCTGGGCAATGGGCAAAAATCTGTGTCGATCGGTTTATGCTTAAACGTTTATGACCTTACCACGATAAATGATCAACATTTAATGCATTTGCACACGTTGTCAGTTTAAGATTGTGCATGTAAACACTTGCAATATTTTATAGGTAATTTTATTATAGTATGTTTTAGATCTGTATTCATTTTTTACAAATTCCATTGACTTTCTCAGAGACTGCACTGGAGTTTGGAACAGTTCTGGTGTACACTTGCAGAAACAGTTGTTGGAAATCTGGATCAACGGTTCCAGTGGAAGAGTTCCTCTTTGTTCAGCCCGACCCAGACCAAATGCTCTTCAAATGACAATATGAACTAACACAATAAAAATCAATGAAACATACTTTATCTGATGTTTTAATAGTTCCATTTGGTCTATTATTATGGTGCTCTGAGGGAATTGTGATATGAATAGTTTTGATCTGAAATTAGTGGTTGACAGTCAGTTGATCAAAAACAACAAGAAACAGACATTTAATTGTAATTACACATAATACACTTGCAGTAAAGGCTGTGTCACTTCACTCTCATTTATATGCGCCAGGGCTGGACTGGGAGTAAAAATCGGCCCTTCAAAAATACAGCCAATCCGGCCCACATGTTCCCACATGATCGTTTTGACGTCCGACCGGTGGTGCGGCTGGTGACGGATATGCTGTGTGGCTTATGAGTGCTGTTTCATCACACTTTAAGTATTTTGAGTGGCCCACTACTCGACTGACCAGCCCACCAGTAAAAGTCCAATGCCCTGGTGCCCGTGATTGGCAGTCCACCCCAATTATTTAGGAGACAGTACTTTTAACACTTGTTCAGCATATCAATTATACATGTAAACAACAAACATGTAATAACATATACAGTATATATGCAATATAATATATGCAATTTCAAGACAAAATATTGATATGATGGTATAGCCTTTATGGAATTTGTACATTTTAAAAAAAGCTTAAGTCTGACCAAAATTATATATACAGTTGTGCTCAAAAGTTTGCATACCCTGGCAGAAATTGTGAAATTTTGGCATTGATTTTGAAAATATGACTGATCATGCAACAAAAACTGGCTTTTATTTAAGGATAGTGATCATATGAAGCCATTTATTATCACATTGTTGTTTGGCTCCTTTTTAAATCATAATGATAACAGAAATCACCCAAATGGCCCTGATCAAAAGTTTACATACCCTTGAATGTTTGGCCTTGTTACAGACACACAAGGTGACACACACAGGTTTAAATGGCAAATAAAGGTTAATTTCCCACACCTGTGGCTTTTTAAATTGCAATTAGTGTCTGTGAATAAATAGTCAATGAGTTTGTTAGCTCTCACTTGGATGCACTAAGCAGGCTAGATACTGAGCCATGGGGAGCAGAAAAGAACTGTCAAAAGATCTGCGTAACAAGGTAATGGAACTTTATAAAGATGGAAAAGGATATAAAAAGATATCCAAAGCCTTGAAAATGCCAGTCAGTACTGTTCAATCACTTATTATGAAGTGGAAAATTCGGGGATCTCTTGATACCAAGCCGAGGTCAGGTAGACCAAGAAAGATTTCAGCCACAACCGCTAGAAGAATTGTTTGGGATATAAAGAAAAACCCACAGGTAACCTCAGGAGAAATACAGGCTGCTCTGGGAAAAGATGGTGTGGTTGTTTCAAGGAGCACAATTCGACGATACTTGAGCAAAAATGAGCTGCATGGTCGAGGTGCCAGAAAGAAGCCTTTACTGCACCAATGCCACAAAAAAACCTGGTTACAATATGCCCGACAACACCTTGACACACCTCACAGCTTCTGGCACACTGTAATTTGGAGTGACGAGACCAAAATAGAGCTTTATGGTCACAACCATAAGCGCTGTGTTTGGAGAGGGGTCAACAAGGCCTATAGTGAAAAGAATACCATCCCCACTGTGAAGCATGGTGGTGGCTCACTGATGTTTTGGGGGTGTGTGAGCTCTAAAGGCATGGGGAATCTTGTGAAAATTGATGGCAAGATGAATGCAGCATGTTATCAGAAAATACTGGCAGACAATTTGCATTCTTCTGCACGAAAGCTGTGCTTGGGACGCTCTTGGACTTTCCAGCACGACAATGACCCTAAGCACAAGGCCAAGTTGACCCTCCAGTGGTTACAGCAGAAAAATGTGAAGGTTCTGGAGTGGCCATCACAGTCTCCTGACCTTAATATCATCGAGCCACTCTGGGGAGATCTCAAACGTGCGGTTCATGCAAGATGACCAAAGACTTTACATGACCTGGAGGCATTTGCCAAGACGAATGGGCAGCTATACCACCAGCAAGAATTTGGGGCCTCATAGACAACTATTACAAAAGACTGCACGCTGTCATTGATGCTAAAGGGGGCAATACACAGTATTAAGAACTAAGGGTATGCAGACTTTTGAACAGGGGTAATTTCATTTTTTTCTTTGTTGCCATGTTTTGTTTTATGATTGTGCCATTCTGTTATAACCTACAGTTGAATATGAATCCCATAAGAAATAAAAGAAATGTGTTTTGCCTGCTCACTCATGTTTTCTTTAAAAATGGTACATATATTAGCAATTCTCCAAGGGTATGCAAACTTTTGAGCACAACTGTATATATATATACAGGGTTGGGAGGGTTATTTTTGAAATGTATTCCACTACAGATTACAGAATACATGCTGTAAAATGTAATTTGTAACATATTCCGTTAGATTATTCAAGGTCAGTAACGTATTCTAAATACTTTGGATTACTTCTTCAGCACTGGTAGATTTTTTCACTTGTTTTGACTATAAAAACTCTGCCAGTACAGTAAGACAAAAAACATATGCTAAAAATACATTCTCTGAAAAACCTAAATATCTTATGCAGTGTTGTTTCTAAAACAAGATAAATCTAATTGATCTTGTTTTAAGGATTTTTAGATATTTTTTCAGGAAAACAATACACAAATTATTATCAAGAATACGATTTTTGCCCTAATATCAAAGGTCTTACTAGAAAAAAAAAAAAATTATGATCCAACGTGAATTTTCTTGATAAAAAAATATGATCGTGCCTGTGTAACATTGTCATGTATATTTTGTTGATTCATGTCTTTTATTTTGAAAAGTTTAGTTCCTGTTCCCTTGTCATGTGATTTCATGTTTTCCCTCCATGTTCATGTGTCATGTTTTCATTGGTTTATTGTTTAATTATCTTGTTATCAGTTCTGTCTGTTCATTGGTTGATGTTTCCCATGTCTAGTATTTAAGCCCTCATGTTTGCCATTGTGTCTTTGTCAAGTATTGAATTTAACTTTGTAGCCATAGTCAAGCCATAGTCAAGCCCATGTTTTATGTTTTCTTTCACGTTTATAGTTAGTTTTTTTTTTTTTTTTTTTTTGATTATCACGTTTGTAAATAAACTGCACTTGGGTTCTTCATCTTCATGTCATCGTCTTCATCATTGCCATTGCCAGCACTGCCAACTACGTTACAAACATGTGCATGTAAAATGGCTAGAAATAGCATTTTAGCTTAGTGTAAAGCTGACAATTTACACAAGGTTTATTTCTATTTCTTCTGCTCTAAACTTACTTCAAACTTCTCGTATGAATGTCTGCTCGTATGAATGTAACACATCATAAGAGTTTTTCACCGCTGTTCAAATGCTCCTTGGATCACATTTATATGTATAAATGTTTTCCATCTGAAAGGACTAAATATTAAACGAAACAAATGACAATAAAAATTATAAAATTATAACTGAAATATAACCAAATTAAGCAGAACTGAATCAGAATCGAATCAAGAGCTTGTGATTCAAAATCGAATCTGGAGATATTTATCAATACCCAGCCCTAATAGAGATGTTCAGCTTGTAGTACAAAAACCCAGCAGATAATGTCGTTCTACATCATAAATTACACAGTAATAATTTTGAAACTGTATTGGATTACATACTTTTTTTTTTTTTAAACACGGCAGCTTCAAAATTCACGTTGGAGGTATGACTGTGTGTAATTTATGTTGTACAAAAAAAAATGTCCATGTATCGTCAAGTAATGTTTATACCACAGACCTTATTTTACACATAAGTTCAATAACCCCATTATAAAAACCCATAGGAAAATCCCGAAGGAACCCATAGCGAATTAGACTTAGCGGTTCGTCTACAAAATTATGTCACATCTGAACATCTCTATGGGGTCTGAACGGGGGGTCCCCCTTGGCTGTTTGGCTGTCCAACTGAGGGGGGACAAGGAAAATCTAGCAGGGCAATGGCATGTACTTTAGGTGAAAAAAGGTTGGCAAACACTGCTCTGGTGCTCTTAAGAAAACAGAAGAAGGAAACTGACTGAACATTGAGGGACAACATCAGTTGTGCAAATCAGATGCATTGTACAAGTGCATACAAGGTTATGCAAAATAAGTAGATGAATTTATTGGGCACTGTAACCATTAACTGAATGAAAGAACACTGAAAAAGTGGTAACCTTCAGTTGTTACCTTAAGGACCTTGATCTAACCCATCAAATTACTTGCATGTATGAACATACACAATAAACAGATGAGTCAATAGAGACTTAAATTAAAATGTAAGTGCATATACACTACTGGTCAAAACTTTTGAAACAGTTGACTGAAATGTTTCTCATGATCTTAAAAATCTTTTGATCTGAAGGCGTATGCTTAAATGTTTGAAATTAGTTTTGTAGACAAAAATATAATTGTGCTACCATATAAATTTATTTCATTATAAAACTAAAATGTAATAAAAAATAAAAAAAAGTTTTTGAAATTGATGACTTGGACCAAATAATAAAGAAAAGCAGCCAATAAGTGCCCAACATAGATGGGAACTCCTTCAGTACTGTTTAAAAAGCATCCCAGGGTGATACCTCAAGAAGTTGGTTGAGAAAATGTCAAGAGTACATGTCTGCAAATTCTAGACAAAGGGTGACTACTTTGAAGATGCTAAAATATAACACAGTTTTGATTTATTTTGGATTTTGTTTAGTCACAACATAATTCCCATATTTCCATTTCTATTATTCCATAGTTTTGATGACTTTACTATTATTCTAAAATGTAATATATATATATATATATATATATATATATATATATATATATATATATATATATATATATATATATATAAAATAAAGAATGAGTAAGTGTTTCAAAACTTTTTACCGGTAGTGTCCATGTGATAAGTATCAATATAAGGAGATTAGCTCAATGAATTGTATCAGAGCTTTTACATGGTACTTCAAATAATACCATGCTTCTACCAGTGTAACGTGTAAGTCCAAAAACCCATGACATTGTCATGATACATGTCCAATTTAGGGTCAGAGTAATCTGCAAGGGCAGAAACTATGTGTTCAAAATGAAACATTAAACTTTACAACTAAATAATTCATATCAGATAGGCTGTTTTATCAGGATTCTGGAATAGCTGTAGTACTAAAACCCGCCCGTTTTTTGCGCATGCGCTGTGAGTGCAGCGAGCGGCGTTCAATGCTCAGGCTTTTCTCTCGCGAGGAAGGACGCCATTATCGGAATCCTCACAAACAACACGAGAATTCATCATTCACACGGTAATATAAACCAGTTTGACACGCGACACCTCTTGCTCTCCGCGCGATCACGAAATACCGCGCTGCGCATTAAAGAAATGCACTTTAAATGCAGTTTTGTATCAAATGTCTCTTGCATGCTATGAAGGGCAGAACTGCGGCCTAGAAGCATTTCACTGCTGTGCTGAACGCCTTTCTGCTGTTGGTTAGCAGGCGCGAGCTAACAGGCTACACGAGCATGTTAGCTTCAGTGTGCTAGCTGACCCAAATAAATCACTGACTGATTTATTGCATATGAACGAAAGCTATTTAATGGCTTATTTTAGATGTCTGAAAACAGGATGTATTTTCAGCTTTTCTTCTGTTCTAATATTGAATGGTTAACTAGAACTGAACATTGAACATTGTTGAGTATTGCCATCTGATATCATTACTCTGTCATGGTACCACAACAGTACTTTTATTTATTTATTTTTTTATTTTTTATTTACAGCTATAATAGCAATTTAGGTCACTTTAAAATCAGGGTTCCCATGCCATAAACAAAAAAAAACTTGGAAATATAAGGGAATTTTAAAGTTGTGCTTTACAGGATTGGAATTTTTTGTTGTAAATTAGTAACATCTTAAAAAGTTGACGTTTCTATAGTGGAAATGTAATGTTTTCTAGTTAGCCTAAGCTCAAAAATATTTAATTGGCTTGAATTTTATTATTTACTATAATTTTGTGAGTTCAGTCTCTATGAAATTATTTTTAAAATTATTGTCCAATATTCACAAACAACTGTTAAAATCATGGAAATGCAATGGTGCAGGTCAAAAATTAGTTTTGCCCATTAAGGGGCCAAATTTGTCCAGGGGCATTATTTACCTTTATGAGAGACTTTTTTGTCTAACTATATAAATAAATGCTTTTTGTCATCCTTTGATGTTGAATACTTCAATTTAATCATTTAATTAACGTACATTCTCGATGTGGAACCTATAATATAATATTTAAGGTGCACTCAGTAATGTTTTGAAGTTGCCTTACACTGACACCTAGTGGCCTGGGTGCCGCATAATTCAAACAGTAGTTTTCTGTTACCAATGCCACAGTAAACCAGGATTAATTTGATCAATGAATGAATGAATGAAAGCGTCCAATAAAAGGGCAGTTACTGAGATTAAGCGAGTAGTATTCAGCTGGTCATGTGATGCTAATATGGCTGCCCCCATGATCCACACCTGCCCCATGTAGAATAAAAGAGCTTTTATAAGGTTACTGATATGAATGAACTCTTCATCTCACTTGAGTGGTCATGATTTTAAACATATTCAAAATTAGTTTCAAAATTACTATTCATTTCTTTAGAAATAAAACTTTTTAATTGAGGAAAACAATTACTGTGTGAACCTTTAACTTAAAAAATAAAAGTAAAATAGTGTTTAACTAGGCCTAAATATAAAATATAAAAAATATACACTGGAAGCCAAAAGTTTGGAATAATGTACAGATGAAAGTAATTGGTACTTTTATTCACCAAAGTGGCATTCAACTGATCACATTAGATAGTCAGGACATTAATAACGTGCAAAATTACTATTACAATTTGAAAAAATTACTTCAAAGAGTTCTCAGCAAACAGTCCTCCATGTGCAGCAATGACAGCTTTGCAGATCCTTGGCATTGTAGCTGTCAGTTTGTCCAGATACTCAGGTGACATTTCATCCCACACTTCCTGTAGCACTTGCCATAGATGTGGCTGTCTTGTTGAGCACTTCTCACGCACCTTACAGTCTACCTGATCCCACAAAAGCTCAATGGGGTTAAGATCCATAACACTCTTTTCCAATTGTCTGGTGTCCAATGTCTGTTTCTTTGCCCACTCTAACCTTTTCTTTTTGTTTTTCTGTTTCAAAAGTGGCTTTTTCTTTGCAATTCTTCCCATAAGGCCTGCATCCCTGAGTCTTCTCTTTACTGTTGTACATGAAACTGGTGTTGAGCGGGTAGAATTCAATGAAGCTGTCAGCTGAGGACATGTGAGGCATATATTTCTCAAACTAGAGACTCTGATGTACTTATTCTCTTGTTTAGTTGGACATCTGGCCTTACACATCAATTTCTGTCCTTGTTAGAGCCAGTTGTCCTTTGTCTTTGAAGACTGTAGTGTACACCTTTGTATGAAATCTTCAGTTTTTTTTTTTTGGCAATTTCAAGCATTGTATAGCCTTCATTCCTCAAAACAATGATTGACTGATGAGTTTCTAGAGAAAGCTGTTTCTTTTTGCCATTTTTGAACTAATATTGACCTTAGGACATGCCAGTCTATTGCATATTGTGGAAAGTCAAAAACAAACACAAAGACAATGTTAAGCTTCATTTAACGAACCAAATAGCTTTCAGCAGTGTTTGATATAATGGCAAGTGATTTTCTAGTACCAAATTAGCAATTTAGCGTGATTACTCAAGGTGTTGGAGTGATGGATGCTGGAAATGGGGCCTGTCTAGATTTGATCAACAATTACTTTTTTCAAATAGTGATGGTGCTGTTTTGTACATCAGTAATGTCCTGACTATACTTTGTGATCAGTTGAATCCCACTTTGGTGAATTAAAGTACCAATTTCCTTCCGAAACAGCAAAATCTGTACATTATTCCAAACTTTTGGCCGCCAGTGTATACATACATCAATTTCTGTCTAGGCACATACCTTAACATCTTGAAACGATATGAAAATCTATTGAACATTTCCTCTGTTATTGCCCAGGGACAAAAAGATACAGTTCATTTTACACCTGTTGACCATTTGCTACAACATGCACCAATACAGTTGTGCTCAAATGTTTGCATACCCTTGGAGAATTGGTAATATATGTACCATTTTTAAAGAAAATGAGTGAGCAGGCAAAACACATTTCTAATATTTCTTATGGGATTCATATTCAACTGTTGGTTATAACAGAATGGCACAATCATAAAACAAAACATGGCAACAAAGAAAAAAATGAAATTACCCCTGTTCAAAAGTCTGCATACCCTTAGTTCTTAATACTGTGTATTGCCCCCTTTAGCATCAATGACAGCATGCAGTCTTTTGTAATAGTTGTCTATGAGGCCCCAAATTCTTGCAGGTGGTATAGCTGCCCATTCGTCTTGGCAAAATGCCTCCAGGTCATGCAAAGTCTTTGGTCGTCTTGCATGAACCGCACGATTGAGATCTCCCCAGAGTGGCTCGATGATATTAAGGTCAGGAGACTGTGATGGCCACTCCAGAACCTTCACCTTTTTCTGCTGTAACCAAGGTCAACTTGGCCTTGTGCTTAGGGTCATTGTCCTGCTGGAAATTCCAAGAGCGTCCCATGCGCAGCTTTCGTGCAGAAGAATGCAATTTGTCTGCCAGTATTTTCTGATAACATGCTGCATTCATCTTGCCATCAATTTTCACAAGATTCCCCGTGCCTTTAGAGCACACACTCCCCCAAAACATCAGTGAGCCACCACCATGCTTCACAGTGGGGATGGTATTCTTTTCACTATAGGCCTTGTTGACCCCTCTCCAAACACAGCGCTTATGATTGTGTCCATAAAGCTCTATTTTGGTCTCGTCATTCCAAATTACAGTGTGCCAGAAGCTGTGAGGCGTATCAAGGTGTTATTGGGCATGTTGTAACCGGCATTTTTTGTGGCATTGGCGCAGTAAAGGCTTCTTTCTGGCAACTCAACCATGCAGCTCATTTTTGTTCAAGTATCGTCGTATTGTGCTCCTTGAAACAACCACACTGTCTTTTTCCAGAGCAGCCTGTATTTCTCCTGAGGTTACCTGTGGGTTTTTCCTTTGTATCCCGAACAATTCTTCTGGCAGTTGTGGCTGAAATCTTTCTTGGTCTACCTGACCTTGGCTTGGTATCAAGAGATCCCTGAATTTTCCACTTATTAATACGTGATTGAACAGTACTGACTGGCATTTTCAAGGCTTTGGATATCTTTTTATATCCTTTTCCATCTTTATAAAGTTCCATTACCTTGTTACGCAGATCTTTTGACAGTTCTTTTCTGCTCCCCATGGCTCAGTATCTAGCCTGCTCAGTGCATCCACGTGAGAGCTAACAAACTCATTGACTATTTATACACAGACACTAACTGCAATTTAAAAAGCCACAGGTGTGGGAAATTAACCTTTAATTGCCATTTAAACCTGTGTGTGTCACCTTGTGTTTCTGTAACAAGGCCAAACATTCAAGGGTATGTAAACTTTTGATCAGGGCCATTTGGGTGATTTCTGTTATCATTATGATTTAAAAAGGAGCCAAACAACTATGTGATAATAAATGGCTTCATATGATCACTATCCTTAAATATTTTGCATGATCAGTCATATTTTCAAAATCAATGCCAAAATTTCAAAATTTCTGACAGGGTATGCAAACTTTTGAGCACAACTGTAGTTGAAAAAGAAAGGGTTAGGCATCAAACTATGAACATGCATTTAATCTGATATCAGTTTAATTATATCTTTCTGAAATGCAGATTTGAATGATGTCAGAGCAAGATTTGGTGGAGATAGTTCAGATTGCAGTGGCAGATTTGAATCACGAGGGTCATCAAGCAGGTGAGTCCTTCCCCAAGTCAAAAATATGCACATGAGATTTTGGTTTGATAAGAGAAGTTTTAATATCTTAAAGGTGAAGTGTTTAATTTCTGCCCGAATGACTTTCTTTCTTCACAAAAGGAAATGTCTGCATTTCCATAACATTTCCTTTTTTTCTACCACAGAAGAAGGAAAGTCATAGGGGTCTGGAATAACATGAGGGTGAGTAAATGATGATAGAATTTTCATTTCTGTCCATACTATTCCTTTACATTAGATGTCCTGGAGAATAATGAAGAAGCTGATCAACCTGGGAGAAAACGAGCAAGGATGGACAGTAATCAAGATACATCAATTAAGGTATCAAATTAACATTAACAGAGGTTATCAGGTCATGCTGCACAGAATATAAATGGCTTATTCTAGGATGGAAACTTTTGAAAGTCACAGCCTTTATTTCTTCTAACCCTACACTCACAGTCACTGCTGGTATCCATCAGTCAGGCTATCTGCGAGCGACTTGACAGCATGGAGGCTAAACTGCAGGCTCTAGAGGCCACTTGTCGAGGGTTAGTGGAGAAACTGGACATAGTGATGGGGAAGAATCCAGCAACGATCCAGGTGCCTATGTTGGCTGGGTCCCCATTTGGAGCCACTCAGACTTGCGACAAAGTACGCTGGTGAGTGGACTAAAGATGATGCAGGTTTGATTTAAGCAGTAACATTATATTATTTATCAGGTAAACGTTTTACTTGTTTAATAAAGGTAGAAATGTATTATTCCCTTTCAGTGTTGTTCCCCAGACAAACGTCGTAGTAAGTGGAGAAAAGCAAAAGATGCCACGGGAGGAAACGACGCCACGTACCTCCGACTCTTTAGAGAACTTACTGAGCAAGTGAGAGAAAATGAAAGATATTCTCTGTTCTGTAACATTTTTGGGGTTTAATTTATTCAATAGGTGAATATTCTTCTGTTTAAAAGGGGAAAATTGTGTCTGAAAATGCCAAATACAGTAGATTTTGCTTAGTGGCAAATCCTTGGTGTAATAGCACTTTATTATTTTCTGCAGTACTGTTGGGCGGGGAAGACAGAAAACCATTGTGCTGAAGGTTCCAGTCCAGGAAGAGATTCAGGAGGACCAGGAAAGCGGTTCTGAAACGAGCGATTCGGTGTCCAACAGCGGCCAGCCGTCATCTCAGAATGCCAACAATGTGACGCTCATCACTCTGAATTCGGAGGGTAAGATTCAGAAGAGGATTGTGTTTTGTCTTAAAATCTTAGTGAATTGGCTTGACAAGCACAGTTTTCTATCCTGTGTTAGTGGGTTTCCTATTGAAACAGGAAGTTGGGTGTGACAAAGGGCTCGTCCCTCTCTTTTAAATAGCAAAAAGCCTTTAGTTAACGTCACAGTGGAATCAGGGGAATGTCCGTATCACAAACGGTGCAGGACAAGTTGCATGCCAAGTTGAAAAAGAAACAAATTCTTAACGGCAAGTATTAATTGTAGTAATAGTGATGCTTGCCAACTTAGAGAGTTTTTACAATACAAGAAAAACATATCGGTAACACTTAAGGTTGTATTTGTTAACATTAGTTAACATTAGCTAACAATGAACACCACTCTTACAGCATTTAGTTCATGTTAATTTCAACATATAGATTTTTCACATTAAAAGTTGTAAACGTAAGTTGTTACATTAAGTTGTATTAGTTAATGCATTATAAACTAACACTAACTAGCAATGAACACATTTTTATGGCATTTATTAATCTTGGTTTAAGATAAGTTATGCAAAGTTGTATTATAAACTAGCATGAATTAGCAATGAACAATTGTATATTTACAAATTAACATTAACCAAGATTAATAAATGCTGTAAAAAAAATTCCTTGCTAGTTTTGTTTGTTTATAATGCCTTAATTAATACAAATTAATGCAACGTAACTTACCTATACAACTTTTAATGTTAAAAATGTATAGGTATATGTTGAAATTAATATTAACCAAGATTAATAAATGCTGTAATATAATATTGTTCATTGTTAGTTTGTGTTAGTTTATAATGCATTGACTAATACAATTTAACATAACCTAAATATACAACTTTTAATGTTAAAAATCTAATAGTATATGTTGAAATGAACATTAACCAATTAACATTAACCAAGATAAATAAATGCTGTCAAAAATGATTGTTTATTGCTAGTTTGTGTTACATTATAATGCATTAACTAATACAACAACTTAACGTAATTTACCTATACAACCTAAAATATGTTAAAATTAACATAGCCAAGAATAGGCTAATAAATGCTGTTAAAATTATTGGATATTTTTTGTTCGTGTATTTAATGCTTTGACTAAATACATTGTAACACAATTTAACTTACGTAAACAATGTTTAATGTTAAAAATGTATAGGTGTATGTTAAAAATGAACATTAGATTTTATTAATAATAAAAAACGTATACTTTTTATGTTAAAAATGTGTTAGAATATGTTGAAATTAACATTAGCCAAGATTAGGTCAATAAATGTTGTTAAAATTATTGTTTATTGTTAGTTTGTGTTTGTTTATAATGCATTGACTAATACAATGTAATGTAATTTAACTTACGTAAACATTGTTTAATGTTAAAAATGTATAGGTGTATGTTGAAATGAACATTAACCGAGATTAAAACATGCTATAAAAAATTATTGTTCATTGCTAGTTTGTTAGTTTATAATTCATTAACTAATACAACAACTAAACGTAACTTTTAATGTTAGAGGGATAGTTCACCCAAAAATTAAAATGTTCTCATCATTCAGCGGCACGGTGGCTCAGTGGTTAGTACTGTCGCCTCATAGAAAGAAGGTCCTGGGTTTGAGTCCTGGCTCAACTGGGCCTTTCTGTGTGGAGTTTGCATTTTCTCCCCATGTTTACGTGGGTTTCCTTCGGGTGCTCCAGGTTTTCCCCACAAGTCCAAAAACATGCAGGTTAAGTGAATTGGAGACTCTAAATTGCCCCGTAGGCATGAGTGAGAGTCCCCCAGCCACTAGGGGTTGGGTCAAAAAGGGCATCCGGCATAAAACCTCTGCCAAGCCAAATACTGTGGCGACCTCTAACAGGAGCAGCCGAAAGAAGAAGAGAAAGATTTTAGCTCTCTAGTTTCATACAATGCAACTGAATGGTGACCAGAACCCCAAAAGCACCAAAAATCAAATAAAGTCATCATAAAAGTAATCCATACAACTCCAGTGGTTT
Source organism: Myxocyprinus asiaticus (assembly GCF_019703515.2). Classification (NCBI taxonomy): domain Eukaryota; kingdom Metazoa; phylum Chordata; class Actinopteri; order Cypriniformes; family Catostomidae; genus Myxocyprinus; species Myxocyprinus asiaticus. Next base: position 24,806,976 of record NC_059389.1, on the reverse strand, counting down.
AATCAATGTCCCCTGAAGTGATCCAGTTGGTTTTGGGTGAGAACAGACCAAAATGTAACTCCTTTATTACTATACATCTTGACAGCATTCTCCTTGGTGTTCAAGCTCAATTACACTTCCTATCTAGTGCTCTGCACATGCGTCAAGCACTAGGAAGTGAAATCGAACTTGAAATCATGATTGTGCTTAGAGACTGCAATAGCAAGATGTACAGTGAAAACAGAGTAATATTTTGGTCTGTTCTCACCCAGAACTGACTAAATGGCTTCTGAATACATTGATTTAACCACTGGAGTCTGATGGATTACTTTTATGCTGCCTTTATGTGCTTTTCGGAGCTTTAAAGTTTTGGTCACCATTCTCTTGCATTGTCTGGACCTACAGAACTGAAATATTCTTCTACAAATCTTTGTTTGTGTTCTGCAGAAGAAAGAAAGTCATACACATCTGGGATGACATGAGGGTGAGTAAATATTGAGAGAATTTTAATTTTTGGGTGAACTATCCCTTTAAAAATGTTTTAGAATATGTTGAAATTAACATTAGCCAAGATTAAAAATGCTGTTAAAATGATTGTTTATTCTTAGTTTATGTTAGTTCTTAATGCATTGACTAAATACATTGTAATTTACATATACAACTTTTAATGTAAAAAATGTATAGGTTTGTGTTGAAATTAACAGAAACCAGGATTAATAAATGCTGTAAAAATATTTCTATTTGGTAGTTCATAATACTTAATGTATTTACTAATGTTAACTAATAGAACCTTGTTTTAATTTATTACCAACATATTTTTTTAATTTTATTCAAAGTCACGCATAGTCACGCTTTTGTTACAATTCTGGATGGAAATGTTTCTCAAGACAATTTGATTAATAATTTAGAATTTGTTTTGGCAATTCACTCATTTTTAGTTATGTAGCAGGCTACCCCCTGGACACATAAAAATGCATGTCACGTCAACAACCCCTATGTCTGGTGTAATACATCTAGCTGTCTGTGGTTCAGGGCTATGTTGTCTGGAGGAGGTCTGGGATTAAAGACTTTGTTTTGATTGCTTAATTTATGCTTTTGCTTATCTCATTTGTTGACTGGGCTGTTTTAAAGTGGCTTCTGGGTCAGCTTGGTTAGTTCAAAGACTACTTTATAAATATTCTTGTAAATTTGCAGCTGTTTGTCATGACATTTAATCAGTGAATGGCTACATTTGGTTCATATAAAGCATCGATTTTGTTTTGCTGTGCCAAATTTTCCCCAATTTTCCTTCCTTTTCCAATTTATTAAAGGGATAGTTCACTCAAAAATGAAAATTCTGTAATTGTTTAATCACACTCATGTTAATACAAACCTATATGATTTAAAAAAAGCCAGAAAATTATTAACTAATTTCAATTTTCTGAGCCATTGTTGCAACTTGCAATTGCTTTAAATCAACTGATGTCATGGTGATTTAAGTGGATGTAGAGGAACCACATGTGTATAGTAATTCATCACATTAACTATGGACTTGTTCCACTAATGTCTGACTATCAGAAAGTGTCAAAATACTTTTTGTCTTCTTCATTTTGAATGAACAGTCTATTGTTTTATCATTTAAAGCCTCACAAACCTTTTTTGATCAAAAGTTTTGCTTGAAAAGTGTGCTTGTGCTCTCTTTCTTTAAAATAAATGTCACTTGAATTGGTATTTATGTATCTAATGCAATGACATTTATACATTATTAAATGTGTCTTAAGTGTCCCAATACTTTTTGAGGCCACGGTATAAGCAAAGTAATGTTTTGCATGTACTGGAATTATAAATATTTAACTGAAAGATAAATTAAAGTAGCTTCAAAGACAAAATATGCAAAGTCACAATATTTTGTCTTGAGGGTACTTATAATGAAAAACCCTTCATGGATATGTAAAATTTATGTGACGAAGAAATGTAACTGTCTCACTCACTGTTATTTGTATAGGACATATTGAACATAGCTTCAAAGTTTTCAGCCAAGCCAACATTTCTATCCAAATAAAGACAGAATATTTTTGCTTAAGTGGAACCAGTATTGCTCTAAGTTTTGGTTTGGAAACCAGTGATGGCCACTAAGGGTCACTCTTGCATTTACTGTGAGTGTTGGATGACCTTTCTTTTCAGTGTATGAGAATCCAGGACCACAACCACCATGGATATCAAGAGGGATGTATTTACCCCAATATTTGATTTAGTGGCTGACTAATATGGTTAAAAACCATGGCAGTTTCTTAGCCTACTACATTTGATCTCCCATATCCTGAATTTGTACAGTCTTGTGAGAGTTTTATCATTTTCCAGAAATGCTTTTTCAGTGCCCAACAATAAGTATTTTGTCTGCAGGCCTGGTTGG